>NC_138512.1:8494923-8835382 GCF_964252035.2 Podarcis erhardii | reverse complement strand
TGCCAAGTCTCTAATTATTGCTAGGAAGCAAACTAGGATGGATATGTTAGAATTTGACATCAGAATTCCACTGGCTGTATGGCACCAAGCGGCCATCTCCTTGAGTTTGTTTGCGTTTCCTAAATGTCATTACTGTCATCTCTCCCAAATTAATGATACTCTGCTTTCCAATACTATTAAATGAAACAGATACACAATATTTCTGGATGCCTGGGCTTGCAATTAGAACAATCTTCTGGGCGTAAAGGGAACGCAAATTGGTTGCAGCTTGGAGAAGCACGTGCTTTTCCTGCATTGCACAGTTGCAAGCCCAAGCATATTGCTCGGAAATGCAAAATAACCTCATAAAGCTGAAGCTTGCTTAATGAGCATCAATGTCTCTTATGGCTGCAGGTTAGCTTTTGAAGACACCTCGCCTGTTTGGAATGGGAATGAAGACAACAGTTTGGCAATTGATAGGTGTAGCACGAATATGCCTCAGTTGGCAGCTAGCACAGCATCAGCCTGAGTTATGGTCTGCTTCACCATATACAACTTCTGTACAGTGGTACCTTGGTTCTCAAACTTAATCCGTTCTGGAAGTCCGTTCCAAAACCAAAGCGTTCTAGAACCAAGGCACACTTTCCCATAGAAAGTAATGCAAAATGGATTAATCCGTTCTAGACTTTTAAAAACAACCCCTAAAACAGCAATTCAGCATGAATTTTACTATCAAACGAGACCACTGATCCATAAAGTGAAAGCAATAAACAGTGCTGGATGTTGTTGTTGTTTAGTCGTTTAGTCGTGCCCGACTCTTTGTGACCCCATGGACCAGAGCACGCCAGGCACTCCTGTCTTCCACTGCCTCCCGCAGTTTGGTCAGACTCATGCTGGTAGCTTCGAGAACACTGTCCAACCATCTCGTCCTCTGTCGTCTCCTTCTCCTTGTGCCCTCCATCTTTCCCAGCATCAGGGTCTTTTCCAGGGAGTCTTCTCTTCTCATGAGGTGGCCAAAGTCTTGGAGCCTCAGCTTCAGGATCTGTCCTTCCAGTGAGTACTCAGGGCTGATTTCCTTCAGAATGGAGAGGTTTGGTCTTCTTGCAGTCCATGGGACTCTCAAGAGCACCATAATTCAAAAGCATCAATTATTCGGCATATAAGCTAAACAATCTATGGCCCCACTCTCTTGGGGGGCACCAAAAAATTAAAAGGGGGAAAAAAACCGGATGTACATTTCCAAAATAACAATAAATAAAATAAATAAAAAACAAATAAATAAAATTTACATACAGCAACAGTGTTTTATGTTGGGTAGGCTCCTATGATGTAAGTAATAGGCCCTGCCTGCTAGCCTGCTTTTTAAAATATCACTGGTTTGCTCATTTCTATATATAGGGTGCCTACATTCTGCATGTGCTTCAGATACCTATTAGATACATATTAGGTCCATAAATTACCATATAATATATATTCAACAACAACAAAAAAAACAAAACAGTGACAATTTGTTGTTGACAAAGGACAGCTGGACATATAAAGGGCCTCATTACCTTCAGTAGGGACTCATCAAACCTAAATCCGGCCCTGACAATAAACAATGTACTGCAGTCACTCAGTCAGTCAGTCAATCAATCAATCAATCAATCAATCAATCAGTTAGTAGCTGAACTGGGTTCCACAGTCTCACACACACAAAAAAGGGTCGCATCAGTTTAAGGAAATATTGGTACATTGTTCCGCTTCTGAACTCATTGATGCGGTTATACTTTTTTTGTTTGTTTCCCCTTTCCAAACAAACGCAGCTCTTTTCCTCGGGAAAACCCTGCTCCCAGCTTCCAGGGCAGGGGGCGCTTGCGCCATCGGCTCAGCAGCGAGGGAGGCGCTTCGCTCTCTCTCCTCCGCGCAAAATCCTTCCTTCTTGGGAAGGCGGAGCGTTTGCGCCCGCTCGCCGATCCCGGGCCGGAGGCGAAAGGCGGCTGCAGGCGAGGCTGAGCCATGGCGGCGGCGGCGGCGGCGGAAGCGCGCCGGGTCCTCGTGTATGGCGGCCGGGGCGCCCTGGGCTCCCAATGCGTGCGCTACTTCCGAGGGAAGAACTGGGTAAGGGCAGTAGCCCCGTGGGGACGAATCGAGGGGTGGGGGACAAGGCGTGCTTGGCGTTTTTGCAGGTCGGCTGCGTCTGCACGGAGCGCCGTTCCCAAGCCTAACCCCTGGCTTTGCATTCTCCGGGCCTTCCCGGCGCAGCGCGCAACGCGCGGGTGCGCAAAGATCTCCATCCGCCTCGCTGCAAAAGGAGGCGCGCGGGTTGCGCGTCTCGGCAGCCGCTCGCTCTGCCACGGATTTGCCCGGCGGCCCTTGGTCCTGTCCCTTTCCTTAAAGTTTGCTTTAGATCTCGGTAGACGAAGCTGCAGGTTGTCGGGCGCTGCCAGCGCTCCTTATCCCCGCGCATCCCCGAAACAGCAATTTTACGCGGCGCGTTAAAGGAACCGCAAGGGGACACTTGCAATACTTGTTGGGGAGATGGGAAGGAACAAAGGGCTCTTTCGAAATAGGGGAAAAGCTGTCCTGCTTTTGGGCTTGAGCCTGAGGAAGTGCGCAAAGTACCGTGGTACCTCGGGTTACATACGCTTAAGGTTACAGACTCCACTTACCCAGAAATAATCCTTCAGGTTAAGAACTTTGCTTCAGGATGAGAACAGAAATTGTGCTCTGGCGGCACAGCAGCAGTGGGAGGCCCCATTAGCTAAAGTGGTGCTTCAGGTTAAGAACAGTTTCAGGTTAAGAACGGACCTCCGGAACAAATTAAGTACTTAACCTGAGGTACCACTGTATGGGCAACATACCTGAAATAAATCTGCGATGAAAGCATTGACACTCCTCCCCGATTCCCTTTGAAACGATTTTAGGAAATACTTTTGTTTTCTGGTGCAAAAAACAAAACACGAAATAAGTACAGTAAATCGCTTTTTAAACAGAAAACTTTTTTCTTTTTAAATCAGTGGGTGGCCAGCATTGACTTGGGAGAAAACGATGAAGCGAGTGCCAATGTTGTTGTGAAAATGAGTGATTCCTTCGTTGAACAAGCAGATCAGGTAACGTGCATGGTATTGTTTGTGCCATTTTGGAAGCAATTAAAACGAAAGCAGAAAGATGTCCGGGCAGCTTCTGGGTTGCAAAATAATAGCCACTGCCTAAAATAAGATCCTGTTTGTGTGTGAAAAGTTCTGTCCTCTTGGGAAAGACTTTCCGACAGTTTCTTCACCTTCATCAGCTTTATGAAAGGCAGAAAATCCAGTCGGTGCATTTAGTTCCATTTGCACCATCACTAGGAGGGGCCATACTGACTTAATTTCTGCCTGTCTGCAGTTGTTAAAGGTTCAGCTGCCAACATTAGGGCAGGGATGTAATAACTCTGGGGAACATTTAGGTGGGAACATCTTGGCTCAAGATGCTGGCTATCCCTTTTAAAGGTCTGCCTGAGTTGTGTGATAACAAACTCAAGTCAAAACGGCCTGGGTAGCATAAGTGTGTGTGTGTGTGTGTGTGTGTGTGAGAGAGAGAGAGAGAGAGAGAGAGAGAGAGAGAGAAATATCGTTGATATATTTTGCGGTATATAATTTTAAATGCATGTTAAGATAAAATGAAACTGGTAACCTTGGCACACCTACATCAACTCCCATGCTTGTTTTTCTGTCGCTTGTTCTTCCTTCCCCCATATTTATTGGTTCCGTTCTAAAAAGATGAGTCTATTACCTCCGATTTGCTTGGAACCAGTTCTAGAAGCCCTGCCTTCTAATTTGAGGTGTGGGAGGTTTTATCGACCCAAAACCATCTTCAGGTATTGCGGTCAGTCCCACCCACCCCAATCCAGGGTTGTGCATTGGAAAGAGATTTCAGAATTTGGGATTTCGTCCTTGCAAGCACTGGCTTATATTAAGCCTAGTTCCATTATATTCCATTAGATATACTTTCCTTGATTTCTAAAGCCTGGTTCTGAAGGTTAAACTTGACATGAGTTGCGTGTGTGTTTGTTGATTTGCCTGCCTTGCTCAAATCCTAATGCAGGTGGGTCCTGTTTCTTACATGAAAAGTAGCACACCAGGTGAGGGAAGATCAGCTACCGCCCCACCTCATTCCCCCCCCCCTCACTTCAGGCACTTGTTTCCCACCTTGCTTCAATTCCTGTATTAGACGTAGGTCTGAGAAAATTGCAATTTTGAGATTTGGGCGTATACATATTCCAGGTGTTTTTCTTGGAACTGACACCCCCCCACACACACCACTTCTTTGTCTTCACATATTTAAAGGTGACAGAAGATGTTGGAAAACTCCTGGGTGAAGAAAAGGTTGATGCTATACTTTGTGTCGCCGGTGGATGGGCTGGAGGCAGCGCGAAAGCAAAATGTAAGCGACAAACCCGTGAATGCCATGGAAGAAATCATTTCTTCTTTGTCTTATAACCAGAGTTTTCAGAACGGCTTCTTTCCTTTTCGTGTGTGATCGGAAAATCGAGTATAGTAGCTGTCTCCAACTAATATTGAAACCTGATGGAAGTTTGTTAAATTGTTAAGCAGTTATTATCTTGCTAAGGGTTACTTTCCTGCATTCATTTTTTCAATGTTTTAAGCCTGGGGTGCCCAAGTGGCTGTATCCAGATGCAAAACTGACCCTTGGCAACCCTGTTGATTTTTCAGAAGGTGGTGGAAGGAGGTTTTCTCCCAGCACGTCATCTCCAGTGATCCCAAAACCACAACACCCTACCAGTGTTTCTCAAACTTGGGTCGCCAGAAGTTGTTGGACTACAACTCCCATCATCCCTCACAACTGGTCCTGCTGGCTAGGGATGATGGGAGTTGTAGTCCAACAACTGCTGCAGACCCAAGTTTGAGAAACACAGCCAAAGGACCCTATTTTGCACATTACTGCCAGGGGGAGTTTACCACCCACTTGGCCATAGCTTGGCATGGAGGGGCCCTGGGACACCCCCCCTCCCCCCGGTTCTCCTTTTGCTGCTAGAGCCTGGCAGAGAAAAATCCAGGCATTCCTAACCACCACCACCACCAAGTCATCAGCTTTTTAGGGGAAAGATAGGATTGTGCTGTTAAAGCCCAGTTAAAAGCCTTTAAGATCCTCCACCTGGAGGAAGTAATTGAGTGGATTCTACCTTGCCCGCTGTTGTTGCACTAGGTCAGAGGCTGGTTTTCTCCATTCAAAGGGGATGTATTCTGCATTGTGCACTTTAAAGCAAATAGACCAGCTGTGGCCTGGAGCTGCTTCAGATGGAGAACTAAGCTTCTGTGGAACCAGGTCTTAACCCTGCCAGTGATCCTAAAGTGAATAAGATCTTGTTTGCCGTGTCCTTAAGAATGATTTGTGCAGGGGTTGTATTCCTGATCATTGCACATTTCGGCGGAGCATGCATAAGCCCACCCAGCTCCGTTCTGTCCCGTTCTGCCGTTCCTGTTCCAGAAACAACCAACGCATGCACAGTCGCTCATGCTTTGAACCCGTGCAAAACGGGGGTTGCCTGTACTATATATGCAAAATAAAAGAAACTTCGGTTGAAAATACTGCTTCACAGAGTTTCGCAACATAAGTTCTGCATGTTCTACAATCCAGTTATGTCTGGCATTTAAGGAGACCATTGGAAAATATTCTCTGTTTTTTAGTGGTTTGGTGGTCGATTCCATTAAATTCCAGGAAAAGAGTTAATGGTTTCTAAAATGAAACCCAGGTTTTTGCATGGTACTACAAAGCACTTTCCAGTGATTATAAAAGACTTCAGGACAGGCTTTTTTTCACTTACATATTAGAAACATATTAGAATAGGAGACTATTCTTCAAAGAGCTAACTGATCCTAAACAGCTCCATAAGTCTCAATTATGAGTGTAATATTTCTGAGAGACCATGAGATGCTTTGTGTCTAAAAGCGTTCAAAGCATGATTTTCCTGCTCCAAACAAAAGTATTGTTTTTTGGAGCACATGTAAGTTTGAGCACCTCCCCCATCCCTTTTCTTCAATGCTTGGCTTCAGAGAAGACTTCCCAGTTTGATAAGCCACAGCTTCCCTGTGACATCCCAACCAGGCAATTGTGGTCTGTGTGCTCCATTCCAGATAGGATTTGCCAAACACATTCTGATCTTGTTTGTAAAGGTAAAGGACCCCTGACCATTAGGCAGGGGGTTGCGGCGCTCATCTCGCTTTATTGGCCGAGGGAGCCGGCGTACAGCTTCTGGATCATGTAGCCAGTATGACTAAGCCGCTTCTGGCGGACCAGAGCAGCACACGGAAATGCCGTTTACCTTCCCACCGGAGCGGTACTTATTTATCTACTTGCACCTTGACGTGCTTTCAAACTGCTAGGTTGGCAGGAGCAGGGACTGAGAAACGGGAGCTCACCCCATCATGGGGATTCGAACCGCTGACCTTCTGATCGGCAAGTCCTAGGCTCTGTGGTTTAACCCACAGCGCCACCCACGTCCCTTCAATCTTGTTTGTAGGGAATTCTTAAACCACAGTTTGGATGCCATTCATCTAGCAAACCAGGAAATCTCCTCTGAAGCGAGGTGTGCAAGAGAAGTAGATTAAGAGAGCAGGAATCACTTAAGCTGATTGCTCACTTCTCCTGCCCTGTGGAACGCCCTCCCATCAGATGTCTAGGAAATAAACAACTATCAGACCCACAAAGACATCTGATGGCAGCTCTGTTTAGGGAAGTTTTTAATCTTCGATGGTGCTTTAATATTCTGTTGGGAGCCGCCCAGAGTGGCTGGGGAAACCCAGCCATATGGGTAGGGTATTATTTATTATTTGTTGTTGTTGTTGTTGTTACTACTACTACTACCAAGATTCCTCAGGAATAGGTCTCTCAAGTCGCCAGGTTTTAAGCATATAGTGAAAAGAATATAAAAGATGACCAGTGAAGATCTTGCCTTCAGAAGGTAACTTTGAAGTGGGTAGGGTGGGTTGTTGTTTTTTTAGTTTTTGCTGCAAAACAAGGAATCAAAACAAGGATCTGCAGTCTGACAAACTAAGGGAGATTTGCAGTTTTGAGCAAGGAATAGCACATGCTGGTTCTGTCTTGATACCTAATGTGTCCTGGGTTTTCTCTGCTCACCAGCTTTATACAAAAACACTGACCTGATGTGGAAACAAAGTGTTTGGACATCAACAATCTCTAGCCATTTGGCCACCAAGCACCTGAAGGAAGGGGGGTTGTTGACCCTAACAGGGGCCAAAGCAGCATTAGCTGGAACTCCAGGTAAATATTGTGATGTGCTTTGCCAGTATTCTTTGTGGTGTCAATTATTCCAATTTGAGGAAAAAACAACCGAGGGTCTTTCAAATTCTCTTGTCCTGCAGTGTGTTTGTTGACTAGCTGTTAAGGTCTTTTCAGAGGACATTTTGATGCCAGTAAGGGGATCCACACTTGAGAGCCACAATCTAGAGAAATTTGGAGGGTGAAAAAGCACAAGATTCATAAGCACACTGTTATTTCTAAGTTGTGAGACCCAGTAAAACTAGGCTGCTGTTTTATTTCTTCAAAATGAGTGGCAGCTCTGCTTGTTTACAATGGATCCTACCTTTAACCTGCCTTTTTCAAAGACCAATGACCTTCAAACCTCTGTCAATAGCTACGAATGTTCCTGGTCCATTTCGTAACTATTGACACAGAAAAGAGTGTGGAAACTGGAGGATATTCACTGCTAGCTATAATCTGAGCAGACCCAGTGAAATCAATGAACTTTAGTCTATTGATATAAATCAGTCTGTTCTGAGTATGCTGGATGTCAGTCACAGGACATCTGTGTACTCTGCATTAAAAATCAAACTTCTAACCATGGAATCCAAATTCTGCATTGGAAATGATGAATTCTGTGACCTGAACGGGTTGCTTAATTTATTCTGCTTTTGGCAATCGTCACAAGTGGCAGAGAGTAGGGACTAGAAACCTGACCACCTGCCACTGGGATTGACACTTCGTTGTACATATAATGAAAACTGGGGAAAGAAGGTAAAGAGGTGGGCTTCAATGGGAACCTCTCTTTGAGGGGTTCATTATGGGATGTTCCTTCATACCACGCCCACACCTCCAAGAAAACCTTGCAGATAAAAAAATCTATCCTGCGGAGAAGGGGTCTTTCCCTGGCATGCTGGATGTTTATGGGCTGGGAATTAAAAAAATTAAGGCAACCCTATAATCTACAGGTACGACTCATGTTGTGCACCATAGTTGGCATATCTGAAGGCTATCGGAGACTAAAACTGCTGAGAGTTTCCAGCGACGAACCTTTTCAATAGATCATCATGATAGATGCTTTGACGAAAGTTGTGAAGAGCAGTGGCTCTCTGCTGATATACAAATACGGATAGTTTGGAACTATATTATTGCATCTCTGTTTGTTGGGATGTTATGTAATTTGTTCCCTTCAGTTCCTTTATCAGAGGGTAAAGGTAAAGGGACCCCTGACCATTAGGTCCAGTCGTGACCGACTCTGGGGTTGCGGCGCTCATCTTGCTTTATTGGCCGAGGGAGCCGGCATACAGCTTCCGGGTCATGTGGCAAGCATGACTAAGCTGCTTCTGGCGAACCAGAGCAGCGCACGGAAACGGCGTTTACCTTCCCGCCGGAGCGGTACCTATTTATCTACTTGCACATGCTTTTGAACTGCTAGGTTGGCAGGAGCAGGGACCGAGCAACGGGAGCTCACCCCGTCGCGGGGATTCGAACCGCCGACTTTCTGATCGGCAAGTCCTAGACTCTGTGGTTTAACCCACAGCGCCACCCACGTCCCTTATCAGAGGCTATTGGCTCTAATAAACTGGGTGGTCATTTTCAGTCACATTGTTCTGATTGTAGTCTTGCTGCTTGTTTGTGTCACTGTTTCCCTGAAGCTTAAACCCTGGAAAGTTTGAGTCAGGAGCCTCTTTCCCCTACCAACAATCCCTGACAGTCCGCCCCAACCATAGCAGTCTGAAGTGGTACAATCCTGGGACAGAGACTTTTGGGGCTTCAGCGGCAACTAGGTTTTGCTCCCACCGTTTCTTGGCTGACTTCCTTGTTGCAAAATTACAGCTGAGCCAGCCACTGGTGTCCCACTGCGCATAGAGGTGCCCATGTGGATGTATGCACACAGTGGACTGCTGGGATGGATCCTCACAATTGTACCACATTAGACCGCTCCCTTCCAGAAGCCAGAAAAGTTTGGGTTTATTCTCCTGATGCACTGTGAAACTGTGACAATATTTTGGTGTCTCGTTCAAACAGTTCTGCTTCCCTTTTATTGCACAAAGGTGATGTTTTCTTCCTTTTGTTTTAGGAATGATAGGTTATGGCATGGCCAAAGGAGCAGTCCACCAGCTTTGCCAGAGCCTCTCGGGTACAAACAGTGGGCTGCCACCGGGGTCTGCCGCCGTTGCCATTCTCCCGTAAGTGGTGGCATTTTAATCCCTACAGCACCCTTTGCTTTAGGTTTTTTCATACGCCCAGTTTGTGCCATGTTGAAGAAGCAACCTCTGAAATCAGTGGTTTGCGGTCTACATGAACTCTTGGCCTTTCAACTTGAAATTGCAATTGCTTGAGAATCATGGACAAGGGATGGATTCATGCCATTTAACTTTTACATTTCATTAACGTTAAATTTCCCTCTGCTGAAAGCAAATACTTTTAATTTGAACGTGTTGGATTTCTCTCTCTGTATCTCTCCCTCTCTTTCTCTTTTCTTGTTTTGCATTAATTTATAATTTGAGTGGTATAGTTGCTAAGGGACCGAACTACAGATTGGGAAGTCCTGCTTTGAATCTTGAACTCTTCACGGGACTTTAGGCAACCATGTTATTATGTAAGCATGGGTCAGATTGCAGCTTAAATTCTTGTGTCCTGTTTATCGGGCCATGAATGCATATGTTAATTCTGTTCATACCTGGGTAGTCATTATTCTAAATACACTTTTTAGAGTATGTATGTTGCTGTTATCAGAATAAGGTTGAAATTTCAGTCTGATGCTTTCCTTTGAAAATGGTATTTAATTAGCGCCTGAAATCAGTGGCACCTATTCCTGGGCACCTGTTTGGGGACTGCAGCCACGGTGTATTTATGTGGCAGTGACATGATACTGACCATCTGATGGTCAAACTGCATGTAGCAAGCATGCATGTGAGAGACAGTCCTCGGTGGGATGCTGCAAAGCAGCTTTGGAAATACAGTGGGCCCTCCGGATACGAACTTAATTCATCACGGGGGTCCATACTTACCCCAAAAAGTCTGTATCTGGAGGTGCTGCTTCTGTGCATACGCACGGTGCAATAGAGCACTTTTACACATGCGCACGCGGCGAAACCCAGAAGTACAGACTTCTGGGTTTGCCGCGTTCATAACTCGAAATTACGTTACCCGAAGGTAACACAACCCGAGGTACCACTGTAGATAATGTTATTCACAAGAGCAGTTGGAAGAGGTGCCTAATCTTTTCCCAGCCACCATTTGTGTGAGGCGTCATTTTGCCTCTGGATAAAAGATGTTTGCACGCAAGTGAGAAATACCTATTGCTCAAAGGTGCGCAGTCAGTTCCAGCATAGTCACCGAGAAGGCAAAATCTTAATAAAAAGAGCAATCTCCACCTTCCACTGTCCTCAACGTTCTGCGTGCGTTGTGACGGAGAAGAAACGCAGGCAACATTTATCAGATGCAGCAGTGTACAACTGAAGAGCTTATCTTTCTTTGCCCCAGGGTTACCTTGGATACACCAATGAACAGGAAATCTATGCCTGATGCGGATGTCAGCTCCTGGACACCGTTAGAGTTCATTGCCGAGTGAGTAAACAGAGGCTTCCTTGCTCAACAGCTGCTGCTTTAGGGCGTCCAGGTCGCCTGTGCCTTCAAGTTCTGGAGTGCAGATCCTCAGTCACTGGAAGTTAAATGCCCTTCTGTGAAGTGGAAGTGGCTGAACATGGCTTAGGAGAGTGATTCTGAAAGCATGGGTTGTGGGAATTGATGGATGCCAGTACAAAATTGCCTTTATGGCCTGTGCATAGGCAGCATCAGGGTGGATAAAAATAAATGATTAAAAAAAAAAAAAATCCCCCAAAATCAGATTTTTAAAAAATTTTAATTGGATTTTTTAAATAAAATGCTTTTGGAGGAAAAAATCTTTCTAAAGATAGTTTTCTGTTTAGGTTATATTATAGTCCAAAGGCTATTCATCAGGAAATAAGGATTTGTTTTAAGTTTTTTATGTGTGCTAAAACTCAGTCTAAGGTGTGTTTTTTTTTAAAAAAAAAAAGTTTAACCACATCAGTTAACAAACATGGATACATATGATATAATGTTACTGTATTGCTTTAGTTAAATAAATTGTTTAAATTGTTATTAAGGAAATGGTTATTTTTCTCCTTCCAATGAAGTACAGCAGAAAAGTTGTCCAAACATAAACAGTTAACTTATTAAACCTCACAATAATTTCATAATTATCTGTCTTATGTATTTATAATAGTAGAACCAAATCAGTAATTTTTGATATAACTGTAAAAACTACTCTG
This sequence comes from Podarcis erhardii, assembly GCF_964252035.2. Taxonomy (NCBI): domain Eukaryota; kingdom Metazoa; phylum Chordata; class Lepidosauria; order Squamata; family Lacertidae; genus Podarcis; species Podarcis erhardii. Next base: position 8,823,863 of record NC_138512.1, on the reverse strand, counting down.
AAAATTTATTATTCCAAAAATGAAACCTTCATCTGGTTGTAAATATTAAGATTATACCAGCAAGAATGAGTCTTCCTGTAAAAAGAAAAAGAAATCAAGTCTTACTGACTTGTGATTTAAATCATGATTTAAAATCATGATTTAAATCAATTTGATTTAAATAAAATTCACCCTGGACAGTATGAATCAAGAACACTACCTAGTCCTGTTTGGCTGCCTTCAGAGGTGGCCCCATGTAGAACGCATTGCAGTAATCTAACCTAGAGGTTACCAGACTGTAGACAACAGTAGCTAGGCTGTCCCTGTCCAGTTAGGGCCCAACTGAAGTTGGTGAAGGCACTCTGAGCCTTCGAGGCCATTTGTGCCTCCAGCTGACAGTAGCGGTACTTAGGGTGGACTCAGTACCCAACTGAAACATCCCAAAGCAAGCTGCAGTCTCTCAAACTCATTTCCCGTCGAAGGGGAATAATAACGGCTTGCTTCCTTGCGGCAGAAATAACAATAATAAATTAAAATAAATATAAGTTTACCAGGCCGGTCATGGGCTTGGTCAGGGCCTCAGGTGGGTTCCGTGGCAGAAGAAAGGTGGGATATAAATGTATAAGAGAGAAGAAAGAATGGATAGATGTTGAATATTCTAAAATGACAAGGTTAGGACTGCAGTTCTAAGCACTTGCTAGGGAGCCAGCTCCTTTGAACACTGGATTTTCTTCTGGGTAACATGCATAGAACTGCAGCATGAAATGTATTTAGGAGGAGTGTTGGACACAAAATCTCTGAACTGAGAAGCTTCTACACTTTTTTTTTAAGCAGTTCAAATACAGTGGTTCTCAACCTGTGGGTCCCCATATGTTGTTGGACTACAACTCCCATCATCCCTGAGCTTTGGCCTTGCTAGCTAGGGGTGATGGGAGTTGTAGTTCAACAACATCTGGGGACCCACAGGTTGAGAAAGGCTGATTTATAATATGAAGCTTTAGGATAAGCTTCCTCAACCTCAGCCCTCCAGATGTTTTTGGCCTACAACTCCCATGATCCCTAGCTAGCAGGACCAGGGATTATGGGAATTGTAGTCTCAAAACATCGGGAAGGCCGAGGTTGAGGCAGCCTGCTTTAGGAATTGAATTAATTCACAAAATGTTGATCTCTGTTTTTAACAGAACCTTTTATGACTGGATCACTGGAAAAAACCGTCCATGTTCTGGGAGTCTGATCCAAGTAGTAACCACTGGAGGAAAAACAGAGCTGTCTGCTGCTCATCTCTGAGCGGTCATACATGCAAACAGCAGTGAAGTGGAGATGCAAAGTGTGTGTGTGTAGTTTGTGCAGTCTTCTCCTTCTGCCGGTAAAATGGTCTTCTTTGTCGAGCAAGACCTGAGTTCATATTTGTGTTGCTTGTTGTTAACCAGGTGCACTTAATTATCCAAAGGTACAAAGCGTCTTGTGAATCAGGGCTGTGAATTTGAAGATTCACTCATGGCCTTGCTGCAGCATTTTCTACAGAATTAAGCCGAGTCTTAAGAAAAGCAAACAGTGAGCAGTAAAACTGTGTTTTAATTATATGAAATGCATATGTTTCACTGTTGCGGAAGTTTTGCTGCCTTGGGGTTCCCCCCCCCCCACACTTGAATGCTGCCTAGGTAGCCAATTACGTCAGGTGTAATTATGAACTGTCACATTAACACAGACCAACCATGCAGTCTTACTGTCTTTCCTTCTGGATGTTGTGTGATAAATAAAGAAGATCCATAGAAATCTGTGGGTCAAAAACATACAATTGACAGTATTGGTTGTAAACTGTACCACAGCAAGCTGTTGTCTGTGTTGCGGGAGGCGGCTGTGTTGAAATGCTCCTCTACCTGGACAGACTTCTCGCGAAACAATACACATAGAACAGACATTTATCCCCTACTCTCAACTGCCTAGGGAGCTGTTTGTAAGTGACGAGGTTGAACGAGGAAACATTATTTTGCCTTAAAAGCTATTCAGCACAGTTCAGACCTTTTCCGAAAGGGAGCCTTTTCACCAAAGCTATGGTAAAGATTTGGTGGGGTGGGGTGGGGTGGGCCATAGGTTGTCGTCCAAAGCCTTATTGTACAAAGAGATGTAGCTGGATGTTTGCTTATGGTATGTACAGCAACATCACCTTCAATCATCTGTGTGCACCAACCAGCAAACCGCTTCATTACTTGTCATGCACATCATGCCTCTTGTAATTTCATACGGTGATTTTTAAAAGTGCTCTAAAATAGCCCCAGTTGCGGATGTTGCCATATATTGAATTTTGTCTTCAATAAACTTGTTTAGAAGCCCGCAAGTTGTACATTTTATGTGGTCTCTTATGTACTCTTACATCAAATGCTGTCAGTTTTTGTCTCCAAAGCAAGTCGTGGGTCTTCACTGACCCCTCCTTTTAATAGGACAGTCTAGTACAGGAATCTGCAACAAAGGTGCTAGACCTCAAGATTTAGATAACTGAAGCAAAGGGCATTTTCGCCAGCAAAACTTCATTTTCACTTAAGGAACTGCATCTGCTTCTGAACACTAGATTTGCTCAGCCTCTTCTGCTGTTTTCCTTGACATCTGAATTTGTTTACTCCAATTTTCCAGGGTGTTGTTTTTTTCCAAGGCTGCCTGTTGGCTTGTACATCACTCAATTAAAAAAAGGTAAAGGGACCCCTGACCATTAGGTCCAGTCGTGACCGACTCTGGGGTTGTGGCACTCATCTCGCTTTATTGGCCGAGGGAGCCGGCGTACAGCTTCCGGGTCATGTGGCCAGCATGACTAAGCTGCTTCTGGTGAACCAGAGCAGCGCATGGAAACGCTGTTTACCTTCCTGCTGGAGTGGTACCTATTTATCTACTTGTACTTTGACGTGCTTTCGAACTGTTAGGTTGGCAGGAGCAGGGACCGAGCAACGGAAGCTCACCCCATTGCGGGGATTCAAACTGCTGACCTTCTGATCGGCAAGTCCTAGGCTGTGTGGTTTAACCCACAGCGCCACCCGCATCCCACATCCCTTGATTACTTGCGGCTTAATGTATGAACCAATTCTGCTGAAAAGCATGGTATTTGAGGTGAATGTCTAAGATCTTTTTGGAAGCAAACTACAACAATGTTGTTATAATAAAGTAGATTTGTGTGTGCAAATCAGGGCATTATGATTCCCCCACCCCCAGAACAAAGGGAATGGCTTCCTGAAGCCCGTATTCAAACTACATGCCTTGGTTAGAGTCCACCTCATAACATTTTCCTGAGATTTTTTGGGCCTTCTAAAATGGACTGCCATGTTGTCTTACACAGACTCCAACATGGGTTTTCAGTGAAATTTGTCCCTGTGTTTGTTCAGTCTCTGATAACACATTCACATGTCATCTACTAAAAACTTCCCTTCTGGCGGTTACACCATATGTGTTTTTGATGGAACTTTTCTGTAAGAGCAAATATCACACACATGGTGGCATTTTAGTGAATCCTTTATATCCAGAATATGAGATCTGATAGAGGGATTAGAGTTACATGCCACGGCAGATTTTGTGGCAATTGAGGTCTTAAAACTGAACAGCTGGTTTTCTATACTTCCATTGCAAAGTATAGGAAGCCATTACCAAGCGATGGGGAGGTGGGAGTGGTCCTCATAGAGAATAATAGCCAATGGCAACATTTAGTTTTTACTGGGCATTCAATCTCTGTCACTATAGCTGTGGTGTGGAGCAGTGAAGACTGTAAACTGGGAAATCAACAGATAATTTTGGGTACTAAACAACTCTTCACATCACCCTCCCACGTAATATTGGTTTAATAACGGCCTGCCTTACACGACTGTTGTAGGGTTTTCTGAGATAATCTCCCCACCCCAGCTTAAAAAAACACATCTAGCGAATCAAGGGGTGGCAATAGTAATAGAGAACTGGAGACCAGCCTGTTGCATAGAGATTGCCTCTAGATTTTGGGCCTCACTGCCAGAAATTGCCCTAGCATGAAAGAGCCTCTGTTTCACTCCTGTTATCCAAGTAAGGCAGGCATGTGCAAAGTCCGTTTCGAGGGCCTAATCCGGCCCGCTGGTTGGTTTAATCCAGCCCCTGTGGCAGTTTATTTCCTGGGGTAAAATCCTGATGGCCCTCATGGCCCTTCACTTCATCAAATCTGGCCTTCCGAATACCACTGGATACCACTGAAGTAAGGGAAGGGAGATGGGCTGAGCAAATTTTAAAATGGAAGAGGAGAAGGTCAATGTGCATTCACACACACACACACACACACACACACACACACACACACAGCAGTGGAAGTTCCATAATTACCGTATTTTTCGCTCTATAAAACGCACCCTCTAGTTTTAGAGGGGCAATTTTAGAGGGATAGCCACTCCGGAGGCTTCACGTTGCTCTCGCTGAAGCCATGGAGATTCGCTCCATAAGACGCACACACATTTCCCCTTACTTTTTAGGAGGGGAAAAGTGCATCTTATAGAGCAGAAAATACGGTACATTGTAGGTATTTGGTAGATTAAATCTAGCCTTCCAAGCAAGCATGCATAGCCTTCGAATGACCCTCTGTGCAGACTTTGGTGGGCTGAGCCAATGGTCATAGGATCATGTAGGATCTAGTTGAGATTTCTGCACTGCAGGGGATTGGACCAGATGACTCTGAGGATGCCTTCCAGCTTGACAGTTCTCTGTTTTTCTCTGACTACGGATCCTTCCGTGTCATTTTAAGGAATTCTGTTAAACTGCGCAGTGACACCTTGTGGTCAAAAATGCATTTTAAATAAAGACAAAAGCAATTCTAACGAAATGTGGATTAGTATGTGCAAACATAGGCTAAAGTCAATGGGATTTGAGTAGCCTAAGGCTCTGAGCACACCTAGGACTAAGTCCCATTGAACAAGTGGGATTTGGCTGGCTTTTTGAGGAGACATTCCTAAGATTGTGCTGCATGTATGTAGGAGCCCCAAATGGCAAAACGTTTGTGCTTTTTAGTGATGGCACAAGCACTAGCTGACACTAGTGATGTCAGAACTGCGCAGTGGTAAACAAACTCGATACTCGCCCTAACAGAAAACTGACAGTACAACTTCTGTGCAACAGAACAGATAGGAAACATTCATTTTCCCCTCTGTTTTCCCTTCCTTGTCAAATACCCCCTTTCCTGCCCTTACGTTCATTAAGGAAAACAACAGCATTTAATTAATTGCTGTTAAGTCTAACGAATATAATATAATTTAATTTATTACATCTATATTCTGCCCATCCATAGGAGCCCAGGATGACACGTGACAAATGATAAAACAATAAAAAACTTCTTAAACAATTCCAATACAGATGCAGACTTGAGACCTCAACTTAAAAGACTTGTTGGAAGAGCTATTGATGTCTACTAGATATGGTGGTTATGTTCTGGCTCCACTATTGGAGACAGTATGCCTCTGAATATTAGTCGCTAGGAAGACTCAGTGGTATATATATATATATATATATGCAGGTTTTGGTGTCCTCGGGTGTCTTCCCGTGTAAAAGTTGGGGTGTCTAGGCGACGTTTCGACGAGGTCTCACTCGTCATCTTCAGGCTGGTGCTTTCGGCTTCTTGTTACTGGAACAGAGCAGGATCTCAGTGTTTGAGTTCCTATAAATACTGTAGAGGGGGTGTGGTGTATAGGAACAGGTGTGGTGTATAGGGGGTGTGGTGTATAGGAACAGTATTTATAGGAACTCAAACACTGAGATCCTGCTCTGTTCCAGTAACAAGAAGCCGAAAGCACCAGCCTGAAGATGACGAGTGAGACCTCGTCGAAACGTCGCCTAGACACCCCAACTTTTACACGGGAAGACACCCGAGGACACCAAAACCTGCATTCCTGTACCCGTGAAAATCTACGAAAGCATATATATATGCAATCCCTACACAGATCTGGCTGACACAAGCCACAAAACCACAGCTCGCCCCTATACACGAAGCCAAGCCAGAGCACAACTAAGTACAGTACAGCCATCTTCTCAGGAAAACTCTTCACAAAGTTCAAGAGGTCAAGACACAAAGACTTTAACAACTAATCCACACCTAATGACCCACCTAAGTGGTACTCAGGATATCACTCAAGAAATCACTCAAGATATCTCTCAAGTAATTAAGGAACAAAAGAAGAAAAGGCACACTAGCCTGGGAACTTCCTCTCTGCCCAGAACATTGGAGGCTATACACCACACCCCCTCTACAGTATTTATAGGAACTCAAACACTGAGATCCTGCTCTGTTCCAGTAACAAGAAGCCGAAAGCACCAGCCTGAAGATGACGAGTGAGACCTCGTCGAAACGTCGCCTAGACACCCCAACTTTTACACGGGAAGACACCCGAGGACACCAAAACCTGCATATATATATATATATATATATATATATATATATATATATATATATGGAATGTCTCCTCAAAAAGCCAGCCAAATCCCACTTGTTCAATGGGACTTAGTCCTAGGTGTGCTCAGAGCCTCAGTGGTATTTTTGTGGGCTTCCCATACTCTTCTGGTTGGCCACTGAGAGAACAAACTGTTCTTATGAACATATTTATGTTTTGTTTCTTTTTAATGTGAGCTATCACAAAGAAACACAATCCAATGAGGGTGGTTTAGAAACATTCTTATGAAGGGTGGTTTAGAAACATTTATTTATTTAAAAATACTTGTATACCACAAATACACACGTGCATACACACAAAGTTGTTTGCAGCAATTATATATACATACATACATATATATATATATATATATATATATATATATATATATATATATATACCGTAGATTTTTCAGATTTTTAAAACGGATTGCAGACTATTACACGATTAATATGTTAATTAGTGAAATGTTTGAAAGAAGCTCAAGTCTTTAACAAAATCTGCTATCCCATTCATACGGGGGGCACAGTGGTACCTTGGTTCTGCTATCCCATTCATACGGGGGGCACAGTGGTACCTTGGTTCTCAAACGCCTTGGTACTCAAACAACTTGGAAACCAAACACTGCAAACCTGGAAGTAAGTGTCCGGTTTGCAAACTTTTTTTGGAAGCAGAACGTGCTCCGCTTTGAGTGTTACGCCGAGGTCTGTCGGTTTTTTGCTATTTGTTTTGCGTTTTTGCAGTTATATTAGAATTGGAAAATATATAAAAGGCTGTGATATAATGGTTAGTTTTGAAAGCCAAGAGGTGGGAGGAAAGGAAGTCGACAGGCTCTAAAGAGCCAAAGAAGTTTACCAGCTCCATCTGGTATGCAGGCTGAGACCCTGCCTGCGGACTGCCTCGCCAGAGTGGTGCATGCTCTAGTTATCTCCCGCTTGGACTACTGCAATGCGCTCTATGTGGGGCTACCTTTGAAGGTGACCCAGAAACTACAACTAATCCAGAATGTGGCAGCTAGACTGGTGACTGGGAGCAGCCGCCGAGACCATATAACTCCGGTCTTGAAAGACCTACATTGGCTCCCAGTACGTTTCTGAGCACAATTCAAAGTGTTGGTGTTGACCTTTAGAGCCCTAAACGGCCTTGGTCCAGTATACCTGAAGGAGTGTCTCCACCCCCATCGTCCAGCCTGGACACTGAGGTCCAGCTCTGAGGGCCTTCTGGCGGTTCCCTCATTGCGGGAAGCCAAGTTACATTGCGGGAAGCCAACCAGGCAGAGGGCCTTCTTGGTAGTGGCACCCGCCCTGTTGAACGCCCTCCCACCAGATGTCCAGGAGAACAACAACTACCAGACTTTTAGAAGACATCTGAAGGTAGCTCTGTAGGGAAGCTTTTAATGTTTGATGTATTAAAGTATTTTAATATTTTTTGGAAGCCGCTCAGAGTGACTGGGGAAGCCCAGCCAGATGGGCAGGGTATAAATAATAAATTATTATTATTATTATTATTATTATTATTATTATTATTAGATAATAATCATGTGATTATATATGTTTAAATGGAAAAGTAATAAAAATTATTTTTAAAAAAGAGGTATTGCCTCATTTAAAAGGCCATTACAGATCTTTGCAACGACACGTATGCCAAATCCAAATTGAAAGGATGAGATGTCAGCACAGCCCTGTCCCCGGGACTCTGCCCCCCTCTGACAGTTCAGCATTAGTAGGACAGGGGACATACTGTACCCTGCAAGTTGGTAGGTACTGACCCAGTGTCTCGCGGTCTTCAGGCAATGCTAGGAAAATTGCAGTTTGCATACTACTAAATAAAATGCTGTTGCTAACCACCACCACCACAACAAGAGAAACATAGATGTTATGTACTGAGTTGAATAGGATTCAGAATGCAGCAGTCTGATTGGTCCTAGGACAATCGGATTCAGAATGCAGCAGTCTGATTGGTCCTAGAACAATCGGATTCAGAATGCAGCAGTCTGATTGGTCCTAGAACAATCGGATTCAGAATGCAGCAGTCTGATTGGTCCTAGAACAATAGGGTCCAGAATGCATCAGTCTGATTGGTCCACAGGAGCCACCCAATCCAGCTCCAGGTGGAAGTGAATCCACAACCTGATTGGCTTACAGGTGAATCCCGGAATTAGCCAATCACGTGGGGCCCATTGTGTAAATAATGTATATAAAGCAGACATTCTGGGGGAACTTCCATTCCTTCTCACCACTATGAGTTGAATAAAGAGCATGAAATCCACTCTTGACTCTGAGTATATTTCAATAGATGATTTAATTTATCTGAAACATATATTTGGCACTTATTTCACTAAAAGTTTATGGAGAGGCTGGGTTCCCCACTGATCAAATGTTCAGTTGTGATAACAGCTATTTCTTTTTCATAGGTTTCTGTGCAGCTGTTAAATTTCACCACTGGGAGTCACTAGTGATCTAAAAGAAGGAATATATATATATATATATATATTTAGTTTCCATCTTACCAAAATACAGCAGAGACCTTCTGTTGTTCTAAATCTCTCCTCTTCCCCTTTCCCCCCTTCAAGTACCCATTGTATGATTAGCAAATAGATAACAATTTCTCCAACAGCCTTACGATCCTCACTGTTGTAAAAATGTCCTGTACTAAGCAAGGTGGTTTTTTTAAAAAAATTAATATCATTATTTCTTTTAATTATTTGCTATTCTAGTCCTACAGCCCCAGAATGTCAATAAGGAAAACGACTCGCTGGATGATTTTTGCAAATCTGATTATTTATTAAAGCAGAAATGTACTTTAAAATGTTATCAATGTGTTCACAAAAGCTAACCCGATCTGGTATTTAATGTTTATGAATCCAAACCCCGCCTACACACCTTAAAAATAATAATCCTTAGACGTGCAAATTGGGCAGATACCCTTCTATACCATATGCTAGTGCCCTCTGAAATAACACCAGTCAACAAAGGCAAACACCCTCTCAAAGGCATTGGTCAGGACTAACTCATATTGTGTGTGTGTGTGTGTGTGTGTGTGTGTGTGTGTGTGTGTCTGTCTGTCTTGGCAGCCACAGCATAAATTGGTGGGCTTGGCATGGTGGCCTATGTATCTTGTTTGCCATTGTGGAGACTGCAATGACGATTTGCCGATGGGATGCATTGATGATTAAGCCTCACTGCATAAGTTTGATAAAGTTGTAATAGCGTATAGAAATGAAGATGTGGAATACTTAACATATTAGATTTCCATCGGTTGGGGTATCATTGCGATTAGGTCTCTTTAAGAATATTTAATTCTAATTGCCTGCACCTGCCCCATTGCAGGGATTGCTCCTATACAGTCATAAAGGTAAAGGTAAAGGTACCCCTGCCCGTACGGGCCAGTCGTGCCCGACTCTAGGGTTGTGTGCTCATCTCACTCTATAGGCCGGGAGCCAGCGCTGTCCGCAGACACTTCCGGGTCACGTGGCCAGCGTGACAAGCTGCATCTGGCGAGCCAGCGCAGCACACGGAACGCCGTTTACCTTCCCGCTGGTAAGCGGTCCCTATTTATCTACTTGCACCCGGAGGTGCTTTCGAATTGCTAGGTTGGCAGGCGCTGGGACCGAACGACGGGAGCGCACCCCGCCGCGGGGATTCGAACCGCCGACCTGACGATTGGCAAGTCCTAGGTGCTGAAGTTTTACCCACAGCGCCACCCGCGTCCTATACAGTCATACCTTGGGATAAAAATGCTTCAGGATAAGTATTTTCGGATTGTGCTCCACGGTCACTCGGAAGTAACGGAGCGCATTACTTCTGAGTTTCGTCGCTCGCGCATGCGCAGACGCTCAAAATGATGTCACGCACATGCGCAGAAGCGCCGAAACGCAGCACGCGCAGACGCGCTGTCACGTCTTACGTTCTGTTCAGGATGCAAACGGGGCTCCGATATGGATCCCGTTCGCATCCCGAGGTACCACTGTATAGCTTAGTTTCAATGATCATTGATACGGAGAGTCTCCGACTGGCAACTTCTGCGTTCCTGTGGACTGGTTTCCCTGGCAACGCTTCCCCCAGGTGGGATTGGACAACTCACTGGGGTAGGCGGGGACCTCCAGGTATCCCACCTGAGGGAAGGCAAAGCCTATGCTGATGGGGCCACTCCAGATCCAGGGCTGCACGCGTCCACGCAAAAGGCGCCCCCCGTTTTAAGTGGGGAGCGGTCATTTTGGCTGAAAAAAACCTGCTGAACAATCTCCTGGAAACCTTGTTGCTGAAGAAGCCCAATGGGCGAAACTAGGGTGTATCCTAAGAACTGATCTATCATCAGCTGCCTTATTGTTACTAAGTAGTTCTGTTTGTTGGACGCGGGTGGCGCTGTGGGTTAAACCACAGAGCCTAGGACTTGCTGATCAGAAGGTCAGCGGTTCGAATCCCCGTGATGGGGTGAGCTCCCGTTGTTCAGTCCCAGCTCCTGCTAACCTAGCAGTTCGAAAGTACGTCAAAGTGCAAGTAGATAAATAGGTACCGCTCTGGTGGGAAGGTAAATGGTGTTTCCGTGCACTGCTCTGGTTTGCCAGAAGCGGCTTAGTCATGCTGGCCACATGACCTGGAAGCTCGGCTAGTAAAGCGAGATGAGCGCCGCAACCCCAGAGTCAGTCACAACTGGACCTAATGGTCAGGGGTCCCTTTACCTTACCTAGTTCTGTTAAAGTCTCAGGACATGAGACTATGCAAAAGGCAAGTTCATTTGTTACACTTTTAAGACATAGGACAATGCAGAAGGAAGATATCAGTATGAAATGGCATTGCCAACAGGAACTGTACATTGTAATTGTTGGACTTGACAATCTTTGGACTTGACTATCCTTGGACTTCACGACAATAAAAACATATAGATGGTTAAAAGTAATATGATATGTTATTGCCATCAGGAACTGTGCTTTGCAATTTTTTGATATGATGATTACAGTTTTATTATATGTAATGTTATGTTACTTTACAGCCAGTTACATGTGAGTTGTGGTATTCTGAACATGATTTACGTAGTGAGGCAATTGTGGTGTGTCTTAACTGGTTCCAAGCAGAAGGGAGTTTCATTTTTCACTGCAAAGCGGAAGCTCATCTGTTCACTCCTGCACTGAGATCAGAGCGGAGGTCCTCCAGTCTTGTTGAGGGAATGCCTTCACAGGGCGAATCGGGGGGCCCAGGCAAGGGTGCCAACTTGAATTAAAAATGGGGTGGGGGCAGGTAAGCCCCACTTTGCATAATAGATCACAAGGTGCACACAAAATTGAATGGGAATGCCCATCAACTTTGGGGGAGCCCGGCCCCCTCAAATATTTTATTAGGGGAGTCGAAGGGACCTTGGCCCCTAGGAGTTGGCTCCTATGCCCCCGGGCATGAAATTTGTTTAGGATAAATAAAGATATGTTGCTACCTGTTACTCATTTAAGTGCATGTCTAGTATGGCCCTTAGTCATCATTAAGTCAACAGAAAATGTATGTGAAGAAATACATAATTATAACAGACAAGCATTGCGGATCCACAGCCACCTAATTCTGATCAAACATGCAATACAAGCTTGCCTGGGTTCTGAGATCTTGGGGGACGGGGCTAATCTTGGTCCCACCACACCCACTGGCATGCTTGGTAGGGATGAAGAAGAGGGCCTTCTTGGTGGTGGCTGCTCCCAGATTTTAGAATTCCCTCCCTAGAGAAGCTAGACTGGCTCCTTATTGTCCTTCTGCCAGCAGGTGACTTTCTCGTTCCAACAGGCTTTTGGAAAGGGCTGGTGCTGTGCTGTTTTTATGTCAATTACGTTTTAAATATGTTTTTAAACAATTTTCTCCCTATGTGTTTTAGCTGTTGTTATCTTATCCCTAAGCCGCTTTGAGTCTCTGTTAGGGAAAAAAGGCAGGGTATGATAAAAATAAAAATAAAAATAAAAAAATAAAAAAATTAAAAAATGGAGGAGTGGGAGCCCAGACAAAACGAGAGAAGAAACCAAATGTCATTGGGGGTGATGTAGCGGTCCAATTTGTTCCAAGAGAAAGCAGATGAACAAATAAATAAAAATCAACCAAATTGTCTGCTTAATTGAATTACATTCTCCCATACCCTTCTGGAGAGGCAAGCCTTGCCAATACGCTTGTCCAGCTTAGAATTGATGGAGCAGTTTCTGGTTATGGTGGAACCCAGGTAGACAAAATTGTCTGCAACCTCAAGCAGTGGCGTAGCGTGGGTTGTCAGCACCCGGGGCAAGGCAAGTAATTTGCGCCCCCTAACCTGTGGATTTGCGCCCCCTAACCCGTGGATTTGCGCCCCCTAACCCTAACCCCCAGATGTTGTGCCCGGTGCGGCCGGCCCCCCTGCACCCCCACGCTATGCCACTGACCTCAAGTGCGCTGCAGCAACACAACTGGACGCCTTCAACTCTCACAGCTGCAACAAAACATGTCTCTCCTACATTGGTCTCTAAAGCCACAGCAGGCACTGCAACCTTCCAACAGCTTGACCTCATTCCCAAAGGTGCACTTCTCCATTGACTCTCAAGATGGACAGATGCCAGCATTCTTACTCATCAAAAGTGTCCTGGCACATAACTGTTTATAGGCTGGTCTTAGAAGAACATTAAAGAGTCTGTCTGGATCAGACCAAAGGCTCAGCATTCTATTTTCACAGTGGCCAAACAGAGCCCTAAGAAAAGCCCAGAAACAGAACAGGCATGCGACAGCACTCTCTGAATTTGTGCTGCCCAGCAGTTGGAATTCAGAAGCACACTGTCTCCGATACTGGAGCTCCTACAAGTATGTACAGACCCCACGTTTCAAGGCACCCAACAAAACGAGCCCTCGGCCCCCTAACCCACAGGGTCACGGTTTCATGGAAAACCTGATGTCATCCAATTCATTGCCAAGCGGCACCAAACGTCGGCAAAAGGCTCCCTGCAACATTTGGCGGTGAAAACACTATGTTTCACAGTGCCCCACAAAATGAGCCCTCGGCACCCTTACCAGCGGGGTCAAGATTTCACCCAAAACCCAACATCGTCCGATTTACTCCAAAGCGGCGCCAAACAGTCACAAATGTTTTTCCAATTCAGTTTTTTCCCCAGGATATAAAGATATAAAGCAGAAAGTGATAAGTCGCACAGAATAAATCGTTCAAGCATGTGTTGCTCAGCCGCAAATGATTTGTCAGATTATACATATATACATTTTTTGTTGTGGAATTAAGAACGTGAAAGACATCATCTAAGGTGTTTGTGCCATTTTGCAAAATGGGAAACACTGAAGGTGAGACCATTAGCCAAAATCTATGAATTAATCCATAGCTTCTCTTTCTGTTTGCTGATATACAGAACGGCATCTGTTTGTGCCGTGGTAGGCTGCCATTTCTGACGCTGTACAAACATTTCCCATCTTACTCAAAACTTCTCTTACAACTTATTTTGCTTTATTTAAAAAGGCTTGATCTGAGTGATCCCATGGCAGTTTGCAACAAATTAAAAGACACAATACAGACCAAAGATAACAGTAGAGCTTTCGTTCTCTAGAAAAACAGGTGCCAGCACACACCATTAAGTTGTTACAGTACGTGCTACAAAAAGAGGTGCCGGTATTGCGTAACCGTGAGTGCTCCCTGAAACACAGCAGCAGCTACAAAACAGCATAACAATTAAAAACAGCATATATATATATATATACACACACACACACACACTAATATATATGTGTGTGTGTGTGTGTGTGTGTGTGTTTGTGTGTGTGTATTAGCACACATAAACACACACACGACCCGAGAGTTGCTTAGTGGCAAAAATGGAAAGCAAATAATAATAATAATAATTAATTATTTATACCCCGCCCATCTGGCTGGGCTTCCCCAGCCACTCTGGACGGCTTCCATAGAAACCAAAAATACAGTAAAATATCACACATTAAAAACTTCCCTGAACAGGGCTGCCTTAAGATGCCTTCTAAAAGTCTGGTAGTTGTTGTTCTCTTTGACATCTGGTGGGAGGGCATTCCACAGGGCAGGCGCAATGAGGGAACCGCCAGAAGGCCCTCAGTGCTGGACCTCAGCGTCTGGGCAGAACGATGGGGGTGGAGATGCTCCTTCAGATATACTGGACCGAGGCTGTTTAGGGCTTTAAAGGTCAACACCAACACTTTGAATTGTGCTCGGAAATGTACTGGGAGCCAATGTAGGTCTTTCAAGACCGGTGTTATATGGTCTCGGCGGCCGCCCCCAGTCACCAGTCTAGCTGCCGCATTCTGGATTAGTTGTAGTTTCCGAGTCACCTTCAAAGGTAGCCCCACGTAGAGTGCATTGCAGTAGTCCAAGCGGGAGATAACCAGAACATGCACCACTCTGGCGAGACAGTCCGCAGGCAGATAGGGTCTCAGCCAGATGGAGCTGGTGAACAGCTGCGCTGGACACAGATTTGACCTGTGCCTCCATGGACAGCTGTGAGTCCAAAATGACTCCCAGGCTGCGCACCTGGTCCTTCAGGGGCACAGTTACCCCATTCAGGACCAGGGAATCCTCCACACCTGCCCGCCTCCTGTCCCCCAAAAACAGTACTTCTGTCTTGTCAGGATTCAACCTCAATCTGTTAGCCGCCATCCATCCTCCAAATGTCTCCAGACACTCACACAGGACCTTCACCACCTTCACTGGTTCTGATTTAAAAGAGAGGTAGAAAGCAAAGTAGGGATCAGGGAAACTTCTCTGGGTGAGGACTTCCACAAGTAAGGCAACACATTCAAATAGGTTCTCTGTCGTCTTCCAATGGCAGAAGCACCCAAGGGAAGCATTGGCAGATGGCAAATAGATCGATATGCGAGAGCAGGCATTCCTGGATCCCAAACTATTCAGGGCTGAGCTATTTACGGATAAGCACTGGTACCTGTACCTGTACTCAGGAACTGGCAACCGCTGAAGCCCTTTCAGAACTGATCAAGTATACGTTCTCAGTTAAAATGTTAAGCAGCCACATTCTGAACAGCTGCAGTTTCTGGACTTTCTAAGAGCAGCACTTCACATGATGCAGGAAACATGAAAGGCTGATGCCAAGCTTACTGGGTGGGCATCAGCATCAGAGAATTCCGGACTCCTGGATTTTCTCAGTGCAAAGGAGTGCCGGTAAGATAAAGGGGTCCCAGCCTCCAGCTCTGGTCCTGAGAATATCCATTACTGTGGTTAGCCTCTTGCTAGGAGCAGCTGCACTTGGCGTACCAATTTATACAAAGTACTGGCTCTTCACCCATCAACAATTTCCTTACCTTTGCTTCTTTTTATATTGTAAGAAGGCATCTCTCTCTCTCTCTCTCTCTCTCTCTCTCTCTCTCTCTCTCTCTCTCCCTCCCTCCCTCCCTCCCTCCCTCCCTCCCTCTCTCTCTCTCTCTCTCTCTCTCTCACACACACACACACACACACACTTCCCATTTGTGCTGTACACTCTTGCCACAGACACTGGGACTTTCTTTTAAAGAAGATATTCTTACCTCCTCCATTCCCCCCCCCCCATCTTTGATTTCTCTTCACAATTTGCGACTCAAAAATTCTAAGCAGTTCCTTAAATCTGCACTTAGCAGCGTGTTAGCAACAGCAGTTGAACAATTGTGCCAGCTCTCAAGCAAACACGCAACAATAGACACTGGGACAAGTCAGGGTATGAGATAGCCATCTTAGAAGAGGCACTCCCTAAGTTGGGTGGCGTGCTTTTTGGAGGCATATTTTAAAACATTTTAACTTTTTTTTAAAGTCAATATATTTGCAATCAAAGCTTTTTACCCCATGACCTTTTCTTTCTAGACTTCACTTCACTTTTCTTGGGATAGGTCCAGTGACATCAGACTCCTACAAAGCACAGAGATGTTTTATTAAGATGGCAGCATCTTCTGCAACATCTTGTCAGCCTCTCTGTGATACCAGAATCATAGTCTTCCACAGCTAGGCAATCCATGCAGCAGGAGACTTGCAAAACTGGGAATTTTAAAAAACCGTGGTAGTCCCAGTAGAATATGAATTACTTGGGTGTATGCTTGATGATATGCATTCTGAAGGAAATCAGCCCTGAGTGCTCACTGGAAGGACAGATCGTGAAGCTGAGGCTCCAATACTTCGGCCACCTCATGAGAAGAGAAGACCCCCTGGAAAAGACCCTGATGTTGGGAAAGATGGAGGGCACAAGGAGAAGAGGACGACAGAGGACGAGATGGTTGGGTCGTGTCCTCGAAGCTACCAGCATGAGTTTGATCAAACTGCGGGAGGCAGTGGAAGACAGGAGTGCCTGGCGTGCTGTGGTCCATGGGGTCACGAAGAGTTGGACACAACTAAACGACTAAACAACAACAACAACATGCTTGATGATGTTCCTCCAAGTTTAATAACTCTATCTTACTTACTAGGCAGCCACCACTTTCCTTCAAAACTGCAGATACTCCAGCAAAATTATCCAGTTTGACCATGAATTACTGACATGATTTTTGCTCGAGTAAGGACCCGCCTAAGAAGGTCTTCCACCACAGCCTTACTGAATGGAGATAATAATAATTTCTGCTGGTCTACTGTAAGACAAAACAGGACATAAAACTTTGCAGGATTAGGACCCATGTTCTAACAGGCAAGTGAAACTGAACTAGATTTGACTGAATTGCTTTATAACCCTTGCAGTCCATGCCAATGGCCTGCCCAATGATGATGATGGTAACGACACTATTAATAAAGCAAAACAAGTAAAGAAACAAAATGGCAGACTTCAGAGCAGATGAATACAACTGGTTGGCAATGCAATCCTACAGGTGAAACTTGGAAAATTAGAATATCGTGGAAAAGTTCATTTATTACAGTAATTCAACTTAAAAGGTGAAACTAATATATGAGATAGACTCATGACATGCAAGGCGAGATATGACAAGCCTTTATTTGTTATAATTGTGATGATCATGGCGTACAGCTGATGAAAACCCCAAATTAAAAATCTCAGAAAATTAGAATATTAAATGAAACCAGCAAAACAAGGACTGCAAATAGAGCAATATTGGACCTTTGAGAAGTAGAAGCATGCATATGTACTCAGTACTTGGTTTGGGCCCCTTTTGCATCAATTACTGCCTCAAGGCGGCATGGCATGGATGCTATCAGCCTGTGGCACTGCTGAGGTGTTATGGAAGACCAGGATGCTTCAATAGCAGCCTTCAGCTCTTCTGCATTGCTCAGTCTCATGTTGCTCATCTTTCTCTTGGCAATGCCCCATAGATTCTCTATGGGGTTCAGGTCAGATGAGTTTGCTGGCCAATCAAGCACAGTAATCCCATGGGCACTGAACCAGGTTTTGGTACTTTTGGCAGTGTGGGCAGGTGCCAAAGTCCTGCTGGAAAATGAAGTCAGCATCCCCATAAAGCTCATCTGCGGAAGGAAGCATGAAGTGCTCCAAAATCTCCTGGTAGACGGCTGTGTGGACCCTGGACTTAATGAAGCACAGTGGACCAACACCAGCTAATGACATGGCTCCCCAAATCTCTTTTCTGATGAGAGCAGCTTTTGCATTTCATTTGGAAACCAAGGTCCCAGAGTCTGGAGGAAGAATGGGGAGGCACACAATGCCAGATGCTTGAAGTCCAGTGTGAAGTTTCCACAGTCAGTGTTGATTTGGGGAGCCATGTCATCAGCTGGTGTTGGTCCACTGTGCTTCATGTGCCACAAGGGTTTCACAATTAATATTAACACGAGGGCCCTTGGTTCCACTGAATTCATCATAGGACCAGATTGTAAATATTTTCTTTTTGCCTGGAATGGTGATGATGTTTTCACTTCAGTTTGCTACCTGCCCTTCACCCTAAGCTCCCAGGGTGTGTTAACAGAATTTAAAATACAACATTAAAAACAGTTTGTAAAAACTTACAATTACCAAAAAAAAAAAAAAGTCTTTAACTTGTTGGGAATCAAGCTAAAAATTACAGAAATGAAAAAGAGACAACAATGAAATATGTTCTTCAGTCAAATCAGTCTACTGCAACATCATGTAACATGGACATGAGATGAGCACATATATTTCTTTCCCACCGTGGCCAAAGAGCTAAGTAGCCAGTGAGTTTCTTAAAAAAAAAAAAAATTAAATAAAGGAGAGCAACCCTCCCCACAAAAGTATATTTTTAATCATGCGCCATGTATTTATCCATAGTCAAATCAGATGCATAATGGACGCCTACACTTTAATTCTGTTAGATTTGTGGTTCTAGGAATGGAAACACGAAACAAAACGAAAAAGAATCTTAGTTTCCAATTAAAGCAACACAACACTGCAGTAGCATTTTGCAAAGCAGAATGGCAAAATTTCACACACAAAAATATAATAATCCCCAAATGCTACCTTTTCTGGGTCATTGAGATTTATGCACTTTAATTGTTGGTATATTTTCTTGATAACGTGAGACTAGTCCTATGTCACAAGGGAAATGGTATCTTGCTGGCCCCCCCCCTCCTCATTTACAATGATTATGTTATCAGCCTAGCCAGGCAAAAGGGTGGAGCAACTATAATTTCAAAGCAGGATTAGGTTGAAATAACGAGGTCACCAAGTGTGGTTGCCAAGGCAACGTCACATCTAAGAATATGGGATGCTTCTAGGAGAGGATGCAAGACTGGAGTCTCACAAAAGAAATCCCCATCTTTCTTCGATTAAAAATGCTTCGTTGCTTTTAAATACATTCTGTTTTTTACATTCCTATCTGGCTCAACAAATAATAAAAATAATAATAGTAATAATATAAAAAGTACAAATTAAGCGGCATAGCCTACACTGATAATGTGTTACTTTCCTGATGCAGCCATATGAAGGCCCTGTTAGGCTGTCCTCCATCTAAACCACTGAGCCTCTTGGGCTTGCTGATCACAAGGTTTGAATCCCCACAACAGGGTGAGCTCCCGTTGCTCTGTCCCAGCTCCTGCCATCCTGGCAGTTTGAAAGCACACCAGCGCAAGTAGATAAATAGGTACCACTGCAGCGGGAAGGTAAACGGCATTTCCATGGGCTCTGACACTCGTCACGGTGTCCTGTTGCACCAGAAGCGGTTTAGTCCTGCTGGCCACATGACCCGGAAAAGCTGTATGTGGACAAAATGCTGGTTCCTTCAGCCATGCCACTCTTGAAAAGAACCTCTGAAATTTTGTCAAGTTCATTTCAAAATAAGCAGTACGCTTATTCTTTAACTTTGTTTTATTTACAGAAACACAGGCAAATAATACTGATTTCTCAGGCTGAGAAGAATACTTACTTCTCTCCCCCCCCCCTTTTTAAAGCAGAAATTTATGGGAAAGCTATTATGAATCTCTGGAGTCCTTTAAGGCTTTATTAGGAAAAGGACTGTTTTATAACACTGCAGATTTCCTATGAAATCTTTCTTCTTGCAAATGATTTAGCCTTGATTTAGTTTATGCCCATGTAACATTATGTGTCATGGATTCGCCTCAGCATCTCTTAGCAAGGCATGTTTCATACTGTGCAGCTGGAACATTTGAACTGGCTCTGGAAACCTGGGGTCAACCTCTGTATTCCCTTTCCTTTTAAGTGACGAATCCTCAGTCAATGCGATGAAAGGATGAGGGAGATCTTGAAGATTGTTCCTTCTCCATTGTCTAAAACTTAGGGCTTCTTTGGAAGGAAATTCCACCCGTGACAACATACAGATCATCTGTCTAAATGTGTGCTGCATTAGTACCTTGGGTATAATAAAAGGTTTCAATGAAAATGAAATGTACATTTTAAGTGGGCAGATTGCCATCGAAGCAGATGGGCATGTTTGGAAGGCAACTGGCTGGCTTGCTCCTCAGGTGTCGAATTCAGCCTAGCATTTTAAACATCATGAAACACAAATGGGTAGAAAGCATTGTGACATAGAGAAGCATAGCTGTCAACTTACAGATTTGAAAATAAGGGACCAGCATCCTCAAAAATAAGGGATCAGCAGCCAAAATAAGGGATTTTCCGGGCACAGGTATATTCAACTTCTGAGCCCCTCCGAGCCAAAGGCAGAAAGCCCAGCCAGCAGCCAAACGAAGCCTCATCAATAAGGGACAGCAGCGGGACATGGCGCTGTGATAAGGGACTGTCCCGCCAAATAAGGGACACTTGACAGCTATGTAGAGAAGCTGTCTTGATGTACACACCCACAGAACCATATAGGTGTCTGAGATGGAATTGATTAGGAGAACATGGCTATAAATAAGGAAATACTGTTTCTTTCCAGGAATTTACCATTACAGCTTTCTCCATCTTGACCCCATTTGCTTCTCTCTCTCTCTCTCTCTCTCTCTCTCTCTCTCTCTCTATTTTGCATTTTATTTATTTGTTAACATTCTTATATTACATCAGTAAACATTGTCATATTA
The DNA here is from genome assembly GCF_964252035.2 of Podarcis erhardii. Classification (NCBI taxonomy): domain Eukaryota; kingdom Metazoa; phylum Chordata; class Lepidosauria; order Squamata; family Lacertidae; genus Podarcis; species Podarcis erhardii. The sequence continues at coordinate 8,803,080 of NC_138512.1, read as the reverse complement.
CATTACAGGACTTACTATAATATAATTTCCAACATGTATACAAAAATTATATACGAATTTTATATACCTAGAAAGAAAATGAAACAACAAAAAAAGAAAGAAGAAAGAGAAAAAAGAAAAACAACCCCCCCAAATCATATACATATCAACACACTAGACTTCCTGTCTATCCCGTTGTATATTCCTTTTTTTACAAATGAATGTAGTCTTATTATTGTATATTCCTTTACATTTTATCTAATACATTCCTATATCAATATGTGCTCTTAGTCTTACTTCTCAACTCATTCTCACTCCAACGTCAATCAAATGGTAGCACAGATAGCAAACCTATACTGTATTTTTGAACATATGTTTTATATCTCTCCCTACCCCATTTGCTTCTCAGCCAGGGCTTGTCCCACCAGAACAAAAATTTTCCATCCCAGTATTTTCCCAGATCTTTCCCTCTTTAAAAGTTGTTGTTTTTAAAATTAAAATAAAATAAATCCTGGTTGCTCCAGACTTTTCTAGGATTGAAAAAAACCTGCATTTAAATGGTGGAACAACACTGGGATGGGGAGAATTTCATGCAGCTGCCTCTACATTAATGTGAAGCCAGACCACTGTAAATCAACACTATGCCCCAAGAGTAGCATTTCAGTTAGTCCAATTGTCTTAAGCTGCATTTGTGGCTTAAGGTTTGGTCCTCAGAATGGCACCTCTGGTTGCTGCAAGAGCTGTTCAGAAAGCTCCGCTGCAGAAAATTCTTAGATGCTGAACATTTTTCAAGTATGTTGTTGTTGTTTAGCCGTGTCACTCTTCGTGACCCCATAGACCAGAGCACGCCAGGCACTCCTGTCTTCCACTGCCTCCCACAGTTTGGTCAAACTCATGTTGGTAGCTTCAAGAACACTATCCAACCACCTCGTCCTCTGTTGTCCCCTTCTCCTTGTGCCCTCCATCTCTCCCAACATCAGGGTCTTTTCCAAGGAGTCTTCTCTTCTCATGAGGTGGCCAAAGTCTTGGAGCCTCAGCTTCAGGATCTGTCCTTCCAGTGAGCACTCAGGGCTGATTTCCTTAAGAATGGATACGTTTGATCTTCTTGCAGTCCATGGGACTCTCAAGAGTCTCCTCCAGCACCATAATTCCAAAGCATCAATTCTTCGGCGATCAGCCTTCTTTATGGTCCAGCTCTCACTTCCATCCATCACTACTGGGAAAACCATAGCTTTAACTATACGGACCTTTGTTGGCAAGGTGATGTCTCTGCTTTTTAAGATGCTTTTTCAAGTATACAGTTTTTAAATATATATTTTATAGATTCCCTTGATAAAGAAATGTGTTGGGAACCTTGGGCTGATGTCCTTTCTTGCATCTGGCTCTTTTTCTGCGGTTGTCTTCTCTTGTTTGCATTGCAGCAGCAGCAGAAAATCTTCCCTTTGGACTATTTGTATTCACTTGACTGTCTATTTGTGTTCAATATGTGCTCTTTCCTGACATTCTGGCGCCAGGTTAAACCTGTTTGTCCAGGGGTCCCCTCACTCTTTGATCGCTGTCTTTGGTTTTTTCCCCTCGTTGTAAGGTTTGGTTAGTCTCTTCAGTTAATTTTAGGTATGTTTTATCTGCTCTGTTTCTTAGCTTGTGTGATGGTTCTAGGAGTTGCTCAGGCGTAAACCGGCGCCACACCTGGCTGGGTTGCCTGAGTGAACCTTTTCTGTCCGAACAGCCACTCGCCCGTGGCTGTCTCAATCGCTGGCAGAATCTGTGAGTGGGCGTTTCTTGAACTTCTTCCGGCAAAGAAGCTCTTTGATGCCTAGTCTCCGCCTACTCTCCCTGTGCTGAAGCCTTCTGCGCAAGGAGGGTGTGGGCAGTGGAGGACCCGTGCTCTCCCCGCTGGTCCCCGGCGAGGAGTCATGGGACCGCCTCGCCAATTCCCCCATCTGCCCCCCTTCTCCACTGGTGCTACGCTGATTTCCTTCCCCAGAAGATGGGCTGCTTCTCCTCATCCCAAGATGCTCTCCGGAATCCCTCTGGAGCCCTCTCTCCCCCTCTGGCTCCGATGGCAGTTCCCTGACAACTTGCTTTTAATTTAATCAATTTGTATCGTGCCCTGAGATTCTAAGATGAAAGGTGAGATAATAGTAAATAAATGATTCGAGGCCAGAATACGTTTTTTTAAATCGTATGAGAAAATATTTTAAGCTGCTGGTCTTTATATTGCTCCACATGCATCTTCTCATTCTATAGCAATTCTCTTTGTTCTGGTTATAACCTGCCTTGGGTCCATCTCAAGCTGGAGAAAAGTGTGATAAGCATTGAAAAAGATATCCAATCCAGATAACTTTATTGTGCTAGCTATTGGCCAGGACAAATCTGAATAAAATAAATAAATACAAGCAAAAGGGATGCCAAGCCACAAATAATAGTCTCTATTGAGATCTCTGCATCTTCCTTAAAGTTCACTGCCATATTGTCCACGGCCGTCTTTCTGATCTTTTTGGCTACCAAAGCAAAAAACAACAACTTTATGAGTCACTGAAGTGTTTATATGACTAAGAAGCCATAGGACTTTCTTTGCCAGGGAGAGACATGTTTCCTATATAGATGGTAAAGTGAGAAACCGCCGCCTGGGTCCAATGTATAGTGGGCAATATAGCAAATAATACCAGATGTCTTCCATTTGCGGTTGCCCACATATACAGAGTCTGTCTTTGTATGGTATCCTGTTATATGATCCATCTAGGAAGGTGGAAGGCATAGCTTGAAAAAACAGCTCAGTAAAAGCGAATCTAATTGAGGCTGGCTGGCGATTCGACAGGTAACTGGCTCTAAAATGGACCGTTTTTAGAAGGGAGAAAGCGAGAGAGCATTTAGAGGATTTGATCGTTTGCAGATCGCTTGAATGTTTATTCAAGCCAAAGAGTCCAGTTCATTTTGTTGCTTCTTCAAATATTTCGTAAAAGGTTCCATTCATCTTTGAAATCACAGTTATCCTTGTCACGTAGTTTGTGTGCCAATTTTGCCAATTCCGCATAGTCCATCAGGTTTCCTTGCCACAGTTATTTCGTCGGGATTTCCTCATTCTTCCATCCTTGTGCTATTAAGACTCTTGCCGCCGTTGTCACATACATAAAAATATTTCAAAATTTATTTGGCAGGTCTGACACCAATCCCTTAATTGGTGTTTGTGGACATAATCTCCTCTAGCTTGTGGAAATAATCAGAGTTCAAGTAACGACGGATGTTAGATTTCCACCATCGACTGTTTTCCAATTCTGCATAGCACAGGGCTGGCAAGCACTCGCATGGCCTGGAGAACAGTCTTTTCAGGTAATTAAATGTGGTACAGTCAACTCTTGCAGTTCATGTTGGTCATCTGTGAGTAAAAGAGCGGCTGAAAAAATAATAATGGAGGTAACTTCTCCCTCTGACATGATTCCCGTTTTAAAGGGTGGTGGCCTCAGAAGTTGCTTTCTAGCTCCAAAATGTTACATTTGAGAATGACCATTCACCTGCGTGGACGCGCGCAGCCCCTGGATGGAGCCCCTGGATGGAGCGGCTCCATCAGCACAGGCTTGGCTTCACCTTCCCCCAGGTGGGATACCTGGAGGTCTCCGCCTACCTCAGTCAGTTGTCCAATCCCACCTGGGGGAAGTGTTGCCAAGGGGACCAGGCCAGGTAGGGGAGGGACTACCTGCCCACACAATAGAGGGAGGATCTTACCTGGGAATCCTCACTTGGCTCCAGAGCTTCTCCCACCCTACCCACCCTCAGTTAAGTCTTATTTTGCAGGTTAACCTTTTCTTCACAGGTACGCGGGCGCTGCTACGTCAAGGTCGCTGTTGAAGGGCCGGAAAGGAATTCCCCTGCATTGGCAGGTTTTGCCTTTCCTGTATCAAAACGTCACAACTTTGGCAGTATCAGGCCTTGGGCGGAATCCTTTAGTCTATCTTCCTGAATGGGGGGGGGCGTGCAGCGGTGACCCACGCCCCCTTCCTCTTTGCAGCGGCGATACCAGGGTTCCCCATTAAAGGGGTTTCTGAGGGGAGGCTTTGTCCGTATGCCAAGAGGTCATCATTGCTCTCCCCTGTGACGGCGGCGTAACGGGGGTGGCTATCTCTGCTTGAACATATGTTCTGCAGAGCCGGCCCATCCCCCCCCATACTGGATAACCCTGATGTTCCCCAGATCCCTGGTGGGGGACCGGGGAGGGATGATGCCTAATGCCTGAGCCAAGGTCTATCCACATCTGAAATATAATAAAGTTGTGGCCAATTTAATCCCATAGCACGTTGTCGAGTCATTATTCCACATGACAGGGGGGACTCCGCCTGTCCACGCAATGCAATCCCATGCATATCTACCCACTGAATTCAACAGGCGGGACTTTTCCCCCCAGGGGAGGGTGCATAGGATGGCAGCCTCAATGTGTTAAACAGAGGCTTCTGGAAAACACATTCTCTCAGCTGGAACAGAGACACATGAAAACACTGAGCTGCCTTCTCCGTGGATCGCTGCCAGCTTTCTCTGGCATAAATGCCAGCACATGTCCCAGGGGTGGGATGTTTGGCAGAGGAAGAGGTTTCGGATTTGCTGAAGGATCTCTCTGTTGAAGGGAAATCTCAAGGGGCATCAGAAGGCTCAGCAAGCCGGGCAGGGGAAAGGGAAGGGATCTATGCATGCCAGCTCAGCCAATGCTTTCAGAAGAGCCTTTGCACAGCAGATGCTGCAGTCTGACTCCCTGGTTCCCCTTCAGACAGCCTTAAAGGAGGGGTGACCCACAAGCAAAGCAAGCTTGATTTCAGGGCACTAATGGAGTGGAATGTGATTCATATATTCATTCTGTAAAAAAAATATAAATAAAAATCAATAGCAACTCTGAGCTGTTTGCACTTGAAGGAACCAAGAAGAGCTTCAAGATCTCTTGAATTACAGTATGGCACTGAACACACACACACACAATACAATACACGTTCTTAAAACATATGTGAACCATAGGGAACTAAGTCATTCAATTTTTGTATTTAAAGCATTTTAACTTCTGCTGAGAAGGCTCCGTCAGTACTTAACCTGCACAATAGAATCAACCGATTAGAAGGACAGGGAAAGCAACAACAAAAACGCAGAATCATAGAACTGTAGAGTTGGAAGAGACCCTGAGGGTCACCTGGCCCAACTCCCTGCCAGGCAGGAAGCTCAGCTAAAGCATCTATGACCAGGCATAGGTAAACTTAGCCTCCAGATGTTTTGGGACTACAACTCCCATCATCCCTAGCTAACAGGACCAGTGGTCAGGGATGATGGGAGTTGTAGTCCCAAAACATCTGGAGGGCTGAGTTTGCCTATGCCTGATCTATGACAGATGGCCACCCAACCTCTGCTTAAAAAGTTCCAAGGATGGAGAGTCCACAGCCTCCCGAGGGAGTTGGTTCCACTGTCAAACAGCTCTTCCTGTTAGAAATTCCTCGTGATGTTTAGTCAGAATCTCCTTTCTTGTAATTTGAAGCCATTGGTTTGAATTCCACCCTCCAGAGCAGGAGAAAACAAGCTTGCTCCATCTTCCATGTGACAGCCCTTGAGATATTTGAAGATGGCGATCGTATCTCTTCTCAGTCTCCCCTTTACCATCCTAACTTACCCAGCTGCTTTAAGCATTCCTCATAAGGCTTGGTTTCCAAACCCTTGGTCATCTTATAGAATCATAGAATAGAATCATAGAATCATAGAGTTGGAAGAGACCACAAGGGCCATCGAGTCCAACCCCCTGCCAAGCAGGAAACACCATCATAGCACTCCGGACATATGGTTGTCAAGCCTCTGCTTAAAGACCTCCAAAGAAGGAGACTCCACCACACTCATTGGCAGCAAATTCCACTGCCGAACAGCTCTTACTGTCAGGAAGTTCTTGGATGCCCTCCTCTGTACACGTTCCAGTTTATCAATAGCCTTCTTAAATTCTGGCACCCAGAGCTGAACACAGTACTCCAGGTGTGGTCTGACCAAGGCAGAATAGACCAAGGTACTTTTATTTCCATTGCCCTGGACACTAGACCTCTGTTGATGCAGCTTAGAACAGCATTAGCTCCCCCCCACACTTGCTGCTATTGACTCATGATAAGCTTCTGGTCTACAAAGAGCCCTAGCTCCTTTTCACATGTACTGCTTGCAAGCCGGGTGTCCCCCAACTAATATTTCCTGCCTAAGTGCAGAACCTTACATTTGTCCTGACTGAAATTCATTTTGTTATTTTGGGCCCAGTTTTCCAATCTGTTATAGGTTTCCCGCCTATGGGTATGAAAGGGAAAGACCCAAGTTGCTCCTCATAGACTGTTCTGGTGTACAGTGGTACCTCGGGTTAAGAACTTAATTCGTTCCGGAGGTCCATTCTTAACCTGAAACTGTTCTTAACCTGAGGTACCACTTTAGCTAATGGGGCCTCCCACTGCAGCCGCACTGCCACCGCACAATTTCTGTTCTCATCCTGAAGCAAAGTTCTTAACCCGAGGTACTATTTCTGGGTTAGCGGAGTCTGTAACCTGAAGCATCTGTAACCCGAGGTACCATTGTGATATGTATGGTGGGAGCAGGCCCACCTTACCCATAGAGGCTAGTGGCGCGGGATACCAGGGCGGCATGTTCTGAAGGGCACCAGGCGAGAGTCCGGGGAACATCGAACGAGCGCACTGAGTGAGCGAGAGTGCATGCGCCGCTCCCACCGAGCACCGGCTCGGTTTTCTCCCTTTTAGTCTGCAGGTTCCTAATTCTGCGGGGTGACAGAAGGCTAAAAGGGAAAAAACCGAGCCGACGCTTGGCGTGGGCCTGCTCGCTTCGTATGCTGCCTGCGTGGCCACTGCAGCACGAAGCGGCTAGCTGAGCCACAAGGCGCCACATCCAGCCTCCGCCTCTTCACCCCTGGAGGAGCCACTCTCCAGCCACTGCCCACCTCCTCCAGCCCTAAGAAAAGGTCAACAACTCTGGGAAAGGGGGCACCGGAGGGATCTTTGCACCATGGTGCCAGATATGCTTAAGACGGCCCTTGGTGGGAGAGTGGATTAACAGCAAAATAATATTCAATAGGGACAGACCCTAAAAGACTGAAAGCATAAGATTTATCTGAAGCCACATTAAAAATGTGAGGGCTCTGGAGTTTGTTTCAAAAGATAAGTATAAAAGGTCTGAGCTGACTCAAAAAAGGCTTCACTTGACACCAAAAATCCCACAAAAAGGGGTTGTAGCATGACCATGGTTTTGTCGTGATGGGCTTCCCTCAGGAAGAAAAAATGGGCGATAAGCAATAAATAACATGAAATATTTGACCACCTTTACCATTACTTTAGCAAACAAGTATCCCTGTGGAAACTCATTACTGCTCCATGAGCCAAAGCATATACCTAATTTTAATTTTGCTTCTTATCTGGTTATTCAGAATCAGTGTTTTAATTTTCTCCCTTAATTGATCCACTACTAATGCCAAGAAAAATTCACACGGACCCTTTCCCCTCTCGGTAAACCAGAAACAAAGTATTAAAGTTACTAAATATGTACAGTGTCAGAGTTGCAAGTCATGTGGTTTTAATTAAGTCTTAACTAATTCTCTTTATCTTGTCATAGAAATTACAGCCATCCAAGTTGTGTCACATTAAATATGGGGAAACAGCATTTTGACTTTGATGGCCGAGGAACACAGTCATTACGACCTGTCTTGCTAAATTAAACCAGAGAGACTGATCAACAGTGCATTTTGCCACGTTCTTTGACAGATTACGTTAAAGGTGAAGAAAAGTGCTAATGGGCCAACACATCACTGACTCAAACAAATTCAACAGGGACTGTGGCAGACCTTCTGGAAATGTTTGCCTTTGGCATTGATGACAACAAACAAAATGGCACACGGGCCGTACAGGAATTTAAAAGTGCCAATTCTGGTAGTGTACTCACAATTTTGTCCTCAGATTGTGTCATAAGGGCCATGGGTTCAAAGCCCACTTTCCCCCTTAGTTGGAGTCAACATGTATACCTCAAACGCATAGGGCAGTTTTATATAAATCAACCTTTTATACAGATTTTCTGTAATAAAGTTTTGATTTCATGCTGCTTCAGTTTCTTTTATATTGAGGTTCACATACAAAGGAAGAAAATAGGAGCACGTGGTCCATTATCCTGAGAAAGCAAATAAATATTTTACCTTCTGTTTGGGATTTATGGACATGAATGCACACTCTTTCCTTTGTCAAAACTAGGGATGGAAGGACCTGCCAATTTTGGTTTTCTCATTTTTCCAGTCTTAAATTTAGCTCTCCACATTTTGCAGTAATTTGCGATTAAGAAAAATAACCATGAAAATTCTTCTGGATTTCAGCACAATTTCCCCCAATAAACACAGTTTGGGCTAATATACACATTTTGTAAGGGATCTTCCCTAATGTAATGCATTTTTGTGTATTATTCTCACCCATACATGCATTTTTTGCATTGCAAAATCAAATGAGTGTGACTTTCAAATGGTTAGCAAATGGTTTCAGAAACTGTGAATTCATTAGATTGCATAGAATGCATACTCAAACAAATAAGTATACTAAGATGGCCTGTTTTTGATTTGCTTATTCTAAGCATTATATATAAACTCTTCCTTAGGGAAGGCGGAATTGGCTTACATGCAGCTCCCACAGAGACACCTATGCAGGTAATCAAGGCTTGCTTTGTTGTAATGGCATGCCAGTGTTGAATGTTGTCAAGCCATCATTCTGAATATTATACAATGACAATTGTATACAATGGGCTACTGTCTGGAGCTAAGGTGTCAGGATGCTGTCAGCAGCTCCCAGCTGGTTGCCCAGGAAAGTATAAAGACAAGGAAACATTTCTCACCGCCCTTTTTTATTTCAATTTTTATTTTTTTTTTTATTTTTTTTTTATAAATTTTTATTGGGTTTTCAAATTTTTTAACAACAAACAACACATATGGCTTCCCCCCACCCCCCCACATACATCCCACTTCCCCCATTTAATTCAGCAAGTTCTTATTCCTCTCTCTAAACTTAATCTCATTATTCTCCAACTTAGTTCATCTTATTAAACCCCATATTATTACCCTATCTTCTTATATGCAATAAATCCTTTTTTCTAAGATCAATCAAAATTTATATACCAATCTCCCCTTTTTTATATTAAAGTATAAATCAAATTTACAATATCCAAAAATCCTAAAGTTTTTCAAAAATCTGTTTTCCCCCCTCCCTCCCTGCCCGGGTATCTGTCCCTTCCCAGGTAGTTATCCTCCCATAAAATTCCTAGCCAGGATTCCTCACATCTCCAGCCCTCAAGTCTATTTCAGTCTCTCTCCGGTTTTTCTGTTGATATTCCTTTTTGCTGGTTTCCAGGTCTCGAAGGGTGTCTGTTACAGTTACTTCCTCTTCTCCCAGTTCAAACCTAATTGAGAAAACTTGTTGCCAGGGTTCTACCAAAAGTCCTCCAGGTTGCAGATAATAAAGGCCAGAAAAGAGGAAGAAGTCCCAGTTATATTTCTTTACTCCTTTAATTTTCATAATTCCACAGTTTCCAAGGGCTTCCTCCTTCACTTTTCTCCTCAGTCTCATGTCTTCATACTTTGTAATCCAAAAGGTTTCTTTGTTCTCTGGCAACATAGGTTTCCACACTTTCTCTTCTCCGACTTCCTCCTTCACCCCCTCCAAAGATGTCATATTTGGTTGAGCTACAGAGTCTCTCAAGAACAAGTCTCTAGTTCCATCAGCAAGGTTGTTTGTTTTAAAAATCAAGGTCATGTATTGTTCTTGTAAGATTCCCACGAGAAAAGAGGCTCTCTCAATTTGTGCTAGTAATTTTCCTTCTGCAGCCATTGTAGTGTCACTGGTTTCCCCTAGGGGGATTGCCATTGTTCAAAGTTCTACGCCAGCAATCCTTTACCCTATTGTTTATTACTTTGTTTCAAATCACGTCTGTTTATATGTAACACCTTTAAACCAAAGAGATATATAGTAATACAGTTTTGTCCTTTGTTCAGCTGTTTGACAGCTCAGTTGACAGCTGTCAAACTCCGATTCCTTAAGGCTAGATTGGTGCAGGACGCTCCCAGGTCCAAGGGGGGGGGGGTCACAAAAGTTTCCAAAGTTCGTCTCTTCCCTCCAGCACAACTTGACAAAATAAAACTTGTTCTTAAAAGTTATTAAAGTCTCTTACCAGTTTCCGTAGACATAAAATCTTTTTTCCGATCTTAGATTTTCGCTCCTTGCTTCCAATTGTCTGTATGAAAGGGGGGTGCGGACTTCCCTTTAGCACATCCCCCCGTTTGCCCGATTTAAAAATAACGATTTTTTTTAAAGTCCAAGTTTTCTTCTACTCACGGGGTGTTTGTATCCAATCGAATTTTCAGGTAGAAAGTTGACGCTCTCCGGTGAATGGCTTGCGGCTTCACTCCACTGAGGTAGCGGTTTTACTCTCAGCACCACGCCACCCCCCGTACCTTCTCCGCAGCCTTTAAAAAGGCTCTTCGACTGTCAGGGGGGGCGCTTAAGGTGCCCACCGAGTCACCAGGTCCACAGGTATCCGCACCTGTGGTTTCTAAGGGTCCCCGCGTCGCCGGCGCGGCAAGACCCGTCCTCAGAGGAGCCGATTCCCTCCGGAGCTCGGAGGGAATCCGCCATTACACCGATCGCGTCAACCCGGAAGTCTGGTTTCTCTTCAGATCAGGGAATCCGCCATTACACCGATCGCGTCAACCCGGAACTCTGGTTTCTCTTCAGATCGTATAAATCTTTCGCCTTTTATTTCAATTTTTACAGAGAGAGGCTATAGAACACAGCCTCTTGGATAATGGTGTTGTCCTGAGTGACTCTCCATCCCCCAGTCTCTCTCACTTCTTCATTCGTCATTCTTATCATCTCCTCTATGGATGGGATGAGACTCTTGAGAGTCCCGTGGACGGCAAGAAGATCAAACCTATCCATTCTTAAGGAAATCAGCCCTGAGTGCTCACTGGAAGGACAGATCTTGAAGCTGAGGCTCCAATCCTTTGGACACCTCATGAGAAGAGAAGACTCCCTGGAAAAGACCCTGATGTTGGCAAAGATGGAGGGCACAAGGAGAAGGGGACGACAGAGAACAGGATGGTTGGGTAGTGTTCTCGAAGCTACCAACATGAGTTTGACCAAACTATGGGAGGCAGTGAAAGACAGGAGTGTCTGGCTTGCTCTGGTCCATGGGGCGGACACGACTAAATAACTAAACAACAACAACAACAACATGGGTGCTGCTACGTGCCCTCTGTCTTTGAGCTCTTTGCTCTCCTACTTTTAAGGCTCACCGGGTTCAGGGTGATGGAGGGTCTGGAATGCTTTCTAATGACAACGTGTTGCTCTGGGTGTTGCTCTGGCTCTCCCATGATTTCCCAGTTCCCCCCCCTCATCTGCTTCTGAGCTGCTACCTCCCTCAAACCCCTGTTGTAAATCTATATTGCGTGGACAGGCGGACTTCCCAGATCCCGAGTGGTCCCCCCCGTCATGTGGAATAACGACTCTAGACAACGTGCTATGGGATTAAATTGGCCACAACTTTATTAAATTTCAAATGTGGGTAGACCTTGGCTCAGGCATTGGGCGTTCTCCCTCCCTAGTCCCCAGCCGGGGACCTAGGGAGCATCAGGGTTATCCAGTGTGGGGGGGGGATGGGCCGGCTCTGGAGAACATATGTTCAAGCAGAGATACCCGCCCCTGTTACGCCGCCGCAGGGGAGAGCAATGACGACCTTTCGGTGTACGGCCAAAGCCTCCCTTCAAAAACCCCTTTAACGGGGAACCCTGGTATCGCCACCGCAAAGAGGAAGATGGACTAAAGGATTCCGCCCAAGGCCTGATACCGCCAAAGTTGTGACGTTTTGCTACGGGAAAGGCGAAACCTGCCAATGCAGGGAAATTCCTTTCCGGCCCTTTAACAGCGACCTTATCGTAGCAGCACCCACATACCTGTGGAGACAGGTTAACCTGCAAAACCTATGAAGAAAAGTTAACCTGCAAAAGAAGACATTAACTGAGGGTGGGTAGGGTGGGAGAAGCTCTGGAGCCAAGTGAGGATTACCAGGTAAGATCCACCCTCTATTGTGTGGGCAGGTAATCCCTCCCCCTACCTGGCCTGGTTTCCCTGGCAACGCTTCCCCCAGGTGGGATTGGACAACTCACTGGGGTAGGCGGGGACCTCCAGGTATCCCACCTGAGGGAAGGCAAAGCCTATGCTGATGGGGCCACTCCAGATCCAGGGCTGCACGCGTCCACGCAAAGGGCGCCCCCCGTTTTAAGTGGGGAGCGGTCACTGTCTTCCTCTTCCTCCTCCCTGGAAGGGTCAGGATGGGGGAGGCGGTCTCCACCATTCTTCCTCTTCCCAGTCCCTGACATAAGGTGACATTGATTGAATTCCATCTTGGAAGAACTAACTATGCCAGTGGTTTTCAGAATGCCTACCTTTTCAGGGAGCCTTTTCCACAGGGACTCATCTGAAGAGGAACACCTGTACCTCTGCCCCAGAATCCCAGATCATTGCAGAGGATTCTAGGACAGTTTACAGCACACATTCAATTCATGTGGAGCAACGGCCCTGCTAGTTGGACCACAGTGTTGTGCCATTAGAACGAAGAGTGAGATCTAGAACACACCCTTACATTAACTATAGCTTTTCATTACATTGGAACCAGAAGGTTCAAAATGCTGGGTAAACTGTTTTCCCCGAAGGTTGTTCAACCATTTCTATCCTTTAAAAAAATAAATAAATCAATAAATGGTAAACAACATGTAGTACATAGCTGACAGTGGAGCTCTATTCCAGTAGAGCCATCACCATCCATTTTGCCTCTCTCAAACTAATAAGACTTTTTCACAAATATCCATGCACAGCAAGAGATGCTGTTCTTTCTGAGTTTTTTTTTTATTGACTTAAGAAAATTATACAGACAGCAAACGAAGAAGTCTAAGTTAACATTGCCTTCTACCGATAGGAAATAATAATAATTATTACAATAATGAGAATACTAAAAATACATTTACTTCCCCTTTTAAACTTCTATTCTGGTTACAATGTATTACTATTCTATAAGAATCTATTATATCCTTTGCTGTCCCATATATTATTTTATTTCCCAAATTCAATCTAACCCTCCCCTCCTCCCCACTGCTTCCCTTCACCTGTGTGAGATCTCCCCAACATAATATTTTTTTCTAGTTGCTGTAACAAAATAAAATAACATGAAAACTGATAAATTATAATTACTCCTTTTGTCCTTACAAGCTTAACAATTGCCTATTAAGAGCTCTGCTTTAACACCATATTTCTTCATGTATTCACCTATGCATTCCCATTCTGTATAGAATTTTTGATTGTTCTTTCTGAGTACAAGAAAGATGAAAAGAATCCGTTCAACGAGTCTCTTCGTCTTGCGGTTTCTTCGTCTTGCGAAGCAACCCTATTAGTGGCTTAGTGGATTAGCGCTATTAGCGGTTTAGCGGTTTAGCGGCTAAGTGGCTAAGTGGCTATTAGCGGCTTAGAAAAAGGGGGGAAAGTGAAAAAACTCACAAAACTCGCAAGACGTTTTCGTCTTGCGAAGCAAGCCCATAGGGAAATTCGTCTTACGAAGTGCCTCGAAAAACGGAAAACCCTTTCATCTAGCGGGTTTTTCGTCTTGCGAGGCATTCGTCTTGCGGGGCACCACTGTATATGGTCACCTTATCTAAGAACCCTGTGGTACCCTGGAATGTGATAAGAAATTACTCATCTATGCTGGTCAGAGCTAGTTAGACCATGCTGCTGGTTTCTGTCCGTCTACATATGTTGAAGCAACCATACCATGACTCCTGAGAAGTCCATTCAACAATAATACTTTTTAAAAGCATCTAGCTCTTGACCAGCTCTGATGGGGCTGGGTGGATGGGTGGGAACGCCACCATCGAAAGTCTTGCTTACTCAGCTAGCTCCAGCATCTGTTCCAATCAGCAATTTGACGTTTAGCACCTGAGAATTTGCTCTCCCCTTCAACCGAGATTGCAAGCTCGACAGAATGTAGAAAGGCGTGAAGTTTCATAACTCCTTCTGCCTAATGCAATAACCAGAGAAAATCTGGGTTATAGCTCCATCGTTAGTTGTAAAGCAGAAATAGTTTAAATGCTTTGCAGATTTTAGTCTGATGATATACTGAAGGGCTCACAGAGCTTTTAAGCATATATTTCCATTTGTTCATTCATTCATTCATATAGGAATGGTTGAAACACAGGCATCCTGCTTATTTGTAAACAGAAGTGCAGAATATGCAGAACTGGCTTGGTTCACAGTGTCTCCCACTGAATCTTGTGGGACAAAGTGAATATGCCACAACTTAGGATGTGGTGGAGAATAGGCAGAGAATTCCTTCCTTGTGTGGGATAAATCTGATTTGCTTCACATTTAGAGATGAACCTACATCAGTCACACTTCCCAAAATTATGTGATTCGGGAAAATGGCTATCTTTCGGAATTTGCCCTTCTCTGAATTTTGCAATGCACTTCTCTAGCAAAGTATGTGTGTGTGTGATACGCAACCACTGTTGCTGCAAGATCAATCTTCCTGTCCTTCTTGCACGGTGGCACAAAAGTGTGCATTTTTTCTCCCCTTCCTCCTCACCTCACCCTCACTCCAGATGCTTCAAGTACTTGTTTGGTTGTTGTTGTTTTTTGAATATTTTTTGAATTTTATAACAAATAATGATACAAATCTCATTCATCATGTTATTTGCAATTACCGGTATTCTCCCTCCCCTCCTCTGGACTTCCCACAACTCCCCCTCTGCTGAGTTATTTAGTTTTGTTTATCGTATCCTGCTTTTCCTACACAAAAGTAAAATCCCTTATCATTTCTCTGAAATATCTGTTACTCAAATGAAATTGTGAAAGTTTATTCAAACCCTGCCAGTGAATCCAGTCCATTCTGTTGTTTCTGCAAATACACTGTAAATGGTTCCTAGACTCTTTTGAAGTCCTTTTTGTCCTTCTCTCGTAGTTTATCAGTTAGCTTAGCCAATTCTGCATAGTTCATCAGCTTTTCTTGCCATTGTTCCTTTGATGGTATTTCTTCTGTCTTCCAATATTGCGCAATCAAGATTCTTGCCGCTGTTGTAGCATACATAAATAATGTCCATTTTTCTTTTGGTAGCTCCTGATTTCAGATACCTAACAAAAAGGCTTCAGGGTGTTTAACAAAATTCATTTTAAACATTTTCTTCAATTCATTGTGTATCATTCCCAATATTTTTAAGGCATTTGCATTCCCACCACATATGATAAAATGTTCCTTCCTTTTCCTTACATCTCCAACATCTGTTATTTTCTTTCCTAAACATCTTTGTCATTTTCACTGGTGTGATATACCATTTATACATCATTTTCAGATGCTTCAAGTACTTGGGTCACATAAAATGTAGTAATTTCCAATGCGGCTATTGTGGTAAAGTGATTTTTTGATATATTATTTTGCAGTTGCTAATACTCCTGCCAAAGGCGAAAGGGACTCTTGGTACTCCTCTGCCCATCTGCCTATAATTCTGGACACTTGCAGAACCTTTTGGAATTTAAGTAGCCTCTTAAGAAAAGTCCTCCCAGTTGTGAACGCTGCAATCATTTGCAAACACTTGAAGGATTTTGAGGAAGAACCATCTGAGGAAGATCTTTGAAACAGGACTTTATCCAAAAGCCGGTCTGTACTCAGTTGCTGAGAGTATTCTTCAATATATTCTTTGTGCTATACAGAATCACAGAATCATGGTTCTTTGCAAATCTTGCTGGAATTTTAAACTTTGCTATTGCATCACTATTTGGTCTACTTCTTTGTATTGTCAATACATGGTTTTTCAAGCGGTGTGCCTTTCGGCATGTTTTTGTGGTTGTTATGTAGAACTGTGCCCTTGTATGTGATTTTCAGTACAGAAACATAGCTGTCTTTCCTGCCTTAAAGGATTATTTGTGGAAGTTGGGGGTGTATTGTGCTTATTCACCAAGCCTTACATATGAGGTTTTGGATATTGTCTCAGCACCTTTTCAGCTCTACCTTAATGAAAAAAATGAATGTGCTCTTTGTGGGAATACATTTGAAGACAGTCTGGAAATGAAAGAGGATATGAAATTACAAAATGATGCCTTCTTGCATACATTGCCAATTTTTTTTGACACTTCCACATTTGCATTTTCCACCATTGCACATGTAACCAGCTGCCACCTGGAAAAATTAAATACCAGCTATTGTCGCAGGCCGCTACTTTTTGTTGTTGTTTAGTCATGTCCGACTTTTCGTGTCCCCATGGACCAGAGCACGCCAGGCACTCCTGTCTTCCACTGCCTCCCATAGTTGGTAGCTTCAAGAACACTGTCCAAACTCATGTTGGTAGCTTCAAGAACACTGTCCAACCATCCTGTCCTTTGTCCTCCCCTTCTCCTTGTGCCCTCAATCTTTCCCAACATCAGGGTCTTTTCCAGGGAGTCTTCTCTTCTCATGAGGTGGCCAAAGTATTGGAGCCTCAGCTTCATGATCTGTCCTTCCAGTGAGCACTCAGGGCTGATTTCCTTCAGAATGGATAGGTTTGATCTTCTTGCAATCCATGGGACTCTCAAGAGTCTCCTCCAGCAGCAGAATTCAAAAGCATCCATTCTTTGGCGATCAGCCTTCTTTATGGTCCAGCTCTCACTTCCATCCATCGCTACTGGGAAAACCATAGCTTTTACTATACGGGCCTTTGTTGGCAAGGTGATGTCTCTGCTTTTTAAGATTTCCATCTAGGTTTGCCATCGCCTTTCTTCCAAGGAGCAGGCGTCTTTTAATTTCGTGGCTGCTGTCACCATCTGCAGTGATCATGGAGCCCAAGAAAGTAAAATCTCTTAGGAACCTATAACTAACAAAGACTATTAAGTTAGTGGTCAGAAACGATGCAAAAAGAAGATTAGGCAAAATTGTTGACTCTGTGTCTTGAAAAGGAAGCTTAATGAGCAAGCAGCTTTTCAATCATGAAGTAAAATTTGGAAGCTCCTCCAAACACACCCTTTTAGTCTGAACAAAAATAACCTTGCCCCTGCCACATCTGCCTCTTCCCCAGAAGCAAAGCCATTCCAGTCACAGTGCAAAATGAAATCCTCCTCTAGTCCTACAGCTGTAATGATCTATAGCATATAAAAAAGAAAACATGCAAGAAGACTGACAAGGGGGTACCTTGCACCTGAAACTCCCTCACAATTATACCACGTTGTTCTGTTCTACATAAAAAGTAGAGACATCACCTTGCCAACAAAGGTCCGTATAGTCAAAGTACTGGCGTGCTCTGGTCCATGGGGTCACGAAGAGTCGGACACGACTAAATGACTAAACAACAACAACATTCTGTTCCATGCAGAGATCAGCACTTTCGTGTGTTTTATTGAGAACTGAAAATTCGGGAAAGGAATCAGAAGTATGTCTGAGGCAGCTGGACCACCACAGACTGCACCCTACAGTTATTTCCCAGGTTTGGCATGGATGGGGACATGAATATGCCTTTGGGCATAGTTCTAAGAACCCAGACTTAAGCTTAAAAATATCTGCTTTTATCAAGAGATCAAGAGATCTTTATCACAAAGGTGTGGCAGGCTTGGGGAACCATTGACTCTCCAGATGTTACAGAACTACAACTCCCATCAGCCTCAGCAAACATAGCCAATAGGCATGGATTATGGGAATTGCAGTCCAGGAACATCTGGAAGGCCAGAGGTTCCCACACCTGCTTTATGTTGTGAGCTTTGGAAGAAGGCTGGTGACAAAAGGAAGGAAGACTCATACAGTGGTACCTTGGTTTGCATATGTCTTGGTTTGCATACGTTTTGGATTACAAACATATCAAACCCGGAAGTGCATGTCCCGGTTTGCAACCTTTTTTTGGCCTACAACCCATTTTTTTGGGTTAAGAACATTTTTTGGGGGGGAGGTCCCATTGGCGAAAGTGTGCCTTGGGTTACAACCTGTTTTGGTTTACAAATGGACCTCCAAAACGGATTATGGTTGTAAACCAAGATATCACTGTACTAAATAAAGAGGTGCAATTAGGGTGGGATGATTGTTGCACCTTCTCAGGTGCAAAACAGGCATCATGTAATGCATTGAATGACAATGGAGTCCAACACACTGGATCTGGGCTGCGCTAACTTCAGCTTCAATCCCTACACAGCCTTGAAACTTATTGGGCATCTTTGAGACTAAGTTACTGCACAGTTGTGTGAGGATAAAGTGGGAAGAAACCCACTTACGTTACCATGGTCTACCATGTGTTGTTGTTGTTGTTTAGTCATTTAGTCGTGTCCGACTCTTCGTGACCCCATGGACCAGAGCACACCAGGCACTCCTGTCTTCCACTGCCTCCTGCAGTTTGGTCAAACTCATGCTGGTAGCTTCAAGAACACTATCCAACCATCTCGTCCTCTGTCATCCCCTTCTCCTTGTGCCCTCCATCTTTCCCAACATCAGGGTCTTTTCCAGGGAGTCTTCTCTTCTCATGAGGTGGCCAAAGTATTGGAGCCTCAGCTTCACGATCTGTCCTTCCAGTGAGCACTCAGGGCTGATTTCCTTCAGAATGGAGAGGTTTGATCTTCTTGCAGTCCATGGGACTCTCAAGAGTCTCCTCCAGCACCATAATCCAAAAGCATCAATTCTTCGGCAATCAGCATTCTTTATGGTCCAGCTCTCACTACCATAACCACAGCCAAGTAATAGTAATAAAAAAGTAAGGTTGCAAGCCCACACATGTCAACTCAGAGGTAGGACTCATTTGGATTCCACCCAGGTAAGTGGGCACAGGATTGTAGAGTTAAAAATTATCGAATACTTTTGTTTCTGTTTGCTAAGATCCTCATCAAAGACCCTATTGGGTATCCCAGATTCCCCAGAAGTACACTGAGTTTGGACCAGGGAGAAAGCCTGTTCAATGGTGTGGCCAGGCTCTGGAACTCACAGAGGAGACACATCTTACCCCTTCCAAATTTCTGCTAAATGGCTGGACCCTTCGGTGGGGGGGCTTTTGTGCTACAAATGGTTTTTAAGCCCCTGTACTTGTTTCTGACCACTAGAAAATGCCCATATTTAAAATAGCTGCTTTAAAGGTGGATGTGGGCGTTCTGATACTTTTAGTATCTTTACTAAAAGTAAAAGATACTTTTAGTATCTTTTAGTACTTTAGTACTTTTACTTATTGTAAGATGCCTTGAGGTTTTCTGTTTTTTTAAGAAATGAAGGACGTGTTGTTAAACAAATGGATGTGTTTTCAAGGTAGTAGAAGAAATGTTCTATATTGTGGAGCCATTAATACTTTTTGGAAATTCGGCTCGGGAAGCCGATTCTGTTTTTCGTTATAAAAAGAGGGAAGGTTATTTCTGCTGCTTAATGTGTAGTACATACATTTACTGTGCCCAGCAACTGATTGCAGGAGAACAAGAATACCTGTCTAAAATTAATGGCAAGATTAATGGCCAATTTTACGTATTTAGTTTTCAGATTGCGGCCAATTTGTGTTGAAATGCAGTAGAATAATTTCATTTAAAAACAAATCTGTCTGGTCACTATGACTCTAACTTTTCAGTTTGCCATTAAGTGACATTGTGTTGGGCGCCAGTCATGCAAAGCTCCTTCATTGCTTTGCGATTTATTTACCCAACATTAGTTTGAGAATATATTGTGCTGTAAACGATGAAAGAGAGGATTGAGTAATTAAGTAATGGGAGGATGAGATTGAGTAACTGGACAGTGCAAGTTGTTTGACAAAGAGGCAAAGCATCTAGATGCTAGGCTCTGTGCTACACTCATTGCGTGGACAGGCGGAGTCCCCAGATCCCGCGCAATCCCCCCCCGTCATGTGGAATAATGACTCAAGACAACGTGCTATGGGATTAAATTGGCCACAACTTTATTAAATTTCAAATGTGGGTAGACCTTGGCTCACGCATTGGGCGTTCTCCCTCCCCAGTCCCCAGCTGGGGACCTAGGGAGCATCAGGGTTATCCAGTGTGTGTGTGGGGGGGGATGGGCCGGCTCTGGAGAACATATGTTCAAGCAGAGATAGCCGCTCCCGTTACACCGCCGCCACAGGGGAGAGCAATGATGACCTTTCGGCGTACGGTCAAAGCTTCCCTTCAGAAAACCCCTTTAACGGGGAACCCTGGTATCGCCGCCGCAAAGAGGAAGATGGACTAAAGGATTCCGCCCAAGGCCTGATACTGCCAAAGTTGTGATGTTTTGCTACGGGAAAGGCAAAACCTGCCAATGCAGGGAAATTCCTTTCCGGCCCTTTAACAGCGACCTTAACGTAGCAGCGCCCGCATACCTGTGAAGAAAAGATAACCTGCAAAACCTGTGAAGAAAAGTTAACCTTCAAAATAAGACATTAACTGAGGGTGGGTAGGGTGGGAGAAACTCTGGAGCCAAGTGAGGATTCCCAGGTAAGATCCTCCCTCTATTGTGTGGGCAGGTAGTCCCTCCCCTACCTGGCCTGGTCTCCTTGGCAACACTTCCCCCAGGTGGGATTGGACAACTGACTGAGGTAGGCGGAGACCTCCAGGTATCCCACCTGAGGGAAGGCAAAGCCAAGCCTATGCTGTTGGAGCCGCTCCAGATCTACGGGCTGCGCGCGTCCACGCAAAGGGCGCCCCCCATTTTAGGCGGGGAGCGGTCATTCTGCTGTCCTGTCCAAGCCATGCTTTGAATTCTGAAGTCCCCAGAAGACAAGCAGAGAATTCTATCTGGAGAGAATTCCTAGACCATCTCTTGTTTATTGCTGCTTCTCTTTCCTTTAGTGGATATTTTATTTTGAAGGAATTAGGAGGAGGAAAGGCGTGATTAGCTACTAAGAAGAAATAATATTTGCAGTGATAACAATCCCCTTCAGGTGTCTCTGTCTGCCTTCATAATTATCCCTAGTCAAGGAGAATTAACTGGAAGACTAGGGGCTGGGGTAGAATTGTGGACAGTGTCCCTGCTTATTTCCCCCCCTAAAAAACTCTTTGTATGTAAGTAAACTAGCACATGAGGAAGAATGTTTCTGTGTAGTCCAATTCTTTCTTACATGCAGAATTCTTTATTACACGCAAGGAGGTTGGTTTTTGTTGTCGTTTGAGGAGCATCCCACAATTTGAGGAGGTACCTATTTACCTTTGGGACCGCCTCTCCTGGTAAGTTCCACGGAGGACCTTACAGTATTCAAACAAAAACATCTTGGTGGTCCTGGGCCACAGGGAGGTTAGGCTGGCCTCAGCCAGAGCCAGGGCTTTTTCAGCTGTGGCCCAGATCTGGTGGAACGCTCTGTCACAAGAGACTAGGTCCCTGCGGGACTTGACATCTTTCTGCAGGGCCTGCAAGATGGAGCTGTTCCACCAGGCCTTTGGCCAAGGCACAGTCTGACCCCCCTCCTTCGGTAATCCTCATAGAACTCCAGCCCAATGGTTGCCATTAATTTGTTTCTGAATTAATTTTAGAATGAATTAATTTTAGAATGCTGTGTTACTTTTATTGTTTGTTAGCTGCTCTCCGGCTGGGGAGGGCGGGATATAAATAAATTATTATTATTATTATTATTATTATTATTATTATTATTATTATTTACTTCCACTGGCATGCTTTTGAATTGCTAGGTTGGCAGGAGCTGGGACAGAGCAACGGGAGCTCACCCCGTCACGGGGATTTGAACCACCAACCTTCTGATCAGCAAGCCCAAGAGGCTCAGTGGTTTAGACCACAGCGCCACCCGCATCCCCCTGTATAGTATATAAACTGGGCAGTTAGATTGTTGAAGCTAAAGATCAAAGGGAAACCAAAACTGTTACAAAACAAATCTGAATTGCTCTTCTGGTCCATCCGCTGTGCAGCAAAGTCCTTTAAGCAAAGAAAGGCGCTCACAATTCAACAAATGGAACGGAGGGAACAAAACGACTGAAGTCCGAACCAATATATGGCACAAGCCAATCACTGTAAGAGCTGCCAATGGCCCCATTACTCAGGGTAGATTGAATGAATCTGCTTTAGCAAAATTTCAAAGGGAAACCCTAAAGTGCTGGCAGCATGATGAATGAGACAATAAACTGGGCTATCTCAAGCCTGAAAATGAATGAAGTAATCTTGGCAGAAATTGATCAAAGCCCAAAGATAGAGGAACAAAGGAAAACAACCCACTAAAGAGATCGTCGGGATTCGCAATGCCATATAATTAATATTTTTGTTTCGGACATTTCTGCGCCATCCTTCAAGACTGAAAGACCAAAGCCTTTTTGTAAGGTGGCTTACAGCAATAAAATGTATAATCACATTTATAATCAATTAGTACATGTTCCTTTTTATGAGATCCCGACAACAAATCTAAACCATAACGGACAGGCCCTGCCACAGGGCAGAGCGTTATCTGAACAGCAACGTTAAGAGATGCTAAAGTGTTGACCTATGGTGGTGATGTCGTTTGAGTTGGGTTTCAGGGACCAATATGTTTGTATCCAGCCCTTTGAGGAAATTCAGGCACTTCCTTCTTTGAGATCCCCAGCCCTTTCATGGAACTAAAATTCCCAGGGTTCATGAGTCAAAACAGGTTGAAACTGGTTTAAATTTCTAGCTTCTCTGCGGTGACTAATCACCCCTTCCCTGCTGTTCAGTTCGGAAGAACTGATCGCATGGATGAGGTAGCCAAGTCATAGGATAGTCACCCGAATCTACTGGGTAAATAATTTCAAACGTTAACCGTGGGAAGAAGAAGAAGAAGAAGAAGAGTTTGGATTTGATATCCCGCCTTTCACTCCCTTTAAGGAGTCTCAAAGCGACTAACATTCTCCTTTCCCTTCCTCCCCCACAACAAACACTCTGTGAGGTGAGTGGGGCTGAGAGACTTCAAAGAAGTGCTACTGGCCCAAGGTCACCCAGCAGCTGCATGTGGAGGAGCGGAGACGCGAACCCGGTTCCCCAGATTACGAGACTACCGCTCTTAACCACTACACCACACTGGCTCCCGAAGGATCAGTCACCAGAGGTCAGCTATTTGGGATGGAATAGCCACGGCAAGCTTATGTTTCAGTCCTAAATTATTTCGCTGTTGCCTGCTTCAGAGAGCTGAGCTGCTGTGTTTACACACCCACATGAATGCACAATCCCGCAGCTCACTTTTGCTAGTAGAGAACTTCCAGAAATTGTTGCTGGAGGCAGGAGAGGAATGAAACACCCATTCACACCCCAATATTCCTGGGCACCTGGAAACACAAAGGTAAGCCATTGTTTGGTACAGGAACCCCTCCTGGGCAGGTTTTGCCTGCCTATTGCTATGTTGCAACACTATCTGCAATGGCAGCTGAGGCACAGAATCATAGAATTGGAGAGTTGGAAGGTACCACGAGGGTCATCTAGTCCAGCCCCCTGCAATGCTGGAATGTTCCATGTTTCCAAACGAATGTCCAAACAGGAGTACAGCAGAGAGGTCAAGGGTGTGCCCCCATCGGACCCAAACAGGGAGATCAATAGTAAAGCATTTATTATTACAGTATTATTGTTATTATTATTATTTTATTGTTGTTATTATTTTATATATCCCTCTTTAACCAAAGATCTCAGGGTGGTGTGCAACATTAAAAATAATAATATAATATAAAAAGTCATACCTCGGGTTACAGGCGCTTCAGGTTGTGAGATTTTGGGTTGCGCACTGTGCCGAACCCGGAAGTACCGGAACTGGTTACTTCCAGGTTTCGACGCTTGCACATGCGCAGAAGCACTAAATTGCACCTTGCGCATGCGCAGAAGCGCCAAATTGCGACCCACACATGTGCACATGCGGTGCTGCGGGTTGCGAATGCTGTGGGTTGCGAATGTGCTTCCCGCATGGATCATGTTCACAACCCGAGCGTCCACTGTACATAGCAAAATAAAAATAAAACAATCAAAAGAAAAATCATAATAAGTCTCCACACACACACACTTTTAAAAGGCCATAGATTGTTTTACGCCTGGTGCGATGATGGTGTCAGGTGAGCCTCTCTGGGGAGAGTATTCCACAAATGGGGAGCCACCACAGAAAAGGCCCATTCTCATGTTGTCATTCTCCAAACCTCTCAGGGAAAGACGACACAGAGAAGGGCTTCAGATGACAAGCGCAGGGTCATCGTATGCGGAGAGGCGGTCCTCAAGGTATTGAGGTCCTGAGTTGTGTACGGATTTGGGTTGGCAACATGATGGGAGTAGCATAGAAGAGAATCATAGAACTGTAGAGTTAGAAGGGACCTCAGAGGTCATTCCTGCAATGCAGGAATCTTTTGCCCAATGTGGGGTTCGAACCCATGACCGACTGAGCTCTCCTAGCTTAGCTATCCCAGCAGTCCAGCAACATTTGGAGGGCCAAAGGTTCCCATCTTGGGGACACCATGTTGGTTACCCCTGAGTGATGAATCTTTTATCCTCCATGTGTTATGGAACTGGAACCTCCCATCATGCCATACTATTTATTGGCCATCCTAGCTGGGGCTGATGGGAACTGGAGTCCAGCTGATGGGAACTGGAGTCCAGCAACAACTGGAATACTACAGATACCCGACCCTAACCTCAGCTAGGATGTACATCATAGAAGTAGGCATGTTTTCTCAGCTCAATGAAAAAAACAAACTGGAATTGCAATTGACCTGATGAAACCGGTGGCAATAGCTTCAACAATCTGTTCAAGAAGAGAAAGTGCAGAAGCTGGGTTTAGTTATCTAATGCCCCTGCCGTCTGTTAATTAGGCAGTTGGAATTATCAGCAGAGACCAGACTGGGGCTACACCAGACCCTCCAAGTGTCCCTATTTTCCAGGGACAGTCTGGATTTACAGAAGCCATCCTAGTTTCTGATTTAATCCCGGAATGTCCCACTTTTCCTTAGGACGTCCCTATTTTATCCTAAAATAGGACATCTCTATTTCCTTAGGTTGTCCCTATTTTCATTGGAGAACTGTTGCGGGGTGTGGAGTTAGGCAACCACCAAACCAAGGAAATAACTAACTATACAACTTTTAGAAGACAGCTGAAGGTAGCCCTGTATGGGGAAGTTTTTTAATGTTTAATGTTTACTATATTTTTATATGTGTTGAAAGCTGCCCAGGGTGGCTAGGCAACCCAGTCAGATGAGCGGGTTATAAATAATAAAATTATTATTATTTAAAGTCGTCTTCTTCTTCTTCTTCTTCTTCTTCTTCTTCTTCTTCTTCTTCTTCTTCTTCTTCTTCTTCTTCTTGGTAAAGGGACCCCTGACCATTAGGTTCAGTCGCAGACGACTCTGCGGTTGTGGCGCTCATCTCGCTTTACTGGCCGAGGGAGCCGCAGTTTGTCCACACACAGTTTTTCCGGGTCATGTGGCCAGCATGACTAAGCCGCTTCTGGCGAACCAGAGCAGCACACGAAAATGCTGTTTACCTTCCCGTCGGAGCGGTACCTATTTATCTACTTGCACTTTGATGTGCTTTCGAACTGTTAGGTTGGCAGGAGCTGGGACAGAGCAACAGGAGCTCACCCCATCGCGGGGATTTGAACCGCCGACCTTCTGATCGGCAAGCCCTAGGCTCTGTGGTTTAGACCACAGCGCCAATGCGTCCCTTTTTATTATTATTCTTTTTTATATATATAAAAATTTATTAGATTTTCCACAATAATAACAAAAACCACAAAGCAGAATGACACACAAAAACAGAAAAAAAGAAAAATACATCTGTCAGGGGCTCAGGAGCAGAGACACAGGGGAGAGAGGAAACGGAGAGCGAAGGGGAGGAATCTGAGGGCAGCGTAGGGGAGTATGACAGTGGCCCGAGAGATTCCATGAGCTTCTCCAGCGATTCAGAAGATTCCCAGAGGGGGGCGCCGATGGCCAGGGCAAGGGGGGTCCCAGGGGGGACACACCAGAAGCAAGGGGCCAGCGGGGACTCCCAAAGCAGCAGCGGGAGATCAGGACCAGTTCCCCCACCAGAGCGGAGTGGGGGGGAAGAGTCCCACGAATCAGGGCCAGCGTCTCCTCCAGTAGGGAGAGAGGATGAGTCAGGGCTGGCCACGCCTCTATCGCAGAGTGAGGGAACGGAGGGGAAGTCAGGTCCAGCTACCCCCCCCCCCGAGGGGGGAAGCAGTGACAGGAGCAGTGAAACGGTCAGGAGAAAGGTTGCCAGCTGGGCGCGCGCGCCAAGTTCAAATGTACAGGCGCGCGGGACAGCAGAAAACCCGGATTGGGAACTAGGTCCTAAAGCCCGCCGGAGGCAGGGGGAAGACTCAGGGGACTCAGCGTCAGAAGAGTCTAGAAAGGGGAAGACCTCAGCGGACAAGCGGACCCAGAGGAGGAAAGAGCAAAGGAAGAGGTGGAGCAAGGCTAGGGTCTTAAACTGGTGTCTGGGGGGAGGAGATTCAGACGGAGCTTCAGCGGTCTAGAGTTCAAGACGTAGAGCTGCGCGCCGCGGCTTTGAAATGGAAACTGAACTTCAATAAAGACTTTTGTATATAACAAGAACTGGCGTTGGTCCTTTGTGAGCTGGGACCTCGGGCAGCTCTGACAACATCAATGAACAAAAGAAGAAAAAAGGAACAATAAACAGATAAACAATAACAACAAACTTAATTCTTTACAAATCCAACCTTTTAAACATCTTGGTTGACTTCCTCTAGTCCCTCCCTTCTGAGTTTCCTTGTAGTTGAAAGTAACAGCTTTCCAATATCATTATTAAACTAAAACAATTTCCAATTATAGTCCATCTTATTCACATTTCTTAATATTCTAAATCCCATTTATTTAATTATAACTGTCAGGGAACTGCCATCAGGGCTGGAGGGAGAGAGGGGGCCAGAGAGCGTCCCGGGATGGGGAGAGGCAGCCCATCTTCTGGGGAAGAGAATCAGCGTAGCACCAGTGGAGAAGGGGGGCAGATGGGGGAATCGGCGAGGCGGTCCCATGACTCCTTGCCGGGGACCAGCGGGGAGAGTAAGGGTCCTCCGCTGCCTACACCCTCCTTGCGCAGAAGGCTTCCGCGCAGGAAGAGTAGGAGGAGACTAGGCGTCAAAGAGCTTCTTTGCTGGAAGAAGTTCAAGAAACGCCCACTGACGGATTCTGCCAGCGATTGAGTCAGCCACGGGCGAGTGGCTGTCCGGACAGAAA
This sequence comes from Podarcis erhardii, assembly GCF_964252035.2. Taxonomy (NCBI): domain Eukaryota; kingdom Metazoa; phylum Chordata; class Lepidosauria; order Squamata; family Lacertidae; genus Podarcis; species Podarcis erhardii. The sequence goes on along the minus strand of NC_138512.1, from coordinate 8,775,937 downwards.
AGGTTCACTCAGGCAACCCAGCCAGGTGTGGCGCCGGTTTACGCACAAGCAACCCCTAGAACCATTACAATAACCTAGTTTAATCCTAGGCCTATTTGTTTCTTTCAAGTAATTTCTAATTTTTAATATTACAATATTTATTCAAATAGTCCTTAAATTTCCTCCAGTCCTCTTGAAACTCCTCTTCTTTCTGGTCGCGGATTCTTCCAGTCAGGTCAGCTAGCTCCGAAAAGTCCATCATCTTCATCTGCCAATCTTCCACTGTTGGTAGTTCTTGTGTTTTCCAATTTTTAGCAAGTAATATTCGGGCGGCCGTTGTGGCATACAAAATTTTTATTATTATTCTTGGGACACCCCTATTTTCATCGGAGAAATGTTGGAGGCTATGCTGCGCCAGTATAGAGTGCTGGTTTTAAGGCTTCTGTTGTGGGTTCGAGTCCCACATGGGACAAATGATTCCTGCATTGCAGAGGGTTGGGCTAGATGACCCTTGGGGATCCCTTCCAACTCAACATTTCTTTGATTCTATGATTTTATGATGGGTCATACCCTGGAACAAGACAGACATAAAGCTATAAACATGGGGGAAACGGTGCCAACCCAAATCTGTGCACCTACAGATCATCCTTTGTGTTTCAAACCAACAGAGAAAAGTACTCAGTCGTTTGATATGGGGTTGCTGAAACACTACAGAAGGTTCTTTTAGAAGTTCTCTTCTCTTGCTCACCACAGGTGCAGAGAGTTGATAATTAAAGACACAACCAGGTGAGACAGCACGGAAGGGGCCTTTCATTTCATTCTCTCCTTTATGGCAGGAAATCAAAGGTCAAGCTGTTTTTTTCTGGGATTCTGAGCTGACGGAGGCCTAGCTGCGTAGCAGCAAAAAAAATATACGGGTAGATGTTGGCTGGCTTTACTTCAGAACATGCTTTTAAGCTTTAGAAAGTAAGTCCTCACTCTCTTGGTGAAATAGGAATCTATCAAAGACTTTGTCCTTCTGTGTCTGGATATATATTGAAACGGAAACTTAGGAAGTTTTATAGTGTGGGTTTATAAATGTTTTCTGCCAGAATATATTTGGACAATTTTAAGGCAAATCCTTTTGCTCTTCATTCTTTTTGCATGTTTGCATTTTTAATGGCAAAGTTGTGAAGTTTCCGAGCACAATTCAAAGTGTTGGTGCTGACCTTTAAAGCCCTAAATGGCCTTGGCCCAGTGTACCTGAAGGGGTGTCTCCACCCCCATTGTTCAGTCTGGACACTGAGGTCCTCCTCCCAGGTTCTTCTTCTGGTCCCCTCATTGTGAGAAACGACGTTACAGGGAACCAGGCAGAGGGCCTTTTCGGTAGTGGCTCCATCCCTGTGGAACACCCTCCCATCAGATGTCAAAAAGATAAAGAACTACACAACTTTTAGAAGACATCTGAAGGCAGCCCTGTATCGGAAAGTTTTTTAAGGACTGATGTTTTTATTATATTTTTAGATATGTTGTAAGCCTGATGGGTGTAAGTTTAAAAATTTAAAAAGAATAGTAAGTTTAAAAATCATCATCATCGTCGTCATCTTTCTGGGTGTCCCATGATCATATTATAAAGTAGTTGTGTTTTGTGTTATAAGTCAAGCACTGCTAGAAGTTGATTCTTTCCCCAATGTTTCCCAATGTATTTCTTCTTTTTTTATAAAATCAGCGTGGCACAAGCAAATTTTTATTCAGAAACTGTGGCCCAGAGGAAAATGTTTGAGAACCACTGCTTTTAAAGGAGTGGAAACAATTGGCATGGAGTTGGCTTCCATCTTAGCACTTATTATTGCTTTTGAATAACAAAGCTCAGTCTATTGATCAGAACAGTAAGTTTAAAAATAGTACATTTAAAAAAATACAGAACAGTACATTAAAAAAAATATAACTGAAGTGTGTCTAGTTACAACTGCTCTGTCGATAAAAACTCCACCAAATCTTTTATAAAAGCAGGAATTTTAAAAGAAATACATATTTTTAATAGCCACATTTCACTTCACTTTCATTGCATACATTGAAGTCATTCTAAATAAGGTTCCAACTTCTTTCAATGGTTCCTTTCATGTGCATTTAACAGCAGCTTAGCATGGATAAATGGAGACAGTGGGTGAAATCTAGCAGATTTCACTTCTTCGTATCAGTTCAAGTTATAAAGACATGGGCAGATGTCCAACAGCAGTCCTAGTAACCTAAGTCCATTGATTTCATGAGACTTAGTTGAGCCTCGCCAATGGAAACCCGAGTTAAATCTTACAAATCTGTTCTTAGGTGTATTAAAAAGGCTTCCAGTCTTGCCAGGGCCATTTTTACCAGGGGTACGAGGGGTGCATGGCACCTGGGTGCTGAATTCCGGGGGGGCGCTGGGTGCCGAAGCCACCTAAGCTCTTAACTATCTACCCTCAGGTCTGCCCAGCCAGTCAATTGTGAATGGATCATTTCCGTTCTCTTTTGCGGAAGAGCTGCAGAATCAATGTACCGTATTTTTCGCTCTATAAGACACACCAGACCACAAGACGCAGCTAGTTTTTGGAGGACGAAAACAAGAAAATAAATATTCTGAATCTCAGAACCCAGAACAGCAAGAGGGATCGCTGCGCAGTGAAAGCATCAATCCCTCTTGCTGTTCTGGCTTCTGGGATAGCTGCGCAGCCTGCATTCGCTCCGTAAGACGCACACACATCCCCCCCTACTTTTTAGGAGGGAAAAAGTGAGTCTTATAGAGCAAAAAATATATCTGGCGGCACCTCCTAGTGTTGTCTTTCATTTTCACATGATCGCAAAAACGGAAGATGGAGTTATTGCTGCAGCCTCCCCCCCCCCCCGTGTGGTGTAGTGGTTAAGAGCAGTGGACTCGTAATCTGGTGAACTGGGTTTGCATCTCCACTCCTCCACCTGCAGCTGCTGGGTGACCTTGGGCTAGTCACACTTCTCTGAAGTCTCTCAGCCCCACTCACACCACAGAGTGTTTGTTGTGGGGGAGGAAGGAAAAGGAGAATGTTAGCTGCTTTGAGACTCCTAAAAAAAGTGATAAAGTGGGATATCAAATCCAAACTACTACTACTATTCTTCTTCTTCTTCTTCTTCTTCTTCTTCTTCTTCTTCTTCTTCTTCTTCTTCTTCCATGTCAGTGGTCCTCGCTGTTCCCGTCCTTAAAAGCTCAACAATTTTGACATGACCCCCCCCAATTTTGGGGGGCGCTGGGTGGATTTTTGCACACAGACGGTGCATATTCTAAAGACGGCCCTGGATTTAAAAATGATGGATATCCAGTCTAGAAGATTTGAGGTGAATAAACCAACCTGCTACCATTGACACCTTTTCCCCAGCAGAACCTGTAAGCATTTAACAGCTTATGACAACCAGAAACTGAAAGGCCACAGCTTTCCCTGATCATCAGAGTTGGCTTAAGACATTTAGAGGTCTAAGCACTGAAAAGATTATAACCCAATATGTGGTTTAAAGAACAACATGACTACATTATTCTTTTGTGTATATGAAATAAAAAATGACTCAAGAACTCAGATTTATCAGGGCACACAACAGGGTCTGATTTCCCCACGTTATTTCAATCTATCTTTGTAGAATGCTCCCAGGTTTAGATGGGGAAAAGGAAAAAAACAAGAACAGAAAAAAGGTGTGTGTGTGTGTAGTGCAATGTAAGGAAATCTACCAAAGTACTGATTTTATCCATTACGACTACTTTGATGCTTTGTTGAAATATCAAAGGTCAAACTCTTTCAAAACTAAAATCTTTTCTTTTTAGTCTCCAGCTTTGCTGAGCATTAGATCTCATTTATGCACCGGCAAAAGCTGCACCTGTTGAATTGCTGCCCCCACCTCCAAATGGTGCAAACCATCTTGACAAAAACTGCTTTCTATTCCCTTCTTTATTTGAATCTTGCATTTACTACTTTGTAGTCTGAATTTATACTAATTAGTGCTTTAAAGGTAATTATTTTTAAACGGAGGCTTTTCTAAACAATGTTGTTGACATTTAGGTTAAGTAAGATATGATTTGCAAGGGCTCAACCAGTAGATCAAAGCCCCGTTCCTCAGCAGGTTAATTAACATGCATTAATTAGCACAACCAAGATACACATTACAAACTATTGCAATGTAGAGATCACAATAAAAATAATGTCAGTCCTATCTACTTTTTAAACTTTCAAATATGGAAAATTCTGAACTGCCTAGATTTCCCCCCCTTTTTTCTTTATCACACACATGAGGGAATATGAGCTGAACGTATTTATTATTTATTAAGATAATTTTGCTGTGCTTATTTTTTTGGCACTCTCGGGAGATGGAAACTGAGGCTGAAGAAGGGAGAATTTTGGAAGATGCACATTTTCCCCCCATGGAAGTGATGCAATGACAGGAGAATCTGCTTTTGTTGTAGATAGGCTGAAAAAAACCAAAACTGTTAGTCTCTATGGTGGCCATTGCATATACACCCTCCAACATTTCCATAATAATACAGTGGTACCTTGGGTGGTGTTGTGGGTTAAACCACAGAGCCTAGGACTTGCTGATCAGAAGGTCGGCGGTTCGAATCCCCACGACAGGGTGAGCTCCCGTTGCTCAGTCTCTGCTCCTGCCAACCTAGCAGTTCGAAAGCACATCAAAGTGCAAGTAGATAAATAGGTACTGCTCCGGCGGGAAGGTAAACGGCATTTCCATGCGCTGCTCTGGTTCTCCAGAAGCGGCTTAGTCATGCTGGCTACATGACCCGGAAGCTGTACGCCGGCTCCCTCGGCCAATAAAGCGAGATGAGCGCCGCAACCCCAGAGTCGGTCACGACTGGACCTAATGGCCAGGGCTCTCTTTACCTTTACCTTACCTTAGGTTAAGAACTTAATTTGTTCTGGAGGTCCGTTCTTAACCTGAAGCACCACTTTAGCTAATGGGGCCTCCCGCTGCTGCTGCACTGCCGCCACACGATTTCTGTTCTCATCCTGAAGCAAAATTCTTAACCCGAGGTACTATTTCTGGGTTAGCAAAGTCTGTAACCTGAAGCATCTGTAACCTGAAGCGTCTGTAACCTGAGGTACCACTGTAATGTTACTATGTATACCCCCACATATCTTACTGGGTTGCCCCAACCACTCTGGGCAGTTTCCAACATACAGTGGATGCTCAGGTTGCAAACGTGATCTCTGCGGGATGCATGTTTGCAACCCGAAGTGTTTGCAACCTGCAGCGGCGCATCTGTGCATGCACGGGTTGCGATTCGGCACTTCTGCGCATGTGCAAAGCACGATTCAGTGCTTCTGCACATGTGCAACCCTCGAAACCCGGAAGTAACCCATTCCGGTACTTCCAGGTCCGTAACCCGAAAACATGCAACCTGAAGTTGTCTGTAGCCTGAGGTATGACTGTATATAAAAACATAATAAAACATTAAACTTTTAAAAAACAACACTTCCCTATACAGGATTGCCTTCAGACAGCTCAGGGGTCAGATAACTCCATCCCCTCCAACATTTCTCCAATGAAAATAGGGACATCTAAAGGAAAAGTGGGACATTCCGGAATCAAATCAGAAACCGGGACAGCTTCTCTAAATCAGGGATGTCCCTGGAAAATAGGGATCTGCAACTATATTCCTCAGAAAAGAATCAGCTAGGCCTGGCAATTCTGATTAACCTTGAATTGGTTTGTAGGTAGATGTAAGAATTGGTCTTGCAGTAAGGTTAAAGCTTATTGGGAAATGATATATAATGAATTGAAAAAGGTGTTTAAAATAACGTTTGTAAAAAAAACACCCCAGAAGCCTTCCTTTTGGAAATTATAGGGACAGAACTACCCAAACTGTATAGAAATTTATTCATGTATGCGATTACAGTGGCTAGAATGTTACTTGCCCAAAAATGGAAAGAAGAAGAAGTTGAAGCGAAAGAAGAATGGCTACAGAAACTTATGGACTGCACAGAAATGGTGAAACTTACCAGAAAAATAAGAAATGAAGATAACAAACTTTTTATAAAAGAATGGAAATGGTTTAGTGAATATTTACAAATAAACTGCAAACAGTTAAGAACATTGGCAGGATTATTGTAACAACCTGCAGTTCTATAAGAGTATATTTAAATAAGAGGAATAAATGAGTAAATTAAGTTAATTTGGAATATGCAGAAAATATTAAAAACAAAATTAAAGAACCACAGAAAGAGGGGGAAGGATGTTGAGTTTTCAAATGTTAAAATGATTGTAAAATGATTGAAATGTCTAAAACTGAAAATAATAATAATAATAATGATAATAATAATAATGTAAGAGGCCACAGGTAGACATTTAATGAATAGGAAAATTAGTCAAAGTCTTAATAAAGAAAGATGTTGAGGGCTGATCTGGAGAGCTAAATGATTTTGATAGGTTCAGGGTGGTGACAATGAGTTGCAATGGCTAAGATTGCTGTGATAATTTGACTGGTGAAATGCAATCAAGTGCATAATCTGGAAGTGTATAAGAAGCATGGCTTTGGGTGTGGCTTTTCTCAGCCTCCTTATTTTTGAGGTTATCCCTAAATGCATTTGTATTTCGATAAAGGCCTATCTTTTCACTTAGAGACCGACTCCTTGAATTTCTCCGACAGGTGAAGGGTAACAACAATTTAAAGCATTTCTGAGGAACTAAAAAAAGCAAGCTTGTCATTGGACTCTTTTCACACATGCAGCTACTAGTACTCCATTGTCGGTAAAATGATGTTATTTGCTTGTGTGAATCATCTGCTAGTAATGGTAATGATTTTTCTGTCATGGCGGTTCCTAGAAGAGGTTTCAAAAACGAAATTACCATTTGCCTAGCAAAGAGGCGGGCTCAACAGCGAACATATGCAACTGAATTATTATTTAACCAGCCTTGGCATGCATTGAACTGCTGCTGACAAGAATTCTAATGGGTGGTAGAGATCAGGTCGACTCATTCAATAAAAGCTCCTTCCATCCTGCCTGCATAAAACGGAGGGGTCTCGTTGAAATGGCTTCGTTTTTGGCCCTGGCTCATTCAGCACAATCCTAACAATGTTTACTCCCAGATGCCTCCCATTGCGTTCACTGGGGCTTGTGAGCAGGTTAGTGTGCAAAGAAACTGCAGTCTCAGCCCCTCCATTATGCTACGTTTGCTGTCAGACTCAGAGACTTGGTTCACACACAGCCGGGGCTTTGATTCATAGTACAGTGGTAAAGGTAAAGGTAAAGGGACCCCTGACCATTGGGTCCAGTCATGGCCGACTCTGGGGTTGCGGCGCTCATCTCGCTTTATTGGCCGAGGGAGCCGCCGTACATTAGTACATTAGTCATGTGGGTGGAGGTTATTATTATTATTATTATTATTATTATTATTATTATTATTATTGCCCCGCCCATCTGGCTGGCCTTCCCCAGCCGCTCTGGGCGGCTTCCAACCAAATATTAAAACACAGAAATACATCAAACATTAAAAGCTTCCCTAAACATGTAGCCTAAATACGTAGCCAAACTATTCATCACTATCCTACTTGATGTGTTCCCCTTAAAAATGTTTCTTCCTGCCAACTGGGGTATCAAGGGGGGGAGGGGGGACTGGTTAACCTGGCCCTGTTTTTTTCCAGTCCTTTTTGCAAACACTAGCCAACAACTGCTGCTTAAAAAGAACCGGCCGGCTGTGATATATTGCTAGTAGCAATGTTCTTACCTTTAAACAACAAAATGAAATAAAAATATTCTCTCAAGCACAACAAGGTTTTCATAATATCCTGCTAGATCCCCACCACTTGTTCTCACAACTTTAGCGTGAACATAAAAGTTGTTCTTCCCAAGCTGCGCCTGCCCTTAGGATGTCTTGAGCATATACCTTCCTTAAAAACTTTCTCCAGCAACAAAATGTTTTCCCCCCCTTTTACCTGGTGCTTTCTTTTCCTAGGAAAAAAATGCAGGAACTCATTGAAAAGTGTGGAGGAGGAAAATGACTGTGCCAGTCAATCAATCAAAATGTTTATTCGGCTTTACGCCCATCATGAAACACAACACAACAAAACAAATCAAATAAAACAGCGGACTCGTACAAGCCACAAGTAGTATAACACAGTTCACAACTCACAAGGACAAATATTAGCCATTCATAAGAAAAGTTTAAGATTAAGATTAAAATTAAAATTAAAAAAAATTGCACTACACTAAAATCAATATCTGATGTCGTTATAGAAAATTCTTATAACTATCAATATTCAGCTAACATTCCATTCCGTCTCTTGTATGAGAGGACGGCTGTTAGGAATTTAGCAACCTGTAGGGTAATATAAGGATCCACATCTTGAAGAACCCAGGCAAGCTGTAGGTCTACTGGTTTGTCAGCCATTGGCTGGATTATGGAGTTTAGTATGCTGTGCCAGTCTATAATAAGGGGGCATTGCAGCAAGCCGAGTTCGGGGGGGGGGGGTATTTTAAGCTTGGTCTTAAGCATATGCGGTGCTGGGGTGCAAAGATCCTGAGAGCCTGGCACCCGGGTGCCCCATACCCCTAGCACTTATGGGTAAGACGGCCCTGGTCAGGCAGTGCTTGGGAGTGGGGGGCGCTTCCATGCACCTGCTTAACTGGTGTCTCCAGCCTCCATGTATGTGCATGTGTGTGTGCGTGCGCCTTGCACTCTCTTGCTGCGTATGTGTCTGCTTACGTGTGAAAAGGCTACAAAAACTGCATGACCTTGCAGAGCAATGCAGCTGGGTGCACATGAGCAGGAAACAGTGGCCAAGGAAGCCGCTTGGGTGCCTGGGGTGGCATGCCCAGGGTCAGACGAGCTGCCCATAGGGGCGGGGCGAGGGTGGGACGAGCTGCTCATAGGGGTGGGGTGCACCACAGGGCCTCTGGAGTCTGCCTGCCTCCTTTTTTAAAAAAATAATAATATTTATTCAAATTTTAACAATTACAAAGAGAAAAAAGAGAAAAAATAAAAATAAAAAAGTCAGAAAAAGTACAATTAAAAAAAAACAGATCAAACCTTTACATAGCTTTCTTTCCTTTACTTATTTCCTTGACCTCCTCACACCTCCCATTTTTGTATTCTAATTCAATTTGTTATTTCAGCAAATCCTTCCAACCTTGTTTTTATCTTAATAATTTGTCTTAATATACTATAATTTTACATTCTCTCTTTCACCAATTCATTTTTACTTAATCCTTTATGTCATTTCTGCTAAAACCACATAATTTTCTTTTCCCAACATTTTTCTAGCAATCCTTAATTTTGCAATATTTTTGAAGATAAACTTTAAATTTCTTCCAATCTTCTTCCACCGACTCTTCTCCTTGGTCCCGGATTCTGCCAGTCATCTCAGCCAGTTCCATGTCTTCCATCACCTTCATCTGCCATTCTTCCTGGGTGGGTAGATCTTGTGTCTTCCAATACTTTGCGATGAGTATTCTTGCTGCTGTTGGAGTCTGCTTGCCTCCTGCCACTCAGCTGCCCTACAGCTGGGGGCGAGGCAGCAGGCAGACCATTTGGGCAGCGTGGAGCTTGTGCGTGCCCAAGCCACCGCGTCTCTCCCAGGAGAGGTGCGTGGCTCAGACATGCTTGTAAAGGTGGTGTTTCCCCTTCGCATTAACACTCCAGCGTTGGTATTTACAGTCTTTAATAATAATAGTAGTAGTAGTAGTAGTAATAATAATAATAATAATAATTTTTATTTATACCCCACCCTCCCTGGCCAGAGCCAGGCTCCGGGCGGCTAACACCAGTAAAATTACAATTAAAACATAATAGGGAGGGGACGCGGGTGGTGCTTTGGGTTAAACCACAGAGCCTTGGACTTGCCGATCAGAAGGTCAGCGGTTCGAATCCCCATGTCAGGGTGAGCTCCCGTTGCTCAGTCCTGCTCCTGCCAACCTAGCAGTTCGAAAGCGCGTCAATCTGCAAGTCCAAGTAGATGAATAGGTACCGCTCTGGCGGGAAGGTAAACAGTGTTTCCGTGCGCTGCTCTGGTTCGCCAGAAGTGGCTTTGTCATGCTGGCCACACGACCCAGAAGCTGTACGCCGGCTCCCTCGGCCAATAAAGCGAGATGAGCGCCGCAACCCCAGTTGGTCACAACTGGACCTAATGGTCAGGGGTCCCTTTACCTTTACCTGGGGGGAGGGGAGAACCAATTTAAAATACAGGTTAAAATGCAATTTAAAATGCAACCTCATTTTAAAAGTAGCTCATGGATCAAAACCATAAGGGGAGGGAAAACATAAGGGTCAGGCTGGGTCTAAACCAAAGGCCAGGCGGAACAGCTCTGTCTTGCAGGCCCAGCAGAAAGATGTCAAGTCTCTCAGGCCCTAGTCCCTTGTGACAGAGCATTCCACCAAGTCGGGGCCAGTGCTGAAAAGGCCCTTGCCCTAGTTGAGACCAATCTAAACACCTTGCGACTTGGGACCTCCGAAGTGTTGTCATTTGTGGACTTTAAGGTCCTTCGCGGGGCATACCAGAGATGCGGTCCCATAGGAACAGCTACAAGAAACAAGAAACAGCTGCAGTTCAGAATTACGTGTCCGAACCCGTTAAGTCAGATTCGGGGAGTGGCTTCTGACGATTCCCACGCCAACAAAGTAGGCGTGGGAATCGCGCTAGACATTGATCCTTATGTTTCATTTCCCTCCTTGTCTGAGCTGATTTGAACGCCCCCTCCCTTCCTGAGTCTGAGCTTCCTTCCCGAGCCTCTGGGCGCTTGAAGGGCTCTTCAGCATCCCTGGCTACTCTCCACCCTCTCTTCCGCTGTCTCTGGGCAGTTGAAGGGTTCTTCAGCATTCCTGAGCCCCTGTTCCGCCTCTTCTGTCCATTGCTCCTCCAAATCGTCCCTGACAGTGCTGCAGGCCCCGCGGTGAGTGCTGCACGGCATTTTGTCACCCCCCTCAGTGGTGTCTCCCGGGGCAGACTGCCCCCACCACACCCCCTTCCTCTGCCTCTGGCAGGAAGTGGCCGCTTGAAGCAGAACTGCAGACCCTACTTCCTTCAACAAAAAAATCTCTTTTAGGGGAGCAGTTGGAAAGCCGGAAGTGCCTGTGAGGTGCAGGTGGAGGGGACAAACAAGACCCCTGCCCTTCTCCCTGCCAAACTTAACATCTCACTTCCGACTGTGGGACAAGTTGATTTCTTCAGCCATAGATTGCTCTTTCTGATCAAATGTCTATATAAAAACCCTGTACTACGGGACAAGGACAACTGTGATTTCAAAGATGAATGGGAACCCTTTACAAAGTACTTGAAGACACAACAAAGTCAATTGGACTCCTTGGCAGGTTTTGAATAAGCACTCACGAACTCTTTATTGACAATAATCAGTTAGACAATTTAAGGATTTATACAATTTTGCAACATGCAGAGAAAAGATGGAACTGAGGGAAGTCGGGGGGGGGGTTATGGGAGGGTGGTGGGAGGGGGGAAAATGGGGAAAAATTAAGGATGTTATGTTTTTAGATAATATGTTTTGTTTAAATTTCTAATAAAATTTATAAAACAAAAAACCCCAAAGACACCCTGTGCTGAAGGTGTAAAGGTAAAGGTAAAGGGTCCAGTCATGGCCGACTCTGGGGTTGCAGCGCTCATCTCCCTTTATTGGCCGAGGGAGCCGACATACAGCTTCCGGGTCATGTGGCCAGCAGGACTAAGCTGCTTATGGTGAACCAGAGCAGCACACGGAAATGCCATTTACCTTCCCACCAGAGCAGTACCTATTTATCTACTTGTACTTTCACGTGCTTTCGAACTGCTAGGTTGGCAGGAGCTGGGACCGAGCAATGGGAGCTCACCCCGTCGTGGGGATTCGAACCACCAACCTTCTGATCGGCAAGTCCTAGACTCTGTGGTTTAATGCTCGACTAATGGGCACTTCTCAGGATCAGAACAAGCTACTAAAGGAGTTAAGGAAGGCTGCATTTTAGCTCCGACACTGTTTAATTTATACATAGATGACATTCATCTAACATCACCAGAGTTTCTTTTTTTTCTTTTTTTCTCGCATAATTTTTATTGTTTTTAAATCATAACAAACAAGAAAATAAAACAGTTTACACCTTGTTGTCACAGATTTCTTTCTATAAGACTTCCTTCAGCTTCCCCTGAAATCATCCATACCCTAATTTAACAAATTCACACAAATCCTAGCTTATATTGACATTATTTTCTCTTTCCTTCTTTTTCTCTTTAGACAATATTCCAACCTTTTCACAGAGCTTTTTTAAACCCGACTAGCGTTATCTGACCTTCACTTATATTTTCCAGATATTCCACAAATTTCCCCCAGTCCTCAATGAACCTTTGGTCTTTTAAATATCTAATTTTCCCCGTCAATCTGTCCATCTCCGCGTATTCTAGTAGTTTTGCTCTCCATTCCTCAAGCGTCGGTATGTTCTGTTGTTTCCAATTTTGAGCCAATAAGACCCTTGCAGCCGTTGTTGCATATTGGAAGAATTTACTGTCATTGTTCTTTATATCACTTCCTGCTAGGCCTAACAGAAAAGCCTCCGGCTTTTTCCCAAAGTTATATCTTAATATACTTTTCATTTCATTATATACACTTTCCCAAAAGCCTTTGACCTTTCTGCAGTCCCACCACATATGGAAGAAGGATCCCTCTTTTTCCCTGCATTTCCAGCATTTATTGCAAGTTTTATATATTTTTGCTAATTTTGCAGGTGTTATATACCAACGGTAGAACATCTTCATGAGGTTCTCTTTTAACGTTATGCAAGCTGTAAATTTAAGGTTTTTTTTCCAGAGTTTCTCCCATTCTTCATAATATATATTATGGCCAATGTCCCTTGCCCAATGAATCATCACAGACTTCACTTCCTCATCTATCAGGTTATACTCTAATAGCATATTATACGTTTTAGAAAGAATTTTGTAGTCATTGTTTATTATTTCAGTCTGGAATTTAGATTCTTTATCCGCGTATCCTCTCTCTTTAACGTCTTGTCTAAACATTTCGTTTATTTGGAAATAGTGTAACCAATCATAGACTTTTCCTTTAACCTGGTCATATGGTTTCAATTTCCATGTCCCCCCTACTTTTGTTAACAATTGTTCATAAGTTATCCAATCACCTCTCATGTTTACTTTTTTCACGCTCATAACTTCCAATGGGGATAGCCAGTGTGGTACTTTAGGTTCTAGTAGAAATCTATTCCTCTCCCAAACTTCCAATAGAGGGCCTTTAAAAATATGTGTTGCGAAACCCTTGTGCTTCCTCTTCCCCTGCCATAAGTACGCATGCCATCCTGCTCTATTGTCGAACCCCTCCAGGTCTAATAGTTCCTTATTTTCCAATTTTATCCATGTTTTCACCCAGCAGAGGCACGCTGCCTCATAGTATAACTTCAGATCTGGCAGAGCGAATCCCCCTCTTTCTTTAGCTTCTGTTAACAATTTAAACTTAATCCTTGGTTTTTTGCCCTGCCAGACATATTTTGAGATTCCTCTTTGCCACTCTTTGAATATCTTAGTGCCCTTGATTATCGGTAAGTTCTGGAACAGAAATAACATTCTCGGGAGAACGTTGACAATCTCAGCTTCCCCCACCTCTCCAAGTCCTTTTTTATCTCTTTCCATACGTGCTCATAGTTATTCTTAAATAGGTCTATATTTTTCGGGGTTATCCATATTCCTAAATATTTTACCTTTTTGGCCACTTCTATTTCTGTTTGTTGTAATTCCTCGATTGCCTTCGAATCTAAATTCTTCACCATTATTTTAGTCTTCCTTTTGTTTAACTTAAAACCAGCCACCTTACCAAATTGTTCCAGTTCTTCCAGTATCTCTTTTATTGAGTTCAGCGGGTCTTCTGTTGTTATTACTAAATCGTCTGCGAATGCTTTAACTTTATATTCATTTTGACCGATTCTAATCCCTTTTATTTTCTTATTTTGTCTTATTGAGTTCAGGAGTACTTCCAGTACTATTATAAATAGCAATGGGGAGAGTGGGCAGCCTTGTCTTGTACCCTTCTCTACCGTTATTTCTTCTGACACCACGTTGTTTATAATTAATTTGGCCTTTTGCTCCGTATAGATTGCCTTTATTCCGTTGAAGAAGTTCATACCAACCTCCATATATTCTAGCTGTTTTAGTAAAAAGTCCCAAACTATATTATCGAATGCTTTCTCTGCATCCACGAACATCATTATGGCTTGCTTATCATACCTGGCAGACAAGTATTCTATGGAATTTATTATATTTCTAATATTATCTCTCATTTGCCTGCCAGGCAGAAAGCCCGCCTGGTCTCCATGGATATATTCTAACCATATGTTTTTAACTCTACTTGCCAATATTCCTGCGAAAATTTTATAATCGACGTTTAACAGCGAGATCGGCCTGTAGTTCTTAACTTGCGACAGATCTGAGTCTTGTTTTGGGATTAAAGTAATGAAGGCATCCTTCCAAGTATCTGGTATTTCTTTTTCTTTCAAAATATTATTCATTACTTCTCTCAGTGGTGCCAGTACAGTATTTTCCATTTCTTTATAGTAACTTGCCGTGAAGCCATCTGGGCCCGGAGCTTTCCCTCTTTTTAAATCTTTAATTGCTGATTTTATTTCTTCTGTCTCTATTGGGGTGTTTAATTGCTCTTTTGTCTCTATTGGAATCTTCTGAACCTGTTTATCTTTCAAGAATCTTTCTATTTTTCTCTGGTTAAATCTCTCTCTATTTTTGTATAATCCTCTATAATAATCCAGAAAACCTTTCCTTATTTCCTTGGGGTTAGTTATTTCTTCTCCGTTCGCTACAATTTTATTTATTGTGCTTTGTTCCTTTCTTTTCTTGGTTTGCCATGCCAAAAGCTTCCCTGACTTATTCGCAAACTCAAACGTTCTTTGTCTTAGTTTTTTTATGTTCCATTCTACTTCCCTATTTATTATTGTTGCGTACTGGGCTTGCAGTACTTTAATATTTTCTTTTATTCTCTTATTGTTAGGTTTTTTAACTAATTTCCCCTCCAGGTCCATTATCTGTCTCAGAATATCCTTTTTCCCTTTATCTCTTCCTTTATTTTTAATGGCATTCTGCTGAATAAAAAAGCCCCGCATCACTACCTTACCCGCGTCCCACACCACCTTAGTTTTGGTGCCTTTATTCATATTATCCTTAAAGAATTCTTTCATCCTTTTCTGCGCTTTTTCAACTATATCTTGGTCATCTAAGAGATAATCCTTCAGTCTCCATCTAAAAGTACCTTCTTCCAGACCTTTCAGTTCCATCTTTATTGGGTTGTGATCAGATATTGTTTTGGCCTGAATCTCTACTCGTATAATTCTTGGTGTTAATTCGTTCGAGACCCAGATCTGATCTATTCGGGACAGTGATTGGTTAGGCTCAGAGTGGTACGTAAATTGCTTTTCCAGCGGATGTCTAAGTCTCCAGGCATCTATTAGATTACAGTTTTTAACCAATGAGAAAAAGGTTCTGGGCAGCTTCCCTTCCTTACCCCCCCCCATCTCTGAGTCTGTCCATTTCTAGTGAGACCACCCCATTCATATCCCCGAGTATAATCATTTTTTGATCTACATATTCCGCTAGCTTTTCTTCCACGGTTTTATAAAACTCGGATTTATTATCGTTTGGAGCGTATAGTCCTACTATAATTAAGTTTTGTCCCTGCCATTTAATTTGTACCATCATTATCCTTCCGTTTTCATCTTTAAAGATTTGCTGGGCCTCCATTTGTTTTTTAACATAAATAACCACACCTCTTTTTTTGACTCTGTCAGATGATATGAACTCATTTCCCAGTGTTTTATTTATCAGAATTCTTTTATGTCTTCTTGCTATATGGGTCTCCTGTAAACAAATAATGTCTACACTTTCTTTTTTCAAGATTTGTTGGATTTTGTTCCTTTTTTTCCCTCTCGTTTATCCCATTAATGTTCCAACTCCAAATCTTTAATGCCATGGTGGTTGAACCTACCTATATTACTTCCTTTCTTATGTTTCAGCTAATTCTTCTTCCTCCTGTTCTTCTTCTTCTCTTCTTGACCCTTCTGCTACCTCCTCTATCTCTTCCTCAGCACCCCCTGCTGCCTCTCCTATTTTGTCTTCCTCTTTTTCTAGTCTCAGTTCTTTATATTTTCTTAGGAATTTGCTAGTTTCTTCTGGTTTAACCAATCTATGCCTCTTCTTTCTATACATGAATGAGATGCCCTCCGGATACTCCCATTTAAATTCTATATTATTTTTCTTCAACATCTGTGCCAATGCTTTATACGGCTCTCTACGTTTCAGAATTCTAATTGGTAAATCTTTGAAAATTATTATATAATTCCCATTAATGCACAGTCTTTTTTCTCTATTTCTTTGCAAAATCATATTTCTCATTTCCTTTTCTTTGAATATAATCAGGCAATCTCCTACAAATTTTTTAGCTCTGGTTGTTTTTATTTTTAATCTGAATGCCGTTTGGACTGATTTTGCCATCTCTTCTATTGGTATTTCCATCCATTGGGCTAATTCTACAATCAAATTCTCTTTAATGTTTTCTCCTTGTCTTTCTGGCACTGCTCTAAGTCTTAAATTAGTCTCCCTTAATCTTAATTCATTCATGGCAATTATGTCTTTCAAGTCTTCTTGCGCTTTACTTAGTTCTAATAGCTCTGCTTTGGTCCTCTCCTCCTCACGTCTTACCTCCCTCAATTCTATTCTCGTCTTTTTCAACCCCTCTTCTGTTGCCTGAGTTCTCCTAAATACTTCTTTTATTTGACCTTTTAATTCATTAACTGTTTCGTCCATCTTTTTATCCAATTTCCCTATCTTATTGTCTACTTGTTCTAGTTTTACTTCTAAATTTTTTTCACTTTGTTTGATTTCCGCAAACATTCTTAGTATGTCTGCTTTGAAATCTTGTTCTTGCTTCGATCCCTTTCTTTCAGAAGGCGTCCCCCCTCCCCCCTCTTTGCTGTGCTCGACATTCTCACCAGGGTACAATTACAAAATCCACACACTGCACACTATCCAATATCCTGACAGGAAACACACACCCTAAATTTACACCGACCCCAAATAATAACACTATAACCAATATAGTCCACTAGTATTTCCAGTAGGTCAACAGCCTTCTTGCACCTCTTCTTGCCTCTATTCAGGCTATTCCAGGTATTAGTCCAGTCTTCTTCCTCCTCCCAATCCAGAAAGGAGAAAAAGAGACTTAAAGTAGTCATAAAAAACACTAGTATCAAAGTAAGGTCTGTCTATTAAATATTAGGTGTGATCCTGTTAGTTGAACATCATATGAGGGTGCAGGTGGGTCACCATAGCCTCAAAAGTCACACAAATAGATAAGGTCTGTAAAGGGGAAGGAAAGAGGAACAAAAGGTAAAACCAGTTGCAGTGTTGTATTCACTCCACACTGTCTCCGTCAAACATCACTGAAGCCCCATTTCAGAGAAATCCCTCATATGCTGGTGAGTAGGAATAATTTACTTTAGTACAGGTTATCAGAGTACATTAATTATTAGGAGCTGTTAGTCACCACGCTTCAGTTTCTATAATGGCGTCGGAGCCTTCTCTTCCGCTTTCATTGGCTTTGTTCTTTGCTCTTTGCACATTAATTGCCTAGAGAGGGAGTTTCCTTTCTTTACCTCCCTCAGTTCATTGAGTGTTTCCCGTTTATAAATTATACTTTCTGTCCCCTGTTTAAGTCAAACAGTCTCTTAATACTGATATTGATATTGAGTGTCCTTCCCTTTGGTTACTTTGTAAATTATAAGTTAGAGTCCTTCAGGGAAACAAAGAAACATCGCTAGGGCATTTTCTCTCCTTTTACTCCGCTCCGTGAATTACCTTGCGTCCATGCTGATTCCGGGCAAAGACTGAACTCCTCAGTTCTCTTGTTTCTCCCCCCGGATTTTCTTATTCTTAAATTGTTCGTATTCTTAATTTAATCCGAAGATTCTTTTGTTGGAAAGCGGTGCGCTTCTCTCGGCAGGGTCGGGGCTTCGCTACTCGGGGGGTAGGAAATGGCTTCCCGTGACCTGCTGCTCAGCTCCGCCGTACTCTTCGCTTCTTTTTGAAGTTACCTGACGGCCGGGCGAGCCGCTGTTGGTCTTGCTGGGATCCTCGCCTTCTGGACACCCTCCAGAGGTAGTTTGGGGAGCCTCTGCGCCCTTAGGCACCCCTTCTCTCCCCCGAAATAGCTCGGGATTTTCCCCTCACGGCAAATCCCCTCCTGCTACGAGCTTGCTTCCGCCGGAAGTCCCCTTTTTTAAAAATAAAATAAAATAAAGGTACCCCTGCCCGTACGGGCCAGTCTTGCCAGACTCTGGGGTTGTGCGCCCATCTCACTCAAGAGGCCGGGGGCCAGCGCTGTCCGGAGACACTTCCGGGTCACGTGGCCAGCGTGACATTGCTGCTCTGGCCAGAGCCAGAGCCAGAGCCAGAGCCGCACACGGAAACGCCGTTTACCTTCCTGCTAGTAAGCGGTCCCTATTTATCTACTTGCACCCAGGGGTGCTTTCGAACTGCTAGGTTGGCAGGCGCTGGGACCGAACGACGGGAGCGCACCCCGCCGCAGGGATTCGAACCGCCGACCTTTCGATCGGCAAGCCCTAGGCGCTGAGGCTTTTACCCACAGCGCCACCTGCGTCCCTAACATCACCAGAGTTTCATGCTCCTAAATTGGCCACAAAGGCCATCTCGCTCCTACTATATGCAGATGACGTGGTACTCCTATCCCAAACAAAAGTGGGCCTAAAAATATTGATGAGGACATTCACAGGATACTGCCAAAAAGAACAACCGGCTATGAATTACAATAAAACCAAAGTCATAGTGTTCTCAAGAAACCACAGGGCCTATAGATGGCAAATGGACCAAAACTGTTACTCAAAAGCTCTTCTCCTTAATAATAATAATAATAATAATAATTTATTTATTATTTATTATTTATTATTTATTATTTATTATTTATTATTTATTATTTATTATTTATTATTTATTATTTATTATTTATTATTTATTATTTATTATTTATTTATTATTTATTATTTATTATTTATTATTTATTAGTTATACCCCGCCCATCTGGCTGGGCCTCCCCAGCCACTCTGGGCGGCTTCCAAAAAAATATTAAAATACTGTAATACATCTGGTTTATCACCCCAACGTTGGGCTTCGATAAAGCAAATACTTTAAATAGGCAGTGCCTATATGACATTGAGCTACAGAATAATTTAGCCACTGCAAGAAATTTTTGTCCATTGGCTCCCAGTACATTTCCGAGCACAATTCAAAGTGTTGGTGCTGAGCTTTAAAGCCCTAAACGGCCTCGACTTCCGGGTTGACGCGATCGGTTAATGGCGGATTCCCTCCGAGCTCCGGAGGGAATCGGCTCCGCTGAAGACGGGTCTTGCCGCGCCGGCGACGCGGGGACCCTTAGAAACCACAGGTGCTGATACCTGTGGACTTGGTGACTCAGTGGGCACCTTAAGCGCCCTCCTCGACAATCGAAGAGCCTTTTTAAAGGCTACGGAGAGGGTACGAGGAGTGGCGTGGTGCTGGGAGTAGATCGCTACTTCAGTGGAGTGAAGCCGCAAGCCATTGCCGGAGAGCGTCAACTTTCTTCCCGAAATTCGGACTGGAAACAAATACCCCGTGAGTAGAAGGAAATTCGGATTCTAAAAAATTTATATCTTTAATTTGGAACGACCGGGGGGGATGTGCTAAAGGGAAGTCCGCACCCCCCCTACATACAGATAATCTGAAGCAAGGAGTGAAGAACTAAGATCGAAAAAACTTTGTGTCTTTTGAGATTGACAAGATATTCCATAAATTTGAAAGAATAAGTTTTCTTTTTTATGCCGGAGGGAAGAGAGGAATTTGAAATTTTTGTGTACCCCCCCCCCGGACCCGGGAGTGTCCCGCGTATGAACCTAGCGCGAAAGAACAGGAGTTTGACAGCTGTCAAATGAGCTGTCAAACGGATGGATAAAGATAAGAATTGAATTATTTTATATCTCTCTGGACTAAAGGTGTTACATTTAACTAGAAGTGGTTGGAAACAAAGTAAATAACAAAGTAAAAGACTGTTGGTAAAGAACTTTGAGTAACTGGAACCCCCCTAGGGGGAATCAGTGACATTACAATGGCTGCAGAAGGAAAATTACTGGCAGAAATAGAAAGAGCCTTTTTTCTCGTGGGAACCTTACAAGAGCAGACTATGGCTATGGACAAACAACTTACGACCTTGATTTCCAAAACAAGCAATCCTGCTGATGGAACAAAGGATGTGACTGTGAAAGATTCTGCAGTTGAATTAGGAAAGATATCTTTGGAGCTGGTGGAAGAGGAGGAAGGAGGGGGAAAAGTACAGACAGAAAATATCAAGCAGAAATCTACGTGGTCAGGAAACAAAGAAGAAGTCTTTTGGATTACAAATTATGGAAAGATGAGAAAGATGAGAAAAGCAAAGGAGGAAGTCTCGGGATATTATGGAACATTGGAAATTAAAAGAGCAAAGAAATACAACTGGGACTTCCTCCTCCTTACTGACTTTTATGACTTTGAATATGGGGGATCTTTGGCAGAATTTTGGCAGCAAGTTTTTTTAATTAGGTTGGGAGTGAGAGAAGATGATGTGACTGTGACAGATATCCCTCGAGACCTGAAGACCAACAAAAAGGACCACCAACAAAATAGTCAGAGAGAGACTGACAGAGACTTGAAGGCCTCTGATGTGAGGAATCCGGGCTAGGAGCTGTATGGGTGGACATTTATTTGGGAAGGGACAGAAACCGGGGCAGGGAGGGTGGGGGAAAGCAGAATCTAAAAAATTTATGACTTTTGTGTTTTGTTATTTTGATTTATATTTTAACATAAAAAAAGGGAAATTTATGGTATAAGAACCTAGGTCGATCTTAGAAAAAGGATCTAATGTATATAAGAGAATGGGACAAATAAAATTTGGCTTAACAAAAAGAATTAAGTTTAAATATAATAAGAATAGGGGAAGGAGAGGGATAAGAACTTGCTGAATTAAATATGGAAATTGGGATGTATGGGAGGGGTGGGGGGAAGTCAGGGAAAGAGGGTTAGGAAAGTAAGGATATGAAACCTTATATGTGTGTCTTTTGTATTGTTTTGTGTGTGTGTTTATATAAAATGTGAAAATTCAATAAAAATTTATATATATATATATATATATAAAAGCCCTAAACGGCCTCGGCCCAGTATACCTGAAGGAGCGTCTCCACCCCCATCGTTCTACCCGGACACTGAGGTCCAGCACCAAGGGCCTTCTGGCGGTTCCCTCACTGAGAAGCCAAGTTACAGGGAACCAGGCAGAGGGCCTTCTCGGTAGTGGCACCCGCCCTGTGGATGCCCTCCCACCAGATGTCAAAGAAAAGAACAACTACCAGACTTTTAGAAGACATCTGAAGGCAGCCCTGTTTAGAGAAGTTTTTAATGTTTAACAGACTACTGTATTTTAATACTTTGTTGGAAGCCACCCAGAGTGGCTGGGGAAACCCCGCCAGATAAGCGGGGTATAAATAAATTATTATTAATAATGATAATAATAATAATAATAATAATAATAATAATAATAATAATAATAATAATTCCCACCTAGTCTCCTCCAAACATCAGCATCCTGTCTGCAAAACTTAAGTTTTAAACTACAGACTTGCCTTCACCTAGGCAAAATTTAACGTACTACCGTCAGCGGTTCTCGAGAGTTGCTTCCGTCAAATTCTGCTTGAAAAACTATTGTTCCCATGTGGAGACGGCAGTATCGAAGCTGTAGCTCATGTACTCCTAGCTTGCTCTTTGTAAAGATCTGCATCACAAGGTTATTACCTCTCTTCTGTCATCCAAACCAGGTTGTTCATCCACTGCTACAGTGTCCTTCCTTCTTGCAGACCAAGATTACCAGGTGACACCAAACGTGGCAAATTTTTTAGCTGAAACAATTCGAATTAGATCTGCCATCTGACTAACCTCTTTAATGTCTAGTAAATAAACCCACTCATTCATAGGTTTTATTTGTGGTCAAGGACAGTTATTAGCTTTTCATTTGTATAGTTGTAAATTCTCAGAATGTATTTTGTATAGCCAACCATCCAGCTATATCTGTATTTTATTGTATTTGATTCCTTTGCTATGGCTTGTGGCTGACGCAAATAAATATTTTATTTATCTGTCTCACTTCCTCCTCCCTCCTTCGGCGTGTGTGTGTGTGTGTGTGTGTGTGTGTGTCTTGAAAGTGTGGTGTTTATAAACAAGGTTTATTCCCAGCCTGATCTGCCAGAAACCAAAAGATCAGCAACATGCAATAACCAATAACAGTGAAACACTAATTGAAAGTGAGATGACGAAGGAAAAAGAGGGGGTAAATTTTTATTTTTATTTGGGAAGAAAAAACCCTCCAATCTTTTGCCCAGGGCTGACTGTGTTCAAAAAGCAAAGCAATTTTTTTCCTCCTTCTTTCTGAAAGCGGAATGAACCAGCCAGCCAGGTAAAATGGAAGAAGCAAATAATTTGAAGTAAGATATTTTGAGCTGCAGTCATCTCTTCCTCCCATGTCTTCTCCCCCACCTTATCGCCCCCACGAATGCTTGACATTGCATGTTGCTATCATTGTGGTGGATTTTAATTTGTCGAAAGATGCACTGGGAGCCAGTTTTGTCAGAAAAGCAGGACAGAATATCAACATCATAATAAATAAATGTAGATTGCACTCGAAATATATGCACCCATGCAAATAATTTTTTTTTTTTTTACATTGTACTGAAAATTAGGTTGTTTCTGTAAACCGCCCTAAAATCTGCTCTGATGGGCAGTATAAGCAAACAAATTGCACAGGTATCTTCCTTGCAAAATATAAATATGTCACAAGGAATATGTCCCAGAGCTTCAGCCAGTTTCAGAAACATAGAAAAAAATACTGCATCTAAATATATTTAGATTTCAGAGCCACTTTTTTTTTTTTTTTTTTGCATCATCTGTATTTGCGATCAGAAAGAGCTTTTACTGGTGCTAATATAGCTTCGCTGTGGAGTGCGATTTTTACATGCAGTGCTGAAGATATTCATTAAAATTGTAATTAGACTCACAATTAAATTCAGTCGCAGTAGAAACTTTGTATGTAAAGAACCACTACCGGAAGAAACCTCCAATCTGAAAATTAGTTCAGCACTCTAAGCTATTTTAATTATGCAGAGCTGATTGTCATTGGAGAAGGCAATCTCTCTTACTACACCAGAATATTGATGGCTTGTCCTCCCATTTATTTATTTATCTATTAGCTACAGTATGGTACATATTTCTGATAACCCATGGTGGGGTTTTGGATGTGGAAATTATACGAAAACTAATCTAAATATTAGCACCTGGGTAATGGGATTTATGAAACGATTAGTTCGTGGCTAATATGATGCATATATATGTAGGACTAGCTCCCCCCCCCAACATCCAGCTCACTGTTTCTAGTGTATATTTTCGGGGTTCTGGAACTCGCCACTGAAAAGGTTCAGCAATCTGCTGAGCTGCAGAACCTCCGCTTGAAGCCGGATGCCATTGTGAACGCTGAATGCTTTGTTCCACTTTGTGCATTCCAAGCTAGTGCATGAACAATGATGAATGGCTCTAATTCTCAAAAGTCAGGAATGTACCCAAGTTTCGAAAATCGGAGCCGAGCCAAAGGAAATGGTTCTGCACCTCCAACTTGATATCTGTGGGGTGCTATATTGCTGAAGCATGTATATCATGTGTACATTTCAAAAACAACAAGCTTTGCTGAAATGGGACATTTCTGTGCCTGCTTGTCCACTGCTCCCTGACTTCTCCTGCATTTGTGATGCCATTATGCTCAGACGTGGGTGGCACTGTGGGTTAAACCACAGAGTCTAGGGCTTGCCGATTAGAAGGTCGGCGGTTTGAATCCCCGTGATGGGGTGAGCTCCCGTTACTCGGTCCCTGCTCCTGCCAACCTAGCAGTTCGAAAGCACATCAAAGTGCAAGTAGATAAATAGGTACTGCTCTGGCGGGAAGGTAAATGGCGTTTCCGTGTGCTGCTCTGGTTCACCAGATGCGGCTTAGTCATGCTGGCCACATGACCCGGAAGCTTTACGCCGGCTCCCTCGGCCAGTAAAATGAGATGAGTGCCGCAACGCCGGAGATGTCCGTGACTGGACCTAATGGTCAGGGGTTTCTTTATGCTCAGAATTTACCTGCTCCTTGCAAGTGGCAGTCAGAACTGAGGCGGAGGCAGGGAATCAGTGGTAAATTTTTTTTAGTATTAAATGACGAGATGGTTGGACAGTGTTCTCGAAGCTACCAGCATGAGTTTGACCAAACTGCGGGAGGCAGTGGAAGACAGGAGTGCCTGGCATGCTCTGGTCCATGGGGATACGACTAAATGACTAAACAACAACAACACACGCAATTGTGTGTATTAGATATTAACTATATTGTGCACACTTTACGATATGTGTCAGGGAACTGCCATCAGCTCAGAGGCGAGAGATGGAAGGGCAGTTGTGTTCTAGGGAGCCTCCGAAAATCTTGCAAAGCAGTTCCTCTTCCTGCGAGGAGGAAAGCCCTACCTTCAGTGGGGAAGAGGTGCAGGGACCAGGGGATACTAGGGAGAGCCTCAGCAAACCAGAGAGGTGGGAAGTATGCCCTTGCCAGCACCCATTCTGTGCAGCAGGCTTCGGCGCAGGGAGGCTGGGGGGACATGACTTTTATGTTGGGGGAGGTACAAAGACCGACCACTCCCAGATTCTGCTAGTGATTGAGCCAAACATGAACTTACAACGCTCTTCACTGTAAATAGTTTGCGCCAAGAATAAAGCCTGGAAAAGACAGGTCGGAGTCTTGCCTGTTTACTCTCGAGCAACCACACCAGCATCTGACAATATGGAAATTTAATTTGGTGTGTGCCCAGTACATGCTGAAGCCCTTTTGTGGCCCACTTGGCCCAAGAGCTTGGGCAGCCTTGTTCTGCCCCCTTTCACACCTGAATCACATAAAGGAAGCTGAAAAGGACAATGTCCCTCCCAATTTGAAGTTCCCATGTCTGTGTTTGGAGAATCCTGCACAGCTCCCACAGAACAATGCAGAGGTCTATAGATGCCTGCAGTTCCCTGGCCCAGATGTCCTCATTCAGCTCACAGGCGTTGCAGAGTGGAGCCTAGGACATGAATAATTTTGGTGTCCCATCTGGTCAATTGCTAGAATATGAAGGGGAGCCTCATTACCAGGCCAAGCGGCAGTGGTGACTGAGTGAGGGAAAGCCAGAAACAGTACTGCTAATACAATCTTACAGCTCTTTGTCCCGATCTGTGCAGAGTCTCCTATGTTGCATGAAGATACAATTCACTGCATATGAGATTCTGTGGTCCTCCTGGGAAAAGAAATGTTAATAATTCTCCGTACACCTAGCCACCAGAGAGATGGTTGCCATTAAAAGGGATGGAGGAGATGTGGTTCACATTTGAATGCAAACATTTAATGCAAACGGGTTCACACTTCCTGAACGAGTGCAGGAACCGAAACACAGCATTCCTTTAACATTTGCACGTCTCTCAATTTTGCAGCGCAGTTCCCCAGAGAGTGCCTGCAAAAATGCATATATTTGTGAAAGTACATTTTTTTTAAAAAAATGCATCCTTTATATTCTTTTTGCATTATTTTTTTTCACATTCTGTTAGGTGATTTTTAATTTTTTTTTTTGCAAACGAGTGTGTGTTTTTTTAACTGCAAACGTGGAAATTTAAGATAGAAAAGAGAAACCGAGAGAAATTGAAATGCAGTTAAGGAAGCAGGATGTCAGGAAGACAATCCTTTTCCAACATGTTCCTTCGTATTGCAACGTTTCTGTGGGAGAGAGTAACTATTCATGGGTAGGAATCCAGGCATAATAAATCTTTGGTTGAAAATAGGAGGGGAAAGGCAGTGATCCTGCACTGTAGGTCAGCTAAGAGGAGAGCCTTCAAATCTCTTTAGAAAAATTACCAAATATCTACAGGCTTCCCCCTGCCCCCATCCTACCGCTTTCTGATAGATACCCTGTTGTGACGTGGGGTTTGTGATTTCAGCTCTCTTGACATAATATGCTGGAGACAGTTCTCTAGTAACACTTCTTTATTAACGCAACAAGACTAAGACTTGAGGAGGGGAGAGCTACATTTATAGGGACAGGGAACTAGATAGAAAGGATACATTTTGGAGGGAACAATATCAGGCAATCACAGTCCTGCCTTTTGGAGGCAACCAATAAGACAGAGGATCCAAATACAGCAGCTTAAATGAACCAATAGTAGCTGTACCCTCTGGAACCAAAAGGCAGTTACTTTACCCTAATGCAAATACAGACAATAATAATACAGATATAAAATCCTTTGACTCAATACACAACATACCCTTCGTTACGTCCCAGGCTCTGCCTTCTGTGCATCACAGACTGTGGTTCCTGGGATTCCAAAGCGCATTGCTCTTACTGTTCTTATTGCTTCGGGGTCCATCCTTCCACTTTGGCAGTGTTGGCAAAGAACTGTGAAGAAGACAGGCTGTTGTGAGTGTGATATTTCTGAGCAGGAGGGGATATACTTAAAGAACAACCGAGAAACTGAGTCCACACCTCCCCCCAAAACCCCACCATGTGTCCCTGATCTTTTCGTTTTCCAAATAAACTTTAGTTCACTGGTTCTTCAAGGCTTGGTCAAATAGCAATATTATCTTTGAATCAAGGATGTTTAAGCAATCACACATACACACAACACTTCAGTTGTACCTCAGAAGTTGAACGGAATGCTTTCTGGAAATCCGTCCGACTTCCAAAATGTTCGGAAACAGAGGTGCGGCTTCCAAAGAACGTTCGCAAACTGGAACAATCACTTCCGGGGTTGGGGCGTTCAGGAGCCAAAACGTTCAAGTCGCAAGGCGTTCATTAACCAAGGTACGACTGTACTGATTAGGTTGCAGCCACCAGCCAACTTAAACAATGAAGGAAGCATTCTTGCACACAGGACTACAATGCCCATCATCCCTGACTCTTTGCCATGCCATCTGGGGCTCATGAGGATGCCATCATGGGGTGTGTGTGACAAATTATCAAGGAACAATTACTGCCCTACTAGGGCGGTTCATAAAAAAACTTTTTTTTGAAAATGCCTGCTCCACTAGGGATTATATAGCTATACATGAAATTTCATGCACATCAGTTAATATCTTGACCCTCCTCCATGAAAATAGCTGTTTACTTGGCCGTTTTCCTATGTCGTGGAGGCTGAAATTTCAAGTCAGTGGAGCACTTACTGTTCCCAAACATAAACCTGCGGAAAGCCATCTAATTAGACTTTAATTTGATTTTGACATGTTTTTAGGAGGTAATTTAGTTATTTTTTTTTATTCCCCCCAAAATCCAAAAAGATTGGAGTAAATTTATAGAGTACATAAATAATAACGGTAGAAATCTGAAGACTCTGGTAGGACTGAAATAAATCTTACGATGTAGATAGGATTGGATACAGTAAGAAACTGTAACTGACATAAGAAAACCTTTTGAAGGGAGGGAAGGAAGTCAGTGCTCAGCAGAGTGTGGGGAAAGAATGTGGGGAAATGATTGTTGAATTTTACTGTATTTTGTTTGTTTTATTAAATGAAACACCAATAAAAAGCATTTTAAAAATAATAATTATTATTTTTTGATTTTATACCAATGTTATGTATTTGATGTTCGCTGCCCTGAGCCCATCTTTGGTCAGGGAGGGCGGGATATAAATAAAAGTTGTTGTTGTTGTTGTTATTTCTAGCCCCAGGAGAAGACATGGTGCCTTTTAAGAAAATATGAAATAATGTAAAACCATTTTTGCAAGCAGAAAATAATAATCAATTGGGGGGGGGGGCTTGACAAGAATTTTTTCTCACTGGGTACCACCTGACCTTCCTATGCCTCTGATGAGGAGGGATGACTGCTCCCTTCCTGCTCTAGTGATTAGTACAGAATTGAAGGAGCATCTTTAGCAACGCGCTTAACCAGATTGCCATCACAAGACCTTCCATTTGTTGCACTGTGGGCAAACGGCCCCTGTCCACACCAGGAGCCGGCAATTTCTTTCGTTTCATTTCATTTTTGTATCAAATAATCTGCAAGGCTGCAATTTGCCCTCCCCTTTGTGTACAGCGTATAATCTAAAAGCAGGTTTTTTTCAATTTAGAATGACTCCAGTAGATAGCTTGAGGTTCCCCTTCTTTTGTGTCGCTTATCTCCCTCTCTTTACCAGAGTCAATGGCAATCCTGTATCTGCTGCTGTATCTCCTCTGGGTGTCTATTGTTCTTTAAATATTTTTTTTCCATTGCAACAACAGTTTCTCAGAGGTACATCCTCTCCTCAGGGTGGCTTTCAAGTACATAATCTCCAGCTCTTTCCATTATTCCCGACAGTAAGCAAGCATTTTGTAATTATAACGAATAATCCACATCTCTTGCTCAGCACAGAGCCAGATATGCTGAGCAGTTGCGTTTTTAAGAAGGCATTAGTACACCATGCAGTAAGCATGAACTTTAAGAGCTCTGCTAAGTTGCCCCTTTGCTGCTAGTCTCCTCACTGAATGTTATCAATAACACGCTGACATTAAATACATCGGCATCAGTCTGTCGTTTAAACTAAACACATTTAGATACCGTATTTTTTGCTCTATAAGATGCACCAGACCATAAGACGCACCTAGTTTTTGGAGGAGGAAAACAAGAAAAAAAATATTCTGAATCTCAGAAAGCAGAACAACAAGAGGGATCACTGCGCAGTGATCCCTCTTGCTGTTCTGGCTTCTGGGATAGCTGCGCAGCCTGCATTCGCTCCATAAGACGCACACACATTTCCCCTTACTTTTTAGGAGGGAAAAAGTGAGTCTTATAGAGCAAAAAATACAGTAATTCAATGTATCAATGCATCAATGCAGGACTGCACAGGAATGTTGAGCAGATGAAGGAATATCAAGGGGAAAGCCTGCTTGATTGGGGTTTTGATACAGCAACAGTAGATTTGCTGAGAAGTGCACCGTGTGGAATATATTTGTGTGCAGTCCTCACATATAGAGATCAACAGACAGGTCACACGCTTTCCGTGCAACACATTTTTAAAACGAAAGCAGTTATTTTACACACCTACACCTGTTGTATACCCAGATCAAGCCAACCTCAGCATAAAACACTTTTGTAGGGTTGTGGCACAGTGAATAAATAGCCATCCCTGCAGCAGCCACTTCACAATTTCGGTTGCCCAAAGCTGACAGCAGGGCTATGTGGTGATCACACAGGGTCCCCGGACGTTTCACCATCTATTGATCCCTGTGCCACCACTTTATTTCTCGCTGTCAGGCCCTACCTGGTACAATACTGAGTCCTGGCCCTACCTGGTACAATACTGAGTCCAGTCAGGGTTAAACTGTAACATAAACTTCTGTTTATTTATTGCAGTTTAACAAGCGTGTGGTTTCATAAACGGTATCGGTCAATTACAGTCATGGGGTGCCTATCCAGACCTATAACTTCCGCTACCTGCTCTCCCTCACTAAACCACCTCTCAGATATTTACTTGTCTTCCTAGCTCCTAACTGTTCCTGACTCAGCTTATTTCACTACCCTAACTCAACCTACCCACAGACTCTATCCCAATTCACTCCCACTCCAACCAACCACCCAACTCCCAACAAACTCTTCCCTTCGCCCCTCCCAGAGCTAGTTTTATAGTCCCTCTGACTCCACCCCCTGGGTTCTGATTGGGTAGCCTGTTTAACTGTTTCACATCCAGCACTCTCATATGTTAACGTCACAGGCTAATCCTCAGTTTTCTGTCAGTTATGGTGACAACAAACACCAAAGTAGCACCTCTTCAGATAATTATTTGGGAGGGGATTCAAAAGAGGGTGACAGCCATGCTTCCTGCAGGCATTCAGATTTGAGTTTCCACTCCTTGGAGCCTAATTTTAGACCCTGGACCTGTGTGGGTTTCCTTCAGATAGACATGTGTCTTACTTCAGCTGTGGAGCACACTATGGTCACTGGCCTTCTCCTCCCCGCTCCCTCACTGCAATTCCTTGCTTCGCTTTACAACTGAAGAGAAACAATGTGTTCTACCAAAATTTTGTGAAATTGAGGAAACAGACCCATCTGCACCATATACTTACTGCAGTTTTGTGCCACTTTAAACAGTCACAGCTTTCCCCAAAGCATCTTGGGAAGTGTCCTTTATTAAGAGTGCTGAGAGATGTTTGGAGATCCTTATTCCCCTTACAGAAGAGGGATTGACTGTTAAACTACTCTGAGGATTATATACCTACCTGGGGAACAAGGGGTCACCTAACAACTCTCAGCTTCCATAGCAAATTACACTTCCCAGGATTCTGGGGGGGGGGGGGAGAACCACAACTATTTAAATGTATCATGCCAATGGCATTTCGGTGAAATTCTCAAACCTCATTCTATTTGATTTAGGTATTTCCTTGAAGTACGGTTGGTTCCATTAGACAAAAATAAAAAAAGTTATTGCCTGAGGGTAGTGGCTAATAAGGAGAGGGATGATGCGAATGCTAGCAGCTTGCTTAGTCTTGTTGCCTAGGCAACACAGGATGAGGGTGCTCTCTGTGATCTGTGTTTAGCACGACTGCTTCTGTCTGAAGACTGCAGCAGAGCGGAGGGTCAGCTAAGTTTGTTAAAGGCATGCAGGCGGACAAACACAACTGGCTTTGTGATTCTGAGCCATCGCATTCACTTGCTTCTCACAGATTTTGACCAACACAACAATTTTTTATTTTTATTTTTAAGAAACGAAATGAGGGCTCAGAGTGCTACTGAACCATTCCAGCCTTTGGCACACGGACGTCCTTCCGCTCATGCAATGGGACTTATTCCAGTCCTCTAAAGCAGATGTGGGAGGAGCATCTACAGGCAGAAGGGAAGAAAGAAGCCCTGTTGCGTCAGCAGAAGTCTGCTTGTGCAAAATTGGATGTCACCCCTTATCTTTATCCTCATCAGTTTTATATTGATTTGGGGCAATTGCTTTTTGCATTGCTGATTTTGTTAGCTGGCTTGAAAGTGGGGGTGGGGGGAATAAAGTAATAACTAATGCAGAGCTTCCGCAGTAGGGCACGTTAACAGAAATATTACAATTCTTTGGATTGATAAGACCACCAGTGCATGTAAAGTAACTCAAGGACAGGTGGTAAATGAACCCGGCTCCTAGGAGCTTATAGAATCATAGAGTTGGAAGAGACCAGAAGGGCCATCAAGTCCAACCCCCTGCCAAGCAGTAAACACCATCAGAGCACTCCTGACATATGGTTGTCAAGCCTCTGCTTAAAGACCTCCAAAGAAGGAGACTCCACCACACTCCTTGGCAGCAAATTCCACTGTCGAACAGCTCTTACTGTCAGGAGGTTCTTCCTAATGTTTAGGTGGAATCTTTTTTCTTGTAGTTTGGAACCATTGCTCCGTGTCCGCTTCTCTGGAGCAGCAGAAAACAACCTTTCTCCCTCCTCTATGTGACATCCTTTTATATATTTGAACATGGCTATCATATCACCCCTTAACCTCCTCTTCTCCAGGCTAAACATTCCCAGCTCCCTTAGCCGTTCTTCATAAGGCATCGTTTCCAGGCCTTTGACCATTTTGGTTGCCCAAAATGGATCTGTTTCAACTCAGTTATTTAAGGTCAGCCAGAGGCAACATCACTGGAGTTTCAGGGTCAACCAAAGAACTTACAAATGCAGAGCTCCCATCTTTTTAATGCTCCCATTCTGAGTACCCCATGGGTGGATCTACACTCATGGTTTTTAACGCTAAGAAACAGTTAAGGAATGGTTCTGATAACCATATAGCCACATGATGTTCTGCTCTTAACATTATTAAAATGAGACACCAGAGGACACTGCAGACCAACCAGAAACCAGGGAGTCAGTGGAGAGAAAGCAACGGAGAACATTTCTTCTTTTGATGTTTTAGTACGTTTCCGAGCACGATTCAAAGTGTTGGTGCTGACCTTTAAAGCCCTAAATGGCCTCGGTCCTGTATACCTGAAGGAGCGTCTCCACCCCCATCGTTCTGCCTGGACACTGAGGTCCAGCACCGAGGGCCTTCTGGTGGTTCCCTCGCTGCAAGAAGCCAAGTTACAGGGAGCCATGCAGAGGGCCTTCTCGGAAGTGGCGCCCGCCCTGTGGAACACCCTCCCATCAGATGTCATAGAGATAAACAACTACCTGACATTCAGAAGACATCTTAAGGAAACCCTGTTCAGGGAAGTTTTTAATATGTAATGCTGTACTGTTTTTAACACTTGATTGGGAGCCGCCCAGAGGGGCTGGGGAAACTCAGCCAGATGGGCGGGGTATAAATAAATTATTATTACTATTATTATTATTATTATTATTATTATTATATTAGAACAATATTTCTAATATCGTTCTAATAACGTTTGAAAGGTCAGTGTAGATCCAGCCCTACATTGCAACCCAGCTGAGCTGAAAATTCCTGCAAATCTTTGTTGTCATTGTTCTTGTTGCAATATTTATGTATTGGATTAACAAGCTTAACTTGCTCAGATTTATTTATAGTAATAAATTTGTCAGACACCTTTCAAAACAATATTTTCCCAAGGCAGCATACAAAGTCTGATAAAACAATCGACAGTATAATAACAAGCAGAAAACAATAAAACCATACCATCTAGTTCAGCCAGGCACAATTATTATAGCACAACTCGGTGGAAAAGCACATGCTTCAGTGCACAGAGAACACCCCAGGCTTAGTTGCCAGGATACCAGGTAGCACAGAGGTAAAAAGTAAAGGTAAAGGGACCCCTGGCAGTTAAGTCCAGTCGTGGATGACTCTGGGGTTGCGGCGCTCATCTCACTTTACTGGCCGAGGGAGCTGGCGTTTGTCCACAGACAGTTTTTCCGGGTCATGTGGCCAGCATGACTAAGCCGCTTCTGGCAAAACCAGAGCAGTGCACGGAAATGCCGTTTACCTTCCCGCCAGAGCGGTACCTATTTATCTACTTGAACTTGGACCTGCTTTCGAACTGCTAGGTTGGCAGAAGCAGGAACTGAGCAATGGGAACTCACCCTGTCACGGGGATTCAAACCACCAACATTCTGATCGGCAAGCCCTAGGCTCAGTGCAGATATGGTGGGTGACAACTCTCATCATTCCTGACCATTGAGAATTGTAGTCCAAAAGCTCTTGAGGGGACCACATTTGCTATCTCTTGATAGGAGCAGCCATACACAAATGCAAACACAACCTCAGGGTTCTGGGCAGTTTGGGTAGACAGTATTGGGGAAGGTGGACCAATGGTCTGATCTAGGTAGTTTCATATTTACTATGCCAGAAGAAAACACTGTGATAATGCTGAGAAGCTAACTTTATCAAGTGCAGTGCCCTGAAAATCACTTACAGATGGTACCTAACACCATGGAAACTGGCACTCAGGAACATCACCAAAATGCTGGAGAGGCTGCACCTCCACAGGCACATACCTCCAGATGTGGTGGGAATGTCCGCAAATCCAACTATTCTGGACAGCAATCATATAACAAATATGCAAAATCAGTAAGCAAGTACAGTGGTACCTCCAGTTACGAACTTAATTCGTTCCGGAGGTCCGTTCTTAACCTGAAACTGTTCTTAACCTCTGCCAGTGCACAACTTTCGCTTACATCCTGGGGCAAAGTTTGCTACTGGGAGCAGCTACTTCTGGGTTAGCGGAGCTCATTACCTAAAGTGTGCGTAAGGAGGATGGTTCGTAACCGGAGATTCCACTGTATTGTAAGTCAGCCCAGAACTGCCCTACTAAACATCTTCCAAGATAATAATGCCCACTCACACCATAAAGAGCTCATAACCCATCTACTCTCAGCAGCCAGAAACATCATAGCCAGACACTGGAGAGGCCTGTCTGGAATAAGTATGGACCAATGGTTTCAAATAGTATGGGAAACAGCCTTACCAGAACAACTAACCAATAAACTGAAACAGACACAGGGAAAACAAAAAATTCCTTCCAGTAGCACCTTAAAGACCAACTAAGTTAGTTCTAGGTATGAGCTTTCGTGTGCATGCACACTTCTTCAGATACACGTGTAATAATAATAATAATGTGCAGTGCCAGGCTGATATACTTTTTTTGTCTTTAAATTTTATTGCTGAGCATATCGGTAATGAATCCAAACTAGAAAATTCGTATGTAGCCCAGAAGGGGAAAATAAAAATCTGGAATGCAGGCTTGATAAATCAGTTGATAAATAAATACATCCCATTACTTGTTCCTTTTGGCTTTTAGATAGTTGATTGTGCTTTCCAGCTTCTTTCAGTACTTCAGTGGAATTGGGGACAAACTATTAATGCAATAATATAGTCAGCATTGGAAGTGTGCATCACTTAAACACTAGGCAGGTGGGTTTAAATAGCTCTAGCAAATGCCTCCGGTACGTGTTTAAAGTGCTTCAGACAGAAGACATCGGAAAAGCATAGTGGGAAATCATAATAAGTGAGCCATAATCCATTTGAATACATATATTTGTGCCTTTTTGCTTCAGTTGGTATGTCTGGCACATGCATCCTTAACAAATTACTTTTCCTTCTGCATGTTCCATAGATCATAAGTCATAGGGACGTGGGTGGCGCTGTGGTCTAAACCACTGAGCCCCTTGGGCTTGCCGATCAGAAGGTTGGCGGTTCGAATCCCCGTGATGGGGTGAGCTCCCTTTGTTCGGCCCCAGCTCTTGCCAACCTAGCAGTTCGAAAGCACACCAGTGCAAGTAGATAAATAGGTACCGCTGCGGCAGGAAGGTAAATGGCATTTCCATGGACTCTGACACTCATCACGGTGTCCCGTTGCACCAGAAGTGGTTTAGTCCTGCTGGCCACACAACCCAGAAAGCTGTCTGTGGACAAATGCCAGCTCCCTCGGCCTGAAAGCGAGATGAGCGCCACAACCCCATAGTCACCTTTGACTGAACTGGCCAGGGGTCCTTTACCTTTACCATAGACTGGGGCTGATAGGACTTGCAGTCATAAGCATTCTTCTTTCCTATTGGGTGGTACTCATAGTTTTACTGCATCTGAGCATGGCAGTTCCATCTAGCATTCATTAACTTCTCTAATTCCGTTTCAGGACATCTAAGTTAGTGGCTGCCCGACATCCTGTGGCAAGTAAGCAGGTGACAACAGCAAAGGTCAAACAACAGCAGGACCAGATGATTCCAGGAGTCAGCAGTGACCCACTGCAGTGACCCACTGCTGAGATGTGAGCCTTGGAAGGTGTACTTCACTCAATGCTGGTCCTCAAAACTACAAACCTTTGCAATGTTAGTTGCTCTTCCTTACATATTTTCTAGCTACAGGCAATAATTAATTTAAAAGGTAAAGGTAAAGGGACCCCTGACCATTAGGTCCAGTCGTGGCCAACTCTGGGGTTGCGGCGCTCATCTCGCTTTAGTGGCCGAGGGAGCCGGTGTACAGCTTCCGGGTCATGTGGCCAGCATGACCAAGCCACTTCTGGCAAACCAGAGCAGCGCACGGAAACACTGTTTACCTTCCCACCAGAGCGGTACCTATTTATCTATTTGCACTTTGACATGCTTTTGAACTGCTAGGTTGGCAGGAGCAGGGACCAAGCAACGGGAGCTCACCCCGCCACAGGGATTCGAACCGCCAACCTTCTGATCAGCAAGTCCTAGGCTCTGTGGTTTAACCCACAGCACCACCCGCGTCCCTTAATAACTGATTTAGGTGTGTCCAAATGATGCACGATTGCGCCTACGCACACAGTGCCAAACCCAGAAGTAGCCTCAAAATGTCATAAGGCATCACAGAAAGTGGTGGTGTGCTGATACATGTTGATTGATTCCAAAATGAGGATTGTCTCTATTATTGTCCTGAGATTGGGCCACCAAAACTGCACCTTGTGCCCTTTACCAAATTTGTTCTGTATTAAAGCACACAGGGGACCATGGATGGAATAAGGGTGAGCTCCAATGTCTTGCCCACATCTCAACATGTTGTTTGTTGTTACTTCCAGCCTGGCCCCTGAGAGGTGTCATATATACACGTAATTAGGCAGGAACCACTGCCTGCCAGAACCTCACCTGAAATCTGTCACAAGCGCAGCTTTTCAGCTGCTCCTGCTGGGATGGCAGCCAGGAAGTGTACATTTTTACACACCCGGGAACAAACCCACTGCTTCCCTTAGTGCAACATATGATTGACAAATCTTCCCTCTCTCCGTACAGCAATGCTCTCAGGGCAAATCCAGTATTTTCTCCAACTAGCAGCTTCAATGTTAGTTTTGCAGTTTTGTAAAATTCCGATCAAGGCTGGGTTAAATTAACATGCCACGGAGACCAGCGCTAGTCATAAAACAAGGGTCCCTGTTCCACTGCAATAATGGGCTGACTTACTTTGTGACTGTGACATAAAGTGAAAACTTGCATGTTTGAATGGATTGTCACATAATTAATTCATGCACCATGATATCCACTACAATGTTTTTCCAAGGAGGAAAATTACATGTTCAGCTGACAGTCATCAGCCGTACGCTAATAAAGAAATAATAGGAAAAAATCACGGGATGCATAAAAACTTGCCCTATGTAAATTTTAGTTCCAAAGTTATTTTCATTTGTTTGTTTTGCTTTTTCCTAAGTTGCAGGTAAGGAAATAGATATGAAACAATAAAGACATAACTCTTTTTAGTATTGCAGAAGGCTACTGCAAATCTGTTGGCTGGCTTTGAAACATGAAGTGATAAATCTCAAGGCCAACAGTGACAGTCCAGTAAATTAGCAAATTTCATTTTAATAATTTTCTAATAAAGGACAACATGTGCTATGACCTTCATGTAAATGTTGATAAAAGCCTCATGACTCAATCATTGTTGACATTTACCAGTACATCTCTAAAGATGCAGTAAGTGCCTTCGAAAAAATGACCCGTTTCCCTGTTTGCCAGGACAGGTTGAGAGATGCCCAGAGTTGTGAAAAAAATTAATTGCCTTCCAGACATTATGACTTTTCTAAAGTAATTACAAATGGACTAATTAATGTATTGATTCCAACAGTAGGCCACATGCAAAGCACAAGACAGGAAGAATCATGAGACACAACAAGGGACAAGTGGCAGGGCTGGAGCGAGTAAAATTGCTTCTCTGTAGAAAGTGAACCACCACCTGATTACCAAGGCAGGTAATTATCTCATGAATATCCCCCCCCCAACGTTTCACATAAAGTGTAAGAATTACCAGAAAATGTCAGCATCCACTGAATTTCCTGTATGTGATGACAGCTCCATTTCCCCTCCCGTATCTGAACTGAATTTTGCCAGCATTTATTCTGTCCAACGGCTACATAGATTGGGCGTGGCACCAATCGTCCCCTTGCCCCCCCCATATGGTCTCTCTAATTAATAGTTTCCAGACTGACAACGTATGTTCTTACTCCTCACCTGGCTTCTCCCAGTTAATCATTTGACCAGTTAATGGATTAATTTACCTCTTCAATTAATCAAAACTTGCAGTACCGGTTTGATTTGCTTTATAAGTTAATGATAAGCTTGGAAACGGATTTTAAAGTATAATCAAGGCCAGACAAACACATTTTTTTAAAAAAATTGCACACACTCAACTGCAGGTAACAATTTTTATGGCAAAAATATACTATGGAGATGTATAACAAGTAGTGTTTTCACGACACAAAAGTGTTTCGTTTCCTCTCCCTCCTTTCTGGAATGTTAAATTGAAGATTCAGCTCTGGAATTAATAGTTCAATTAGATGATATGGTGAGTCCTCAGCAGACTAATACCAAAGCCAAGAGATTGTTCTTCTTGGAGCAGCCAGAGGGAAAGACAGAATGCCACTTCATGGGAACCAAAAATTTGTCGCTCTTTTGTCTAATCTGCATTGTTAGAAGCATAGCGTTGTGTTTTCAATGGGGTATTCAGGATTCAGAAGAGTATTAGAGACAAGGTGCACACCAGCCAGTGTGGTGGTAGTGGTTAAGAATGGAAGACTCGTAATCTGGTGAACCGGGTTCGCGTCTCCGCTCCTCCACATGCAGCTGCTGGGTGACCTTGGGCCAGTCACACTTCTCTGAAGTCTTTCAGCCCCACTCACCTCACAGAGTGTTTGTTGTGGGGAGGAAGGGAAAGGAGAATGTTAGCCGCTTGGAGACTCCTTCGGGTAGTGATAAAGCGGGATATCAAATCCAAACTCTTCTTCTTGTTGAGAAAGTAGATGAGTGCAAGGCACCAGAAACTTCAAATTCGGGCGCTTTGCAGCTGGATTTGGGTACTTCACTCTAGTCCTCACCACAGTGACATTTTTTCTAGACCAGGAGGGAGATACTGGACTGCTCTCTTCAGCAGATGGCCCAAAGGTGGCATCACAACTGCCAGCTCAGCAGGGGTCAAGTGACGCAAGGGGTGAAGAAGGGTCCACCTGGCCACATGTAGAGCTGTTCTTCCTCATGAACAGGGGTGGAGGAAGGGGGTGTGGTGGGGGTGAGTTGCCCCGGGTGTCACCACTGAGGGGGGTGATAAAATGCTGGGCGGCACTCACCGCGGGGCCTGCAGCGTGCCCGAGCCACGCGTCTCTCCTGAGAGTCACACAGTGGCTTGGGTGCCCGCCCTGCCCCAAATCGTCTGCCCGCCACCTCCCCCTCAGTCGTAGGGCGGCTGAGTGGGAGGAGGCAGACAGACACCTTGGAGGCCCCATGGAGTGTCCTGCCCTGGCTCAACCTGTCTCGCGGGCAGCTGGCCCCACCCCTGGCTGCAGGGCACACACGCCACCCAAGACGCCCGATCGACTTGCTCCACCACTGCTCATGAGTGCATGTCTGAACCAGTGGGCAGGTTTGAAAGTAAATGTAAGCACTGGGCCATGAATGCTAGGGAAGTGTATAATGAGTGAAATGGCAAGTGCATCAGAAAGAAAAAGGCTGTGTCCTTCAGCTCCTGACCTGGCTGGCATCTGGATAAGGCAGTTCCTCTGCTGTGGAGTCCCGCTTCCCCAGTCACCATAGAACTTCTCTGCCTAACCCCTTTAAAGTGGCTAAAGTGGTAGTTTTTAGTTTTATTTCAGGTGTTATGTTAATATTAAAAATTATGTTTTTAATTTTAAAAAATGTAAACTGTTTTGATCATTCATAGGTAAAGGTAAAGGGATCCCTGACCATTAGGTCCTGTCGTGGCTGACTCTGGGGTTGCGGCGCACAGCTTCTGGGTCATGTGGCCAGCATGACTAAGCTGCTTCTGGCGAACCAGAGCAGCACATGGAAATGCCGTTTACCTTCCCACCGGAGAGGTACCTATTTATCTACTTGCACTTTGACATGCTTTTGAACTGCTAGGTTGGCAGGAGCTGGGACCGAACAACGGGAGCTCACCCCGTCACAGGGATTTGAACTGCCGACCTTCTGATCGTCAAGTCCTAGGCTCTGTGGTTTAACCCACAGCGCTACGCGCATCCTTGATCATTCATACTGGAAAGCTAAAATGTACAGGAAGCTTCCTAACAATTGCTGGAAGTGTAAAGAGGTGGGTAGATCTTTTTATTTTCATATGTGGTGGACTTGCAAGAAAGCGAGGGCATTTGGGGAAATTATACAGTACTTAAAAAAATGTTCAAAATGAGAAAATGACATATCGTTGGTATTTAACACCTGCAAAATTAGCAAAGATGTACAGAACTGCTTCAAATGTATGTTGGAAGTGTAAGAAGAGGTAAGGCACGTTCTACCACATGTGGTGGACATGCAAGAGAACAAAAGCATTCTGGGAAATGATATATAATGAGTTGAAATAAATGTTTGAAATAACGTTTGTGGAAAAAACGGAAGCTTCTTTACTAGGAATTTTACGTGCAGAGGTACCAAAGGAGCAGAAACGATTATTTATATATGCGACGGCAGCAGCGCGGATACCACTGGCCCAGAGATGGAAAGAAGATATGATGTCCCGACCAGAGACGAATGGCTGATGAAGATGATGGACTACACCAAAATGGTGAAAATGACTGGTGAAATCAGAAACCAGGAAGAGAGAAACTTTAATAAGGAATGGGAAAAAAAATACAATTTACCTATGAGAACACTGTAAACAATTAAAAACTTTGGCAGGATTTGAGTCACGCTTGTACTGTACTAAAAACTAATGATGCAGTTGAAAAAGATTGAAAATGGAAACCATGGAACTCTGAGGTTTCAGGGAATCCTAAACGTTGATGATTATGTCTAATGTTTGAATTTAAATGTGTAGTGTAAAACTGAATAAAAAAGATTACTGTATAACAAACAAACAAACAAACAAATGTTCAAAATGAGTATACCAAAAAAGTCCAAAGTGTTTCTGTTAGGGATAATCGGGGTAGAAATCCAAAAAGTTAAATTTGTTTATGTATGTAACAGCAGCAGCTAGGATTCCATATGCGCAGAAATGGAAGGAAAAAGATTGTTGTTGTTGTTGTTGTTTAGTCATTTAGTCGTGTCCGACTCTTTGTGACCCCATGGACCAGAGAACGCCAGGCACTCCTGTCTTCCACTGCCTCCCGCAGTTTTGTCAGACTCATGTTTGTAGCTTCGGGAACACTATCCAACCATCTCGTCCTCTGTCGTCCCCTTCTCCTTGTGCCCTCCATCTTTCCCAACATCAGGGGCTTTTCCAGGGAGTCTTCTCTTCTCATGAGGTGGCCAAAGTATTGGAGCCTCAGCTTCAGGATCCGTCCTTCCAGTGAGCACTCCGGGCTGATTTCCTTAAGAATGGATACGTTTGATCTTCTTGCAGTCCATGGGACTCTCAAGAGTCTCCTCCAGCACCATAATTCAAAAGCATCAATTCTTTGGCAATCAGCCTTCTTTATGGTCCAGCTCTCACTTCCATACATCACTACTGGGAAAACCATGGCTTTAACTATATGGACCTTTGTTGGCAAGGTGATGTCTCTGCTTTTTAAGATGCTGTCTAGGTTTGCCATTGCCTTTCTCCCAAGGAGCAGTCGTCTTTTAATTTCGTGACATCCCCTTCATGGATCACTGCCTTGTCATGGCAAAGAGGCTTGAATAACTCAGAGAAACTATGAGCTATGCCATGCAGGGCCACCCAAGATGGACAGGTCATAGTGGAGAGTTTTGACCAAACGTGATCCACCTGGAGCAGGAACCGGCAAGCCACTCCAGTATCCCTGACAAGAAAACTCCTGCTCATGAGTTCAACATACTATAATATTTCTTTAAATAGTCCAAAAAGACATCTATTATGGAAGAAGAAGTTCCAACCAAAGAAGAATGGATAAGTAAGATAACGGACTGTGCAGAACTGGCAAAACTAACAGCAAAATTAAGAGAATCTAATAGTGAGTGTTTTGTGGCATAATAGATGCCTTTTTGGACTATTTAAAGAAATATTATAGTATGTTGAACTCATGAGCAGGATTTGAGCTAGGAGCAACAGAAGTCATTATATTATATGATAGATAGAAGGTAGAAGTGGAGAAAAAACAATTCCATGGAAATCAGGGTGGGAAGTCAACAAAAATAAGAGAAAAGACAAATTGTGTTTTAACTGTGTATGTTAAAAATGTTGAAATTTAATAAAATATAATTGAAAATAAAAGAGAGAATTCGTACTAAGAGGGATACCATATATATATTATAAATCAATATGCAGATATTGTTGGATCACACACCCACGCAACAGGCCAAAAGGAAAAGCTCACACCTGGTCAATTTCCAGTTTGGATTGTTTTCTATGGCTGAGATTAAACGGATACTAGTAGCAGGAAGGTTCACTGTTGGATACACTTTGGAAATGTAAGGGGCTTATTTCATTATTTTGTATGTGATTTGAGCATTATTAATTTTAAATGCAGTTTTTAATCTGTTGTGACTTTGGGGACAGGGATTTTTTTTTTAAAAAAAGCTGAATATATAAATGCAGATAATTACTACTGCTTGCTCATATGCGTGAGTTTCCACAAGATTACTATGTTATTCCCTCCTGGCCTTTAAAATGCATGAATGCTATCATCATTATTGGGTGTGCTGAAAGCTCACATAGACATTAATGTGCTTAGCTATGGCATAGGGCCAAAATATTGTTATGGGAATGCTATCATATAATGCCAAGTGAAAAGATGATCATATCCCTAGGCTTTTGTATAGCTTATAGGTACTTGCTTAATGAGTCCTGATGGCCTGTTGATAGACATAAAGCAAATATTTCAGGTGTTCCATACCTAACAGTATGGGGGGGGCACGGGAAAGAGTTACACAGTTTGGGGGTGTAAGGAGAGAAATGAATCAAGTTGAGAGTTGGTTCGCAAAGAGCAGCCTTAGGAGGCGAGGTGTTGTGGGCTCCTGCTTTTGCGTGTCGAGGTCCCCAAGCCACCCCCCTAAATAAATCACAATTCACACAGAAATTTTTGTTTAAGGTTTTTGGCATAATTTTGACCACAACTTTATTAAAATGCATAATGTGAGTGGTTGCTTAGGAGTTGGTTACGACTATCTGTCCCCGCCCAGGGACAGAACTGACTTCCGCAACCCTGCGAAACTATATGCACAGACCACACACAAACTGGATCCCTGTGTATGCTCATAAAATTCTGGGTGCAGATCATAACATGCACAAAAACAGTTTGAATGCACTTTAGGTCTGCACACAGGTTCAGAGGAATGTGCAAGCCTGACTCCCACATCTCCATCCCCATTCTCCGTGGAGAAGAATGTGAAAATGGCTGTGTGAAATCCAACACACACTAAATATCTTAAGCCATACAAGGGTGTGCAGTCTAAAATTATTATTTTTCTACTGACACAGAGAGTAGTGCATAACAAACTTAACAAATGTTTA
The DNA here is from genome assembly GCF_964252035.2 of Podarcis erhardii. Taxonomy (NCBI): domain Eukaryota; kingdom Metazoa; phylum Chordata; class Lepidosauria; order Squamata; family Lacertidae; genus Podarcis; species Podarcis erhardii. Next base: position 8,733,077 of record NC_138512.1, on the reverse strand, counting down.
GCCAAAGGACACGGAGCGAGCTTCTGACCTTGTAAAATAAATGTTTGTAAATTCCTTTTTCCTAAAAAAAGAAATCAAACAAAAAGTCTATTGGTCTTTAACGTCAACAATATTCAGCATTGTGCAAGGGTTATTCCCCTGTAGGGAGAATTTGAGCTTCTTTCTTTAGCAGCCATTAAATCATTCATATAAATAACACCAGATTAAACAGGATTTTCTTCGCAGCTTTTCCTTCCACTGCCTTCTCTCTAACATTTCAGCAGAAATAAGGCATTTCCTCAGAAGGTGAGGACCCTTGAATTTTGGAGGGATGGTGGTGGAAAAGAATCTGTTAACAGTCTCATTGTTTTGACAGCTAATGTGCATCTATGTTTGGTCATGAAAATAGGAGCTTTGCATAAGACACTGCATATAAACCAAATATTTCTTAGGTGGTCTTTCTGAGGAAATTCATAACAATATAAGCCTGGGTGTTTAATTTAGAGAAAATGAAACATTTCCATAAAAAGACAGTTTCTGGAAACCTTCCCTCTTCTATCTATTTGCACAACAGGATTAATATTACCATCTTTTCCTTCTTGCCATTTTCATGACCTTTCTCGCTGAGAGTCTGAAAAAATTAGGGCACGATCCCGCCAAAGTTAGGCCGCTTAAAGTCTTAGTGGGAAAGATTTAACCATGTGCTTCATGTTCCCATTGATTGCTAGAACGTTACAAGTGCTAATGTTTAACGGGATTGTGCCTTAAAGGTAGAGTAGGATTGTCAATTCTCAAGGTTTAATTGGAAATTTCAAGGTTTTAATTTCAGGATTTTAGCCACTTTTTCAGGATCTTTAGAGGACGAAGTAGAACCCTGCAGTAATCACCCCGTTGAAAGGGCTCAGGGGAGAGAAACTTTCCCCCACAGGACCTCTCCCCAAACATCCCCTCTCTACTTCTAGCATGTTCTTTTAGTTTCAGTATTTATTTCATGTATTTTTTGCATGGGAGAGAGTGTCTGGGAAGTTGGCACCACAGAATGCTGGGATTCCTATGAGGCGATGGGAAATCTCCCACAACAAGAGGTAGCGACACACAAGTCAGCCTTTGCAAAGCAAGTATTTATTTGAACCATAATCTCCAGATGCCCAGCTTTCATTTTTAGAAAATGTTTCTAGCATTTGTAGGACCGAGTTGCAAGAATACACACACACACACACACATTATATACACACATTATATATTTTTTTAAGAAAAAAAGCACTCTGTGTGTACACACACACACATTATATATGTGTGTGTGTGTACACACAGAGTGCTTTTTTTCTTAAAAAAATATTTATAGGTACTCTCATTTTCCTACTCATATTGAAATACTGCCCCTCAATGAGGCCAAACTCTGCGTCTCTCCAGAAAAAAAGCAGTGTGTGTGTGTTCATACATATACATATACAGTGGTGCCTCGCAAGACGAAATTAATTCGTTCCGCGAGTTTTTTCGTCTTGCGATTTTTTCGTCTTGCGAAGCACGGACTTTGGAAAAGCTTCAAAAATCACCAAAGTCTTCAGAAACCTCAAAAAAGGCCACCACACCGCGTGCTATGAGTTGCTCCTCAAAGTGAATGCACGGTTTTAAGAAAAAGGAAACAAACTTGCAAGACAAAGGAAACAAACTTGCAAGACGTTTTTGTCTTGCGAAGCAAGCCCATAGGGAAATCCGTCTTGCGAAGCAACTAAAAAAACGAAAAACTCGTTCGTTTTGCGAGTTTTTCGTCTTACGAGGCATTCATCTTGCGAGGTACCACTGTACATATACATATACATATACATATACATATACATATACATATACATATACATATGTGTACACACACACACACACACACACACCCAACACTCTTCTCATTTTTTTGTAAGAAACTAGCCTGCTCTCCTTTTTACTGTTTTACCATCCACACACTGGTCAAACACCAGAAGTTTCCTCTTCCTCTTATTGCCTCTTCCTTTTCCACCATATCTGCACCCCAAAGGAACTAGGATCCTCCTCAAAGTTTGTTATTCCACAAAACCAAAAGGTTTCTTTCCACTGAAGGTGCTGGCAACTTTTGCCTTCAAGAACTAGACTTTCTCCATCACCTGCTTCCTGCTCCCTCATTGTAGCTTTGCCGCTCTGATTTCTGGATCCAGACCATTCTGTGACCAACTGTCATTTAGGGACAATTGTCTCCACAGTCAGATTGGCAGACGTCTTCCTTCATGTGGAAGGTTTTGCCATGTTCTACTCTCTTCTCCATTGGGTTACATTATCTATCTATGTATCCACCCGGGTATACGTTTCTATGTCACCTTTAAAAAATAAAAAAGATCCAATGCATCTCACAAAAAAAGGAAAAAAGAAAGCAACAATTAAAAATTTTGTGATATAAAATGATATGCATTGTATCCAAGAGATTTTAAAAGCATAAGCAAAAATCTAATCTTAAAAGCAAGCAAGGAAAATAAATAAATCATTAAAAGCTTGGTGGAATGAAAAGGTTTTCAAAGGCCATCTAGAAAAAAAAGACGAGAGGGGAATAGCCAATTCCCACAGGGAGAATTCAACAACTGTTCATTCTGATACCAAGCCAATCTGATTTAAACTGAATAATGGGTCAAAACTGCTGGCTTTGAAGCAGACTCGATTCACACTGATCTACCTGTCCATCGGATAGTTCACTCCTAGACTACTTAAGGCTTTAAAGGCCAATCTCAACCTTTCAAACTGAGCTCAGAAACCAATTTGTAATCCGTGTGGGGTTGGTGCAACATATGTGCACCATCTTGCTACAACCATTGCCTTCCACCTATCAGCATCCGGCAGTCACAGTTTGGATCATTTGCAGCTTCTGATGTGTCTTTTAAAGGCTGTGCATTTTGCAGTAGCCAGCAGTGCAGTTCACAACCATCTGAAGCGGATGGCTTAGGGCTACATCCAATGAAGCCGTCCCATTAGCACACTCCCCACCATCTGGTCCCTCCAATCCGTTCTGGGCTTTCCACCAACCCTCCGAAGCAGATTTGGAGACGGGTTGCAGGGAGAGGAAGGGGGAGTACCATTGTGCATTTTGTTGTTTAGTCGTGTCCGCCTCTTCGTGACCCCCTGGACAAGAGCACGCCAGGCCCTCCTGTCTTCCACTGCCTCCTGCAGTTTGGTTAAACTCATGCTGGCAGCTTCAAGAACACTATCCAACCATCTCGTCCTCTGTCGTCCCCTTCTCCTTGTGCCCTCCATCTTTCCCAACATCAGGGGCTTTTCCAGGGAGTCTTCTCTTCTCATGAGGTGGCCAAAGCATCGCAGCCTCAGCTTCAGAATCTGTCAATCCAGTGAGCACTCAAGGCTGATTTCCTTCAGAATGGATCGGTTTGATCTTGTGCAGTCCATGGGACTCTCAAGAGTCTCCTCCAGCACCAGAATTCAAAAGCATCCATTCTTTGGCGATCAGCCTTCTTTATGGTCCAGCTCTCACTTCCATGCATCACTACTGGGAAAACCATAGCTTTAACTATACAGACCTTTGTTGGCAAGGTGATGTCTCTTCTTTTGAAGATGCTGTCTAGGTTTGTCATTGCTTTTCTCCCAAGACCATTGTGCATGGGGAAGTCTTTGTGCTCAGGGGATGGTTTTGTTACCTGCAATTCCTAGTGTTTACTTGTGGGAGTTCCATCACACAAACAAAGCCCTCGGGTATTATTCTTCGCATATTGCAGGAGGATTTCCCAGGGAAAATGTTTTTTTTTTTTAATAATATTTATTAAAGATTTTCAAATATAGCAAAAAAAGAAAAACATCCAAATTTAAAACCTTATTTTCAATGGCATCTTTCCAGGACTTCCCCTCCCCTCCCCCTCTTGTATTCCAATTCTTTCAAATAAATTCAACAAATTCTTACCCCAAGTTTTAAAATTATTATCATTGTCCCAATTTAAAAATATTTTCCCATCCCCTAAAATCGACCTGTTCCCTTCCATGAATTCCCCTCTTTAGTATGCAATACAGATTAGAATAAAAAAAATAGAAAAAAGAATAAAATGTAATTTAACACCCTTTGGGTTCCAAATTTCCCTCCCCCCTTTCCCGGTTGCGTTCCCAATGTCCATCAATGTCTACTGTCATCCTGGAGCTCCCACATCTAAACCATAATCTTTCACCAGTCCACTTTGCCGTCTTTTTAATAGTCTTTGCCGTCTTTTGGTCATCTTTAATTTCGAATGTCCAATCTTGGAAGGAGTCTGTCTCAAAAAGGTCCATTTTTTCCATCCAGATCTTTGTATTTAAGAGTAAAAACTCCAATTTTATTTCTTTAGACCTTTCAGATCTGGATGTCCCAAATATTCCCACTTCCAACTTTGTCCAGTTCTTGTTATTCTTGTTGTTCTTGTTGATCTCTCTCCTCCTTTTTTTCCCCCCTGCTCTCCTGCACAAATGTTCTAATTCCAAAAGCTTCTAATTCCTCTGCAGAGGCTTCATTATTCAGGAACGAAACATTACATCAAGTCCCTTCCATTCTTCAATAGATAAATCTATTGTCTCCTTTAGTGTTTAGACATCTGTAGACAAAATAGTGTTCCATTTCTGCAGTTTCCCAGGAGATAAAAAGTCCTATTCAAATTCCATGCCAGCAATACTTGTAGTGTCCCACAGCTCCTCTAGAGGGATTGTAGTAACTCAGTTTCCTTCCCGATCACACCCAACAGTCAAAGTAACTTATTATTCCTTGTTTTAAACAATTTATATCCAATTTGTAACAAATGTAACCAGCAAAGTCCTCGTAACAAAGTTCTCTTTTTGTTCTTCCGCTTTGACAGCTCCTTTGACAGCTGTCAAAACCTCTATTTCTCCTCTCCCGGCGCTCTCACGGCTCGCTCCTGGAGTTTCGGGGGGCGGGTTGCATTTTAATTCACATTCCACTTTTCTCCTCCAGCCCAGTCTTGTAATTTTCCATCGCGAAATTAATGACTTTATCAAAATAAGGTTGCACTCGATCTTAGTTGTCAAATCCTTTGCTTTAACTCCTCTACAACAGGGGGGAGGCTGACTTCCTTTTTGCACCTCCCCCGCTCGCTCCGAATTTAAAAAAAAATCCCCCCCCTTTTTAATCCAAGTTCCAATTACTCACGGGTTATTCTTTTAAGTCCAAATTTTCAATGGAAGAAGCCAGCGCTCTCCGTCGAATGGCATGCGGCTTCGCTCGGCAGGGAAAGCGGAGGACTCATAGCACCACCCCCCCGTCACCCGCTCCGTAGCCTTTAAAAAGGCTCCTTCGCGGGTCGGGGGGGTGCAAACAGTGCCCGCCGAGTCACCATGCCCATGGGTTTCAGCGCCCATGGTTTTTAAGGGTCCCCGCGTCGCCGGCACGGTAGGACCCAGCCCCTGCCGAGCAGGCTCCCTCCGGAGCTCGGAGGGAGTCCGCCATTTGGCGATGGCGCCAACCCGGAAGTCCCTATCCCAGGGAAAATGTTGAGGCCGAAAACTGGGACATTCGTCTTCCCGGCCGCACTCCCACGCAAGTCACGTGAAAAGTGTGAAAGCTGAAAGGTAGCAGAGTTTGTGCGAAGACTCATTTATCCCTACACCATGGTTGATTTTTTTCCTTCCCCTTTGGGGGGGGGGGAATACAGGCCAAGGGGTGGTCAATTTGGGTATAGCACACACAGCAGTTCTGGAGGAGACGGTGATTAACGTTTTATCCGAGGATCATTTTCACAATCAGATTTGCCCCCTTTCACTGCAAGCTGCTTTATTATTTTAGGGCGGAAAGGCAAATCACCCCCCCCCCCATGCTTAGTTAATGATCCATTCAGTGAAAAGATTCTTTGACTAGGTGTGCAATGCTCTTAATTCATTGATGTCAACCCCTTTTAGCAATGAAGAAAAAGCAAAAATTCTACCTAAAACTCCTGAAAACACATAAAAGCCAATAAAGCATGTTCTCCTTCATGGAGAGCATGGGTTGCGGTGGGGTTAACCAGACACCCCTCTGTTGCTGGGTGAGTTAGTTTGGATGGCCACTTTTGTGATTGGGCTCCTCTAGTTGCTGGGGAGAGTTTGATGTTGCCCATTTTGATTGACAGCCTTAGTTTATATATTCCCTGCGCGCAGCGTTGAGCTTTCCCTTTTCACTGCGCGCATCGGATCACCCGCCCTCCCTCCTTTTTTTTTTTTTTTTTTGCGTTTGACCTTGCTATGCCTGTCATGGGGGTCATCTGCCATTGGGGCGGGGGCCTGGTAGGAATTTTATCCATTTGGCTGATGGCATTTGGTTTTTGCCTACTGCGTAGCAAATCGTCACAACTTGTAAGGTTGCGGTTAGGCATTGGTTTTAGAAAATTGGTTGGCGGAGGGGTAAGGATTGGCTGGGCCTGCCCCTCCAATGCTGCTGCTGCAAGGGCATTCAGTTAAAGGAATCCAGGGGCTCACCATGCTTTTGTCCAAACCCCTGTCAAGGGGCTAGAGCCACGCAAGAGCCCCTGGGAGCATTTGGGGAGAGGTGAGGGCATGGTACCCAGCTCCATTTACTCCCCATAAAATGTTTTCCCTTACTGACATCGCAGGCTTGCGGATGTCAGTTCTGTCCCTGGGCGGGGACAGATAGTCATAACCACTCACATTTTGTATTTTAATAAAGTTGTGGCCAAAATTATGCCAAAAATCTTAAACAAAATTACGGTGTGAAGTGTGAATTTATTAGGGGTGGCTTGGGGACCTTGACACGCAAAACAGAGTTCCAGAGCATTCATACCTGCAAACCAATCTTATAAGGTCAGGGAAAGCCTGGGCCAAAAGAGAAGTCTTTACAAGATGTCAGAAAAAACTCACAGTTACTGCTTCGTGTATGCCAGTGCTAAGGTGCTGGTCACATGACCTAACACGAGGCTCGCTGGCCCATCAGTGTCAATTTGGTTCTCAGGAACTGCATGGAACATCGAGGGAATCAGGACCCGCCCAGGAACATTATGTTCGCATGCAGCTGAGGGTGAGAATAATGCCTGGAAGTCCCAAAAGTGATGTTCAGCAAGCATCCAGCAGTCCCAAAAGTGGTCTTCAACCAATATATGGACAACCGGACTAAAAAGCATTATGTTTCTGAAGGGTTTTGGAAATGTAATTAAAACTCTCATTATTATTTTTCTATACCGTTTGTGCTTTGTAGAAATAGCTTCCCCACTTTAGTGCATCTTGATCCCAGAGGCCGCTCCTAGAGAGCTGACTTCCAAGTGCGTACGGGTTCAATGCCTCTCTGACCATTACAAAAAAGTCCAATATACCGAGATGCAGTCTAATTGCCGTCTAATTATCTGTTACTTTTCTTCCTCTTCTTTAGAGGATTGTGAAAGGGCGTCGGACGTTTTTCAGGAAATACAATACGGCGGACACCATTTGCCTGCTGATGACAGGCAATTTGCTTTAATTTTTAAAACTTGCATTATTATTTTTTGCGTGAATAAAAACTACTGAAAATGGAGTTTTTGGAAACAACAACAACATGGAGCATAGAAATAAGGCACAGTTACCTATTATGCAATAGAAAACAATTGCATTGGTTCATATTTCATAGAATTGTACAGTTGGAAGGGACCCTCAGGAGCATCTAGTTTATGGTTACCAGATTTTTTTCAATGAATCCATGTGTTAAGTTGTGGGCGAACATATCAGACAACACAGCAATTCTTCCAAAGCAGCTCTTTATTTGTAAGCTGGAACAGAACTGAACTGAGGAGCTCAGTCAGCCTGCTTATATAGAGCTCCACTAGAAACCAACAGTAACCATTTTCTGTAACTAGCCAATCACTGAACGTCACTTTCGATCCTTCATTTGCATACAAACTATCCAATCACTGAACATCACTTTCGATCATTTATTTGCATAACTATCTACAGTATCCCCCTGCTGGCCCAGGGTGAGAACTTCAGTACATAACACCGAGGACACTTTTTTTTATTTTTAAGCTGAGTAGCAACAGGGAGTCAATAGTGGGGATAGTGAGGCAAAAGATTGTGGGCCCAAGCACACATGCATATTGTATAAAGGTGCAAAGCCCTTCTTTCGCACCCTGTGAAACATAAATGCGCAGAATTTTTTAAAAAACTGGGCAATGGCTGCCTGCCTGTGGCTCCAGAGCCCACCCCCATCTGTCAAAACAAAGGGGGAAGGGGGCAGGAGATTGGGGGAGGCTCAGGAGTCATGGGCGTGCGGTTGCGTTGCTCTGATTTTGCCATAAATTTAGTCATGCTGGCCACATGACCCGGAAAAACTGTTTGCGGACAAACATTGGCTCCCTCGACCAGTAAAGCGAGATGAGCGCCGCAACCCCAGAGTCGTTCGCGACTGGACTTAACTGTCAAGGGTCCTTTACCTTTTTTAAAAAGATCATATGTAGGGAGATTTGCAAACTTTGATCATTTATCTTGCAGCAGGTTCCAGAAGCAGAACAAACTTCTGACTTGCATTTGCGGCAATTATTTTAACTACTTCTGGATATCATTTGCTACACGCATCAACGTTACACACCATCAATATTTAAAATGTAAATAAAATACTCCTCTAAAAATGAAGATCACTTAAAATGTAGTGCTGTTTGAATTTCAAGGAGCCATTATGTTTAATAGCATTTTTTAAAACTATTAAAGTTGAGTGGTTACTTTTTATTTTTGCATTTAGTTACACTTGGGAGTCATTTGTTTTGTTTCATGCTCTAACAAACAGTGAAGCTGTGAGGAAGGAGGCTCTTGTTTTGAATAACGGCCTTATTTATGCACTGACTTTCAATACCATACAGAGTGATGAACATTTTGCAAACTGTTAAAGGGGCGGTGGAGGGCGCAGGAGGGAGTACTGTATGTTTTGCTTGGGCCTAGATAACTTGCAAGATAATCAGACAAATTGTCTCTTCCATGAACTGATTTGCCTGTAGTTAACTTCTTTTTACAAGCTATTTGGATTGGAAATAATAATACATAAAACTGATTTAAAAAAACCCCACAGCAATTTGTAGTAAATGAGTACTGTAGTCAATTAAAAAAACAAAACCCACCCACTGTTTTAAGACCAAAGTTAAAACTATCTCATACTGACTCAAGCACCACAAAGCCAGGAACTTAGAAGCTTAGACTCTGGGCTTTGTTCTGCCAGAACTCTCCGCAGTTCAGTTCCAGCATCAGGAGTGCATGCAGGAGCCAGGCCCTGTGACTAGTAGGGCTTCGCAGGACTGGGGCCTTCCTAAGTTTGTTCTGGAGAGGCAAGGCGTGGCCGCACAGGTGAGGCTGCTTGGTAACTCACTGCACCTGGTGACAAGAGCTGGGAAGGGATATAAGGTCAGCATTTTGCTTTGGCTCTTTGCCACAGCAGCTCGTATCCTGCCTTGGGCTTGATCCTTGGACCTTGGCTTCTTGACTCTTTGCTGCTGCTTCTTTTTTTTTTTTGAATTAGTTTTTCACAAAAATTTAAACACACAAACAAATAAACAAACAAACTGTTAAGTTGTGGGTGAACATATCAGACAACACAGCGATTCTTCAAACAGCTCTTGTTTATTCACAGGCCAGGACAGAACTGAACTGAACTGAAGGGTTCAGTCAGCCTGCTTATATAGAGCTCCAGTACAATGTAACTGTAACAATTTTCTAGAAATATCCAATCACTGAACGTCACTTTCGATCCCTTATTTGCATAACTGTCTACAGTATCCCCCTGCTGGCCCAGGGTGAGAACTTCAGTATATAACATAAACATAGATCATAGCCTTTTTAAACCATAATCTAATTAACATTGTTTAGTGACTACCTTGTATCCCCCTGGTTGGATTTCAATATATATCATTTTAACGGTTTTCCAAATCAGTGTTCTTATAAAATTAGCTTTATCTCTTAACATCTTTCTTTCTTCCCAATTCAGTATTAAGCATATTGATTCATCACATAATACATATTGTAATCCTAAGCCCATCTGGTATTTGCAAGCTTTTTCCAACTAATTTAACTTAACATATTTAGCTAGATAATCATTAAATGTCTTCCATTCTTCCTGATACTCCTCCTCCTTCTGGTCATGGACTCTTCCAGTCAGGTCAGCTAGCTCCGAAAACTCCATCTTCATCTGCCATTCTTCCACTGTTTGTACTTCCTGCGTTTTCCAGTTCTTAGCTAGTAAAATTCGAGCAGCAGTTGTGGCATACAAAAACAATTTAACATATTTTTTGGGCAATTCCAGACCTGTTATTCCAAGAAGGCAGGCCTCTGGTTTCTTAACAAATGTATATTTCAACATTTTTTTCAATCTTGACTCCTTGCTTCTTGACCCTTGGACCCTTGACTTTGTGACTCCTTGCTTCTCAACCCTCGTACCCTTGACTTTGTGACTCCCTGCTTCCTGACCCTCGAACCCCTGGCTTCTGGACTCTCGTTCCTGCTCCCATCCCACCATCTTGCCCCCGGTCCTGATGTCCTCAGCCGGGACTTAGATTGCCCATAGACCGGACCGTGACATCCAGCACCTCTCAGGTGGGCGCCACTTCCATTCTAAGACAACAAGGGAAGAATTCATGGTGCGTTCCAGCACATCTTTTTCTAAAAAAAATAGCACTGGCTACATTGTATGCTAAGCAGCTGTGCCCACATTGTCCTAGCCAGTGCTCCCCCCCCCCCAAAAAATGTTTAGGGGTACTCTCATTTTGACTCAAGAAAGTCACCATTTTATAGTTTGAATGGGAAAACTAAATACAGTAAATGGACAAAAGTACAAAGAACATGCATTACCTCATATTACACAGCTGACAGCTTACAGTAACTTCCACGTTGGCATGAGGTTGTGTGCACTAACATTTTCCCGATTCCTCTGATTGCTGTTGGTGTCTGTCGCCAGATGTCATCCTTTCAAAAACGATGAATTTACATACACTGAAGGCTTCAACAAACTCGAAGGAGGTCCTACCAGTTTTATAAACATCACTGAAATACTGCCCCTCAATGAGGCCAAACTTTCATCAGTAAAACATCCACATTCCACACTGCTTCACACATTAAACGCTCACTTTTGTTGGAGACTCAGGAAACAACAGGAAAGAAAAATTAGGCACCATCAGGCATAGCAACGGAACTGACAGTTCACCATGCTAGAGAAAAAACTTTTAAAAAATTAAATTTTAGTTTATTCTCCCATTAGATCCACAAAATGTTTAGGGGTATGCGTACCCCTGTGTCCCATCAGAAAAAAACACTGGTCCTAGCCTTGTATTGCTTTATGAAGTACCCGAGTCTTATTGTTTTGCCAAAGGAATCCTTGTGCGAGTTGACCCATGCCTGTTTGCGGCTTACATTCATAGCTGTCAATCCCCCCCCCCCCCTTTTTAAGGGAAATTCCCTTATTCCGAATAGGATTCCTCGCAAGAAAAGGGAAAAGTTGCCAGCTATGCTTACATTTGTATTGTTAGGAGTTCGATTATGCAGCTTTTGTGTTTCTTATGCCGTCACAAGATGTGATCATAGTGACTGGCTTAGATGGGTTTTAAAGAAGCTGAGAAAAATCTGTGATAAGGAGGCATGAAAGCTCAATTGTATTTATAGTTTACTGGTTTTTTTTATTTATGGCATTCATTTTTTTAATTGATTTATCATAAACATATGTTCAAAGTAACACATTACCATACACACAATAACAGCAGCGTGTTCAGTATAAAAAAACAAGTTAGAGAGGCAGCTACGTAAATCCACGTTTTTAAGATGAGTCTATATGGCCCAACCAAAGTGAGGAGCGTGTCATGGGACTCTTGCTACTTATATAATAAAAAATAGAGACCAGACTGCATCAAAATGGTTTGATTAGGCTTTGCCCCAGACTACACATCTATGTCTGACCAGATGTTCAGATAAAGCAATGTTCTCTGCATTAATAAACCATGCCTCCCTCACAGGAATTTTGATGGTTTCCAGTATCTGGCTATTCCCAATCTGGCTGCTGATAGTAACATAAGCATAGGGGCGTAGCTGTGTTTTTGTGCCCAGGGTGCACTGTGGGTGCCAGGCAAGGGCTGGGCGCAGAGGGTGAATGGAACCCACTGCGCCAGCCCAGGATTTACGGCCAACATTGCTATTATAATAATATATCATCATGTCAATAGTACACCACTCCATCAATTGACTTTCTATGAATGGACTATTAAACTCTCCAAAGAAAACGTCTGAAAAGCTGAGTGAAAACTTTCTTACACGTGGCTGTTAATAAACAGGAGACACGGTTATTTTCTGTAGAGATGATCCCCACTCTGGAAGCAGTTCTCCTGATCTCAAATTCTCTTGAAGTAGTAGTAGTTGTTTTTTTTTAAAAAAAAAAATCTATGGGTGTTATTGGTACTACTTTTGCAGTTAAAAGTAATGACTACAGCTCCACCTGCAACGTACTAGAGCCATTTAAGAGCAAAATGAGGCAGGCGATAGTTGGAAGAAAAGCTTTTCCACTCTAATTTTTGTACTTTTTAAGATGGTTTGAATTGCTAAAATACTTTTTCTAAGAGAATTTCTTTCGACTTCAAATGATTGACACATCTACGTGCTTTTAAGTGGAGAGAATCCATTATTATTCTTTATCTCCAAAATACAGATGCTCGCTCTTGAAATGTTCTACCATAACGCTAGATTATCTTTTCCTTAATAGAGAACATTACAAAAACCTGGCACCTGCCCCTCTTTCTGCCAAGTGGTGGCAAGAGTCCATGGGGTCCCAGGCACACACACAGGGTCTGTGTCCCTTTGGATAATAGAAGACACGGTGGAGATTGTCGTACTTTAAGAAATATGGTTTCTTCACCTATTTACACCTTCAGTCTGCATGGAGGGCGTCCAGATCTTGCAGCATGGCCCAAAGCATTGCAGGCAAACTTCCCTCTTCTCGCCAAGATGGATCCCAACCTCTCTTCCTCTTTCTTCTGCCCAGAAACCCTTGCTTCAAACGTCCTTTTTCCTGACTCCTCTAACACACAGTTACCCCAGTGGATAGGCGGAGTCCCCTCAACCCCAGGCGACCCCAAGCAGAATAATGACTCAAGACAATGTGCTGTGGTAATAAATTGGCTACAACATTATTAATTTTCAGATGTAGGGGGACCTTGGCTCAGGCATTGGGCATTTATCCTTCCCAGTCCCTAGCCTGGGATCTGGGAGACATCAGGGTTATTCAGAATATGTGGGGATTGATTGAGCTGGCTCTGGAGAACATATGTTCAAGCAGAGAGGCCCCCCCCCGTTTCGTCACCATCGCAGGAGAGAGCAATGATAACCTCTCGGCGTATGGCCAATGCCTCCCCTCAAGACCCCTTTAATGAGGAACCCTGAGATCACCGTCGCAAGGGGGGCATGGGTCACCACTTCACGCCCCACCCCCATTTAGGAAGATAAACTAAAGGATTCCGCCCAAGACCTGAAGCCGCCAAAGTTGTGATGTTTTGCTATGGGATAGCTAAAACTGCTAATGCAGGAAAATTCCTTTCCAGCCCTTCAACAGCAACCATGATGTAGCAGCGCCCGCGTACCTGTGGAAAAGAGGTTAACCTGCAAAAGAAAGCTTAGCTGAGGGAGGGCAGAGCGGGAGAAGCTCTGGAGCCAACTGACGCTTCACAGGTAAGATTCACCTTCTGTTGTGTGGGCAGGCCGGTCCCTCCCCCCACCTGTCAACCGTCCCTTATTTGGTGGGAAAGTCCCTTATCCCAGCGCCATGTCCCACTGCTGTCCCTTATTGATGATGCCCCTTAAATTTCCCGGGTTTCAAAGGAAGCAGCTCCTCTCCCTCCCTCCCTGCCGGCCAGGGAGGAGGGAGGCTCCAACTGTGTTGCTTGCCTGTGTTGCTCACCCAATAAGGAGTCTAAGAACGACTGGGGGGTGGAGCTTGCATGCCTTGTGCCCATCAAATCGGCCGCGTTGCCTGGGGACTCGCCTTTGCTCAGCGCTTCCCAGCGGAGAGGTGACGGTGGTTTTCCTTGCTGCATCCCCTTTGCCGGGTTGCTGTGCTGCAGGAACCACCACTTGAGGCTTCATTTGGCTTCTGGCTGGGCTTTCTGCCTTTGGCTCGGAGGGGCTCAGAAGTTGAACATACCTGTGCTTGGAAAATCCCTTATTTTGGCTGCTGATCCCTTATTCTTGACGCTGCTGTCCCTTATTTTCAAATCTGTAAGTTGACAGCTATGGGCCGATCCCCTGGCAACGCCTCCCCAGGTGGGATTGGGCGATTGGCTGAGGTAGGCGGAGACCTCCAGGTTTCCAGCCTGGGGAGGGCAAAGCCAGCCCGTACTACCAGGAGCCGCACTGGGATCCGGGGGGCTGCGCACGACCACACCAAAGGCGCCCCCCATTTGATGTGGGGAGTTGTCATTATGACATCTGACTCCCCAGACCAAAGGATCAACACCTTTTTTACACGCTAACATCAAAACCAGGCTGGTTTGCATAATCCAGTCCAGGTATTCCTGTGCAGCTTGCATTCTCCCTTCACACCACAAAGAGTCAAAATCCTATCCTTTATTAATTTTATGCACATCTATAACAATAAATAGGGACGCAGGTGGCGCTGTGGGTTAAACCACAGAGCCTAGACTTGCTGATCAGAAGGTCGGCGGTTCAAATCCCTGTGACAGGGTGAGCTCCCATTGCTCGGTCCCTGCTCCTGCCACCCTAGCAGTTCGAAAATACGTCAAAATGCAAGTAGATAAATAGGTACCGCTCTGGCGGGAAGGTAAACGGTGTTTCTGTGTGCTGCTCTGGTTCACCAGAAGCAGCTTAGTCCTGCTGGCCACATGATCCAGAAACTGTACGCCGGCTCCCTTGGCAAATAAAGTGAGATGAGCACCGCAACCCCAGAGTCATCCGCGACTGAACCTAATAGTCAGGGGTCCCTTTACCTTTACTTTTATAACAATAAATATTACTATTTATTTTCTCCTTTCCAATTTGGCTGCACTTCTGCCGTCTTCACACATGTGGTACTTGATACGTTTAGGCCAGATCATGTGTAGACTTAGACTGCATTGTTAATAATCAGATTTTATCTCACAAATCAGCGATATGAAAAGGCCTTACGCACACTGGGTTGTACACAGCTTAACCTGGTACCTTCCAGATATTTTGGACTACAGCTCCCATAATCCTTGAACATTGGGCATGCATCTGGTGGGAGTCAAGCATCAAATGCTCTGGAGGCAAACCATTGTCTGATGTGGTTCTTTGTTTCGATATGAAGCCCATCCCCAAAATGTACAATGTTTCCAAATTTCTTTTGTAAGCTTGAAGGACTAGAAGTTGGATGTTTCTGAATGAAAGTTTCTTTAGGCTTCCAGATGTGCACCACATTCAAGTTTCACTCTTAAGCAGTGAACTTCCAGGCTATACTGAAAGAGTGAGGCGTTCCGGCTTCCGGTTCCACTCTGGTTATTTATTGGGACAGAGTGACTTTTGCAGCTGTTAAAAAAGTTGCAAAACAATGAAACACAGGATGGAGCGATGGAGAAATTTCTGGAGCAACAATGGGATAACAGCTCCACCCAAGGCATGATGGATAACAGCAACAACAGGGGGAAAGAAAGACATAATATTTTACAAGGACAGGACAGGAGGAAACACCACGGACAGCATAATTGCTACACAGGAAGAACAAGGATATGTTTGAGTTCCTCACTTGTAGTTTTATAAATCATTTAATGTGTCAACACAAATAGAAGTTATTAATATTGCAGTTGTTGTATGAGGGATGATTATTATGACCGAATGTACCGTACTTTTCCGTGTATAAGACTAGGCGTGGTTTTTTTTTACTAAAAATAATGTTAAAAGGGGGTAGTCTTATATACGGGGGCAATCTTCCCCCCATTTTCTTAATTTTGAGTCCCCCCAAATACACGGGGCCATGTTATACATGGAAAAATATGGTAATTAAAATTAATAAGATTTTGGAACACAGAAATCAATAAAATCATCAAACCTTCAAATCTAGCATGCGGGGGACACTTTAAATTATAGAATTTGGTATTTGAACGATTGGTATTAATAATTGTACTATAAATTGGTATTGTTATAATGAGGTTCTTATTGGACTGTAATTGAAAACCAATAAAAATTTATTATTGGGGGGGGGGAATGGCAAGGGGAGTTATTCTGACTTGACTTACCAGTCCTGCATGATATACCATTCTATGCAGCATAATGCGGCAGGCAAAAGAATTAGAAATGGAACTACAGATGCCATGTGCATTTCTGTCCATCGCTCAGATAAGTTGCGGGTGGGGAGGAGCAGCTAAGGGTCTGTTTTTATCTTTCCAAAACACCTAAGAAGACTTGCAGGAGGTACAAGCACGCTCCAGCAATTTTTATGTGGGATATTAATTTTCCTTGGGTTGGAAGCAAACCTGTTATAGTTTCCTTAATGAAAAGCTCCGAAAAACTAATTTCCATTTGTATGCAAGCAACATCTTCTGGTTTAGCATACACAGGCAGTCATACATACTTACAACCCATATCTGCACAGGAAAAAAAGAGCGAGCGGAATGTTGATTTATTGCACACAAAGTGAACGGATAAGAGAACATTTTATGAGTAAGATATCATTATTTTTATAATGATAAAAATGACTGTAAAAGGATGCTATACAAGGGAGATGGGGGATTATCAGCACAAATCCTCTGTATGTTAAGAGACAGTATATATTGTAATGAAAAGGTAATTAAAAGTCTTGAATCACAAAACTGTGTCAAGAAAGCTTTTTAACAAGAAGCTCCTTCGGTATGAGTAGCTATATCGCCACTCTGATTTGAAAAACAATACGAAATAAGCCAATTTTCAGGGACTATTAAAAAGAGCCATATTTGTCCTAAGGTTCAGTGGTTTATGTAGGAAGCCAACATATCAATACATTTTATGGGGAATCAAATTATCATCAAGACATTTTCTTTGAGAATGGAAAAAGTTGCCAAAATAAATTGATTACCAACACAAGTGCACCTGACTTGTACAATTTTAATTTGAAAAAATATATATATATCAAAACATTAATCCCACGTTTTTGAGCTTCCAAAACAATTAGGCTCAGTTCCTCTGCATAACTTCGGATGCAAGATTGGAAGAAATTTAAAGACTATCTACAGAAACATTGTAAAATTAAGGAATGTTAGAAGGATGTTGGAATGAAGTTATGTGGTTTCAGTAGTAATGTTATAAAGGAGTATTTAAAGATGGATTATTAACAAGTGAGAATGTAAAGTTATAATATATTAAGATAAATTAGTAAGATAAAAGTAAAAATGGAAAGGATTTGCTGAAATAACCGATTGAACTAGAATACGAAAAAGGGAGGTGTGAGGAGGTCAGGGAAACAAGTAAATGAAAGACAAGATATGGAAAAGTTGGTTTCTATTTTGTATTTTTGTTTTTTTCTTTTTTTCTTTTTTCTGATTTTTGTAACTTTTTTGAAACTTTAATAAATATTATTAAAAATAAAAAAGACAAAGGTACGTATAGTTAAACCTATGGTTTTCCCAGTAGTGATGCATGGAAGTGAGAGCTGGTCCATAAAGAAGGCTGATCGCTGAAGAATGGATGCTTTTGAATTATGGTGCTGGAAGAGACTCTTGAGAGTCCCATGGACTGCAAGAAGATCTAACGCATCCATTCTTAAGGAAATCAGCCCTGAGTACTCACTGGAAGGACAGATCCTGAAGCTGAGGCTCCAATACTTTGGCCCCCTCATGAGAAGAGAAGACTCCCTGGAAAAGACTCTGATGTTGGGAAAGATGGAGGGCACAAGGAGAAGGGGACGACAGAGGACGAGATGGTTGGACAGTGTTTTCGAAGCTACCAGCATGAGTTCGACCAAACTGCGGGAGGCAGTGGAAGACAGGAGTGCCTGGCGTGCTCTGGTCCATGGGGTCACGAAGAGTCGGACACGACTAAACAACTAAACAACTTAAAGCCTGCCTTCTAGGACGTGTATTGTGAACAACTTGTGAATAAACTTATTGTTATACTTTTAAAGACAGACTAGTGAGTCTTTATTATATTTTAAGAGGGAGAAAAGGGGACACCAGGAGTAATCCATCTGGGCAATCCATCTGATTGGATTGGTCATCTTGTAAAGAGATGGCAATGGGAATCTCCCCATCCAAATTACTAGAGCAGGACATAGTCCCAGCTAAAAGATCAGTAACTTGTAAGCTAGAGGAGATGGCCTTACAGCAGAAAATGGTCTTGGGCAATGGTACCTGCTCACCTCTAAATCTTGGTTTATTACCCCTCTTAAGGCTCCCAAACTATTTGAATTCCTTAACTTCCTCAGCTCATAGATATGCCTTTGTAAAGGCAAGATTCAACACCTTCCCATCGAACGTGCTGAGAAATAGATTCTCCAATGGACAGATATCGCTCTTATGTGATTGTAATTGTGGGGCACCGGAATCGTTACATCACATAATTTTTGACTGTGCTCTTCACTTACCAGCCAGGAGCAAGTTTCTTGCTCAATATCTTAAGGGAATTGCCGATGATACGATTGAAGCCAAACTGAGATATCTACTAATTGACAATGACCCCCTAAGATCACTCATGGTTGCCAGATTCTTGATCAGCGTCCTATCCCTAAAGAAGAGAAACGGTCTCCTGTGTGGCTCGGATAACCCCTTTAAACCATGATCTATGTTTTAGGTGATATCACCATTGTTTTAAACCATGATCTATGTTTTAAGCGATATCACCATTGATATCCGTGATTAATTTATGAGCAGAGGGCGATGTATAGGTTACAAATTTATTGTAATGTATGATGGTCGTCCTTGTTTTTGTTTTGTTTCGGTTCCTGTTTGTCTTTTGTAAGTTTAGGCGATTTTAAATTTGGAGGTCTAAGTATAATATGTTGGTATGGGAAACTGTCGTGTAACGGGCCAATGGCCGTAATAAAGATCAATCCAATCCAATCCATCTTGTAAAGATTCAAACGAATCTAAATCAACTATCTTCCTTGAATATAGAGGAGATTTGCTACTATGAGTGAGTAAAGGAAGGATAATACTTAACAAATATTTATTTGCCTTTTATCGTAAACATCCCCACAGTACATGGGTGGGAATCTCTTCTAGTCTCTGACAGTTGATGACATAAATTGGAACCACATATTTCAGAAAACACCTCACTCTTTTAAAAATAATAATATTTTTTATTAGTTTTAAATTACAATCCAATAATAGCCCCATTATAACAATACCAATTTATAATACAATGGTATCAGTCAGCACACAGAGACAGGGGAAACTGCTGGTCCACTGCATCAGATGGTTTGAGAAGCACAAATACAGTGGTGCCCCGCAAGACGAATGCCTCGCAAGACGGAAAACTCGCTAGACGAAAGAGTTTTCCGTTTTGGAGGTGCTTTGCAAAACGAATTTCCTATGGGCTTGCTTCGCAAGACGAAAATGTCTTGCGAGTTCCTGCAGGGTTCCCCCCCCCTTTTTCTAAGCCGCTAAGCCACTTATTCGCTAAGCCACTAAAAGCCGCTAAAAGCCGCTAAGCCGCCAATAGCGCTAATCCGCTAAGCCATCAATGGGCTTGCTTCGCAAGACGAAAAAAACGCTAGACGAAGAGAATCGCGGAACGGATTCTTTTCGTCTTGCAAGGCACCACTGTAGTATAAACCAGTGCTTCTCAAATCTGATACAGTAGACCAGCAGTTTCCTACCCCTCTTCATGGCAGCCTCACAGAGGCACACCTGGTCACGGCTGCTTGGCTTGCTACATATCACTGGGAGTGAGGAGCAGGCTTTTGCTTCCTGCAGGAAATCTGCCTGTGAAGAGCCAAGTGATATGCAAGGATAGCAATGGTCAACAGTGGCAACACAATCCTTTCCATGCGAGGAAGCAGGCTCGTACCTCTTCATTTATGTTGGGCCTGCTCCCCATCCATCCCACATGTGTGTCCGCTCCACTAGAAAGTGCATGGGAGTCTGTGTGCAACTGGGAACCTTTGAAGAGGCACGTTTCTTTGATTGTATGGTCTGAGCCATAGTTTAGTGTTACATCTGACCAATACCTACCCTTCTGTCAGGAGCAAGGGAAGCTCTCCCCCAAGCGACCCACAAGAGTTGGAAGGCAGCCCAGGAAGAGGAAGAGGGGGAGGGGAGAGTGAGATAAGAAGTGAAACTGCCATGGAAATGCTCTCAGGAAGCCAAGCTAGATCCGTGGTTAGGCAAAGACTCATGGACATAGAGAGACAACAGGACTGTACAAGGGTCCCCAATTATAAAATAATAGAAAACGGGAGATACGTAGCCACTCCAGCAACATATCTCTATTTCCTCACATCCAAAAACGCAAGAAGGGCTTTTACTCTTGCTAGAAGCTCAGCCTTGCCCTCACCGGTTCTGGAAGGCTCCTATAGAAGAGTCCCGTACTCACAGAGACTTTGCACTTGCCCGTTAGGGGAAACAGGAAGCCCCGAACATATGTTTTTTAGATGTCCTTTTTATGTTGAGATCCGTAGAGACACCATTGATCCTTTACTGAAGAGGCTCGCCGATCTTTCAGACAAGTCTAAACTTAATTCTATCCTCTTAGGCAAAGATCACAAGACGACCTGGCTGGTAGCCAGATTCTGCGCCCAGATCTGTAGGCACAGATAATCCTCTAGAATAAAATAGCTCACTAGGGAAATGCTGAAGTCCTCCTTTGGGGCGCCTCAGGGTCAATTTTTTTATGGTAGCCCAAATCTCAGTTGTATGGGTGTATGTATAGATCTCCATTTTAACTCATGAGCTATTGCTGCAATCTGCTCCGAATGTATATTTTATCTTTATGAACGCTGTTTTTATTGTGTTATGTTATGTGAGCTGGTCTTTGACCGTAATAAATTATCTATCTGCTCTCGGGAAGAGGGGGTGAGGAGTCTCTTTCCAGAGCAGGGCGAGAGACAGCAGGAGAAAACACACCAGAAGGTTCTACAGGACCACCTAATTGACAAGAGCATAGAAAAGGAGGGGTACAGGAAAGGGGGAGAGAAACATCACAGCTTTGACGGAGAAGGTACCTCCTCCACTGCTTCTGTAGATGGAAGCACGGCACTGGACATTCAGTCAGGTCATCTTGAGATGAAGACTGAGGGGGGGAGAGCTCCCATGTTATCTGTGTTTTAGCTAAAGGGACCTCTGACCATTAGGTCCAGTCATGACCGACTGTGGGGTTGCGGCACTCATCTCGCTTTAATGGCTGAGGGAGCAGGCATACAGCTTCCGGGTCATGTGGCCAGCATGACTAAGCCACTTCTTGCGAACCAGAGCAGTGCATGGAAACACCGTTTACCTTCCCGCCGGAGCAGTACATATTTATCTACCGGATTTTTCGCACCATAGGACGCAGTTTTTCCGTCTTAAAAACTAAAGGGGAAAGTCTGTGCGTCCTATGGAGCGAATGCAGGGGGGGGAGGCAGGCAGGAAAAGCCCCCAAGAGCCACACACAAGCTTTGAGCGGCTCTTGCGGGATTTTCCCCAGGAGGGAGAAGGGACTGACGCAGTCAGTCAGTCCCTTCTCCCTCCTCTAGAAAAGCCTTGTGCAATCTCTCCAGCCGCGGGGAGGCTGCGCAAGGCTAAAGAGGAAGCCCGGGCAGTGAGTGTGATCCATCCCCTCACTGCCCGGGCTTCCTCCTTAGCCTTTCACCTCTCCATTCGCGGGAGGCTGCACAAGGCTAAAGAAGCCACATTTTTAAAAATCTCTCTATCTCTACTTCTTTTTCTTTTTTCGTCCTTTCTCCACCCCCTTCTTTCCCTCTGGATCAGTGTTTTTATCTAGATTAACGTTTTAGGTTTTTTTTTGGGGGGGGGGGATATTATAAAAAAGGAAACTTTGCAGCTTTTATTTTAGTATACAGTAAAAACAGATTAAACAAAACACAAAAGAAGGAAATAGCACAGAAGAAGAGAAAAGGGAAAGCCATTTACCAGAGGTAGATCTTAACCCTTGCCTCACCTGGGAGCTTCTCTGGGCAGGAATTCCCTCGGCTTAAGTGGGGTGGGGGGAGAGTGGCAGGTAGGGGGCTATCTACCTAGACACTGAAGACACATGTCTCTCTGATGAAAATTGGGAGTGGGCATTGTGTGAAGTGGCTGTGGATCTCCTGCCGCAGACGTGTAGGACTGTATAGAGTTGGGAGGGCCACCCGAGGGTCATCTAGCCCAGCCCCCTCACAATGTAGGAATTACAGCTAAAGAACGCCAGGCAGATGGTCCCCCAACTGCTGCTTAAAAGCCTCTTGTGGTGGAGACCCCCAACACCTTCCGAGGTCACAGAATTGCAGGGTTGGAAGGGAACCCCAGGAGTCATGTAGTCCAGCCCCAGTGGACAGCGGGCACGATCCATCCCGTTGCACAAGGCTAAAGATGCTGCTTAAGGCTAAAGAGGAAGCCAAGGCAGTGAGCGGGATGGATCGCGCTCGCTGCCTTGTTTTCTTCTTTAGCTGCACTGGAGAGGTTTAGCTCCTGGCTGGAGAGGTTGCGCGGCTATGGATCCCGCTTCCCCCGCTTCCCCCGCAGCCCCGAGAAGCTCTGGGAGAAGCACGCAGCCTGTCCCTTGCTGTTTGGGGCTGGTGGGGGGAATAATATTTTTTCCCTTGATTTCCCCCTCTAAAAACTAGGTGCGTCCTGTGGTCCGGTGCGTCCAATAGAGCGAAAAATGCGGTACTTGCACTTTGTGCTTTCAAACTGCTAGGTTGGCAGGAGCAGGGACCGAGCAACGGGAGCTCACCCCATTGCGGGGATTCGAACTGCCGACCTTCTGATCGGTAAGTCCTAGGCTCTGTGATTTAACCCACAGCGCTACCCGTATCCCTTATCTGTGCTTTACTTGGAATTAAACCAACCTTTTTAATGAACTGGATTCCTGTGTGTTTCGCCGCCGATCACACCTTCCCCTCTAAGGAGTTGCATTACTCTTTGAGCAGAGATTTTCGTGTGGGTGTGTTTGTACTTCTCAGAGTGGCCAGGCTGTGATCCTGCAAGGCAAAGGGCTCGTGTTTGTTTGGTCAGCAGTTGCCATGGTTGGCGTGGACGTCCTGAAATTCACCCACAAGGAGATAACCTCCCTATGGAGGTTCAGGGTCATGAGGGGCCCTCACGTTGTTAGATTTGGCAATTTCTAAAGATCTGAGTCCAATTGTGTGCTGATTTTGAACAGATTAACGCATCATTCTATATTTAGAGAAAAAGTGGTGTACTCTTAGAGACAACATAGCTCTTCCCATGAAACAAATAGATTGATCCCCTGCTGTTCTGTGCAAGACTCAGTTCAGTCTCAGACGTAAGGAATGTTCCTTGTATTACTGGGCTGTAATATGGGAATCAATCTTGCACTGAAAGGAAGCCAGCCTAGAAACCATTTCCCATTTATGCTTTCTGTGCATCATATATTGAAATTAACATAGCAACTGAAAGTACTTTCCCCCCATTTCTGCAATAAATTTGTGAGATTTGTGTCTGAGGGAAAAATCACATCTTGAGAGTGACATTCAGAATCCATAATATAAAGCTTGTCATCTCTCACTTCAACATACAGCTGCATGAGCCTTGAGCTCAAGATAATACTGAAGGACACATCCTGGACTATTTTAAATATATTATGGGAAGTCATTATTGTTTAGGCTGATGGTTTGCTAATGGTCCAGCATGGTCAGTTAATGTTTCATCAATAGAAGCTGATGACAGAAGATAGCTGGGGATGTTTAGAAAGCTAATATCCATGAGAGTTTGGAAGGTGAATGGAAGGAGGCATAGAAACAATTTGAATTTAGGAGAAGCAAAGATACGCAAAGAGAACTGCCAGTTGGTTGATCTGAAGACTCTTGGGGGTGCTGTAGCTTTTTCTTTGAGGCCTGAATGCAAGATTAGTAGGTGAGCTCTCTAAGTGCTTACACTATGCCCTGTGCGCATGTGTGTAAAGTATATTTTGCTTAGAAAGATGCTGTATGGACCAAAAGAAATTAAACTCTGCTGGAAACTCTGCACACACAGGGACCAAGGCAGTATAGAGCTTCGGTACTGCTCTTCAGAGGAATGAACCTCGTAGAATGCTCCATCTGCTGTTGAGAAGAGGTGTTGGAATACTATAGTGGATGAATCATTCAGCTAGTAACATAAAGATTAATTCTTTGAACAGTCAACCAAGAAAGAGAGGTGGTTGGAGGTGTTGCCTAGCAACCAGTCAGGTCAGCATTATCCTTGCTAAGTTGAATTCTGATTGGCTGCTTGGTGCTGAGAACATTTTCTTAATTCTTGAATACCTATCCCTGTTATGGACAAGGCCTGACCTAACTTAAAGCCAAAAGTTCTCTGCTTACTTCCCCTCAGATTAAACACAGTTATTGCTCAGTTTACTCAGTAAAGTAATGCTATGATTTCTTTTCTCTCTAGACTCCATCTTTACTATGTGAGTGGCTTTGCCAGCAGTTAGCCCTGTTGACTTAAACAAAACTAAAAGGCCTAGTTGTTGTTGTTTAGTCGTTTAGTTGAGCCTTCGGGACCCCATGGACCAGAACATGCCAGGCAGTCCTGTCTTCCACTGCCTCCCACAGTTTGGTCAAACTCATGCTGGTAGCTTCGAGAACACTATCCAACCATCTCGTCCTCTGTCGTCTCCTTCTCCTTGTGCCCTCAACCTTTCCCAACATAAGGGTCTTTTCCAGGGAGTTTTCTCTTCTCATGAGGTGACCAAAGTATTGGAGCCTCAGCTTCAGGATCTGTCCTTCCAGTCAGCACTCAGGGCTGATTTCCTTCAGAATGGATATGTTTGATCTTCTTGCAATCCATGGGACTCTCAAGAGTCTCCTCCAGCACCATAATTCAAAAGCATCAATTCTTCGGCAATCAGCCTTCTTTATGGTCCAGCTCTCACTTCCATACATCACTACTGGGAAAACCATAGCTTTAACTATACGGACCTTTGTCGGCAAGGTGATGTCTCTGCTTTTTAAGATGTTGTCTAGGTTTGTCATTGCTTTTCTCCCAAGAAGCAGGCATCTTTTAATTTCGTGACTGCTGTCACCATCTGCAGTGATCATGGAACCCAAGAAAGTAAAATCTCTCACTGCCTCCATTTCTGTAAGCAGTGGGGATCCAGTACCTCTGTCCTGAGTTGACAGGTGGTGACAGATGAGAGACAGCTGGATCCCCAGTGCTAAGCAGATCACTAGGTCTTTGAGAGAATGTGAACATGATAAAGCACATGGAAAAATGGAGAGCAAGAAAATTATATGAACGTTTGTCATGAAAGCCACAGATGGCCAAAATTTGAAGTTTTGGTAATCTAATAGGGTCAAAGATATAGAAGTCAGGCAATGTGGTAGGGGGAAGTTTTGACCTTAAATGCCTAATGTATCCTGTGCTTATTGAAAGCTTTAAAACAAATGCAAATGCAAATTGTTACTATTACTAGATTTAATATACAGCAAGAACAGTATTGTTGCCACCGCAAGTTGTAAGCAAGGTAAGTTTGATCCTGCTTGGGGAAGCAGCAGAATAACCACACTATGAAGACCTTGAATTGCTTTCGGGTGGCTGGATGTCTAAATTATTTAAAAGCATCTCTCCTCTCTTTAGAAGAAGCTTGGAGAGGTTGTGGTGAAGACTCTGAAATGCAATTATCAACCACTTCCTCAAATATGGAAGTGATATAATAGAATATAATCCTACTTTGTGCAAGGCCACTCTTTGGTATTGTGCAATCCAGAGAACAAACCAAATTCCTTTAGCTCTTAGGGAGATGAAACAGACGGAATGTAGAGTTGCTAATGTACGTGCTTGACACTCAGGAGAAAGTGCAACTGAGACAATTAAGCTGCTCTTCATTCACATTTGACTGGGAAATGGATGTTCTAACGACATCACATTAAACCTGGTTTTTTTCAATATTTTAATATTCACTCAAATCCTCCTCACTCCCTTAATAATTGAAAGAGCCCTACGTCTTGCGAATGTATATATTGGCCAACTGCCACTCACAGGGCATATGTCTGGCAGCCATATGAAATGGTCCTACATATGTGTTGACACACATGTGAGTCTTCACCTGAAGGGAGATATCCTGATTGGTTTAAGATACCTCTAGGTAAAGGTAAAGGGGCCCCTGACCATTAGGTCCAGTCGTGACCGACTCTGGAGTTGCGGCGCTCATCTCACTTTATTGGCCGAGGGAGCCGGTGTACAGCTTCTGGGTCATGTGGCCAGCATGACTAAGCCGCTTCTGGGACTTCTGGGTTAGCGCCTCTGGCAATGGCGGAATTCCTCTGATCGGGAGGAATTTACTCCGTGGAAACAGGGTCTGGCCGCCATGGCGAAGGCGGAGACCCACTAAAAATCACAGGCGGGAGAAGCCTGTGAACCTGGGATTTGGCTGGCACCTTTTGCGCCTCCCCTACTCGCGGGGAGACCCGGTTTCGGGGATCTAGAGTGACGTGGGGTGAGCGGCGCGGTGCTTCAAATTGATTGCTTCTTTCATGGAGTGAAGCCACATTGCTGTTGCCGGAGAGCGCTGACTTTTTCCTGTGGACAATTCGATTTTAAACAACTACCTGTGAGTAGAACAGAAAATTGGATCTATAAATGTCTTAATTTGGCACCGAAATGGGAAGGTTTTAAACAGGAAGTCCGCCTTCCCCTTTTGTAAATAGATTGAAGCAAAGACGCTGCAAGCTAAGGTCTTGGAAAGTCTTCCGCAAAGGATTAAACTTCCATCGATTAAAACTATTAACCCCCCCCCTGGAAGCAGGAGAAGAGGGGGAAAATTTTGGATCGTGCAAGCCTGCAGGAGAGAGTGTTGAAAATTAAATTACCACTGCTCGGAACCTGGAAAGGGTTCTGCCAGTAAGATTGATGTTTTTGTTTTTTGTTTTTTCATACATGATTTTTATTATTTTTAAATCATAACAAACAAAAAGTAAAACAATTTACATCTTATTATCACAAATTCCTTTCTTTGAGACTTCCTTCAACTTCCCCTTGAATCATCCATGCCCTTATTTGACAAATTCATGCAAATCCTAGTTTATATTGACATTATTTTCTCTTTCCTTTTCTTTTTCTCTTTAGACAATATTCCAACCTTTTCACAGAGCCTTTTTAAACCCAACTAGCGTTATCTGACCCTCACTTATATTATCCAGATACTCCACAAATTTCCCCCAGTCATCAATGAACCTTTGGTCTTTTAAATATCTAATTTTCCCCGTCAATCTGTCCATCTCCGCGTAGTCTAACAATTTTGCTCTCCATTCCTCCAGCGTCGGTATGTACTGTTGTTTCCAATTTTGGGCTAATATGACCCTTGCGGCCGTTATTGCATATTGGAAGAATTTACCGTCCTTATTCTTTATATCACTTCCTGCTAGTCCTAACAAAAAGGCCTCCGTTTTTTTTTCAAAGTTATATCTTAATATACTCTTCATTTCATTATATACACTTTCCCAAAAACCTTTGACCTTTCTGCAGTCCCACCACATGTGGAAGAAGGATCCCTCTTTTTCCCTGCATTTCCAGCATTTGTTGCAAGTTTTATATATTTTTGCTAATTTTGCAGGTGTTATATACCATCGGTAAAACATCTTCATGAGGTTCTCCGTTAACGTTATACAAGCTGTAAATTTAAGGTTTTTTTCCCAAAGTTTATCCCATTCTTCGTAATATATGTTATGACCGATGTCCCTTGCCCAATGAATCATCACCGACTTCACTTCCTCATCTATCAAATTACACTCTAATAGCAGATTGTACATTTTAGAAAGGATTTTATAGTCATTATTTATTATTTCAGTCTGGAATTTAGATTCTTTATCCGCATAACCTCTCTCTTTGATGTCTTGTTTGAACATTTCGTTTATTTGGAAATAGTGTAGCCAATCAAATACTTTTTCTTTAACCTGATCGTACGGTTTCAGTTTCCATGTCCCCCCTACTTTTGTTAACAATTGTTCGTAAGTTATCCAGTCACCTCTCATATTTACTTTTTTCACGCTCATAACTTCCAATGGGGATAGCCAGTGTGGTACTTTAGGTTCTAATAAAAATCTATTCCTCTCCCAGACTTCCATCAGAGGGCCTTTAAAGATGTGTGTTTCGAAACCCTTGTGTTTCCTCTTCCCCTGCCATAAGTACGCGTGCCATCCTGCTCTGTTGTCGAAACCCTCCAGATCTAATAGTTCCTTATTTTCCAATTTTATCCACGTTTTCACCTAGCAAAGACACGATGCCTCATAATATAGTTTCAAATCTGGCAGAGCAAATCCCCCTCTTTCTTTAGCTTCTGTTAACAATTTAAACTTAATCCTTGGTTTTTTGCCCTGCCAGACATATTTTGAGATTTCTCTTTGCCACTCTTTAAATATCTTAGTGCCCTTGATTATCGGTAAATTCTGGAATAAAAATAACATTCTCGGGAGCACGTTCATCTTAATTAAGGCTATCCTACCCCAGAATGACAATCTCAACTTCCCCCACCTCTCAAAGTCCTTCCTTATCTCTTTCCATACCTGCTCGTAGTTATTCTTAAATAAATCTATATTTTTCGGGGTTATCCATATTCCTAAGTATTTCACCTTTTTGGCCACTTCTATTTCTGTTTGTTGTTGTATTTCCTCAATTACCTTCAAGTCCAAATTCTTCACCATTATTTTAGTCTTTTTTTATTTAGCTTGAAACCAGCCACCTTGCCATATTGTTCAAGTTCTTCCAGTATCTCTTTTAACGAGCTCAACGGATCTTCTGTTGTTATTACTAAATCATCTGCGAATGCCTTAACTTTGTATTCGTTTTGACCAATTTTCATCCCTTTTATCTTCTTATTTTGTCTCATTGAGTTCAGAAGTACTTCCAAAACTATTATAAATAGCAACGGGGAGAGTGGGCAGCCCTGTCTTGTTCCTTTCGCTACCGTTATTTCTTCTGACACCACATTGTTTATAATCAGTTTAGCCTTTTGGTCCGTATATATTGCCTTTATTCCGTTAAAGAAATTCGAACCAACCTCCATGTGTTCTAACTGTTTTAATAGAAAATCCCAAGCTATATTATCGAATGCTTTCTCTGCATCCACGAACATCAGTATGGCTTGCTTATCATACCTGGCAGACAAATATTCTATAGTATTTATTATATTTCTAATATTGTCTTTCATTTGCCTGCCAGGCAGAAAGCCCGCCTGATCTCCATGGATATATTCTAACCATATATTTTTAACTCTACTTGCCAATATTCCTGCGAAGATTTTATAATCAACATTTAGCAACAAAATCGGCCTATAGTTCTTAACTTGCAGCAGATCTGAATCTTGTTTTGGGATTAAAGTAATGAATGCGTCCTTCCATGTGTCTGGTATTTCTTTTTCTTTCAAGATATTATTCATTACTTCTCTCAGTGGTGTCGATAATATAGTTTCCATTTCTTTATAGTAGCTTGCCGTGAAGCCATCTGGGCCCGGAGCTTTCCCTCTTTTTAATTCTTTTATTGCTAATTTTATTTCTTCTACCTCTATTGGGATATTTAATTGCTCTTTTTTCTCTATTGGGATCTTCTGTACCTGCTTGTCTTTCAGAAATCTTTCTATTTTTCTCAGGTTATTTCTCTCTCTATTTTTATATAATCCTCTGTAATAATCCAGAAAAGCTTTCCTTATTTCCTTGGGGTTAGTTATTTCTTCTCCGTTCGCTACAATTTTATTTATTGTGCTTTGTTCCTTTCTTTTCTTGGTCTGCCATGCTAGAAGCTTCCCTGGCTTATTCGCAAACTCAAATGTTCTTTGTCTTAATTTTTTTATGTTCCATTCCACTTCCCTATTTATTAATGTTGCATACTGGGCTTGTAATACTTTAATATTTTCTTTTATTCTCTTATTATTGGGCTTTTTAACTAACTTCTCCTCAAAATCCATTATCTGTTTCAGAATGTCCTTTTCCCCTTTTTCTCTTCCTTTATTTATAATAGCATTCTGCTGGATGAAAAAGCCCCTCATCACTGCCTTACCTACATCCCATACCACCTTAGTTTTGGTGCCTTTGTACATATTATCCTTAAAGTATTCATTCATCCTTTCCTGCGCTTTTTCGACTATTTCTTGATCATCTAAGAGGTAATCCTTCAGTCTCCATCTGAAAGTACCTTCTTCCAGGCCTTTCAGTTCCATCTTTATTGGGTTATGATCAGATATTGTTTTAGCCTGGATCTCTACCCTTATAATTCTTGGTGTTATTTCATTCGAAACCCAGATCTGATCTATTCGGGACAGTGATTGATTAGGCTCAGAGTGGTACGTGAATTGCTTTACCAATGGATGTCTAAGTCTCCAGGCGTCTATTAGGTTGCAGTTTTTAACCAATGAGAAAAAGGTTCTGGGCAGTTTCCCTTCCTTACCCCCTCCATCTCTAAGTCTGTCCATTTCTAGTGAGACCACCCCATTCATATCCCCCAGTATGATCATTTTTTGGTCTGCATACTCAGCTAGTTTATCTTCCAGGATTTTATAAAACTCAGATTTATTATCATTTGGGGCATATAACCCCACTATAATTAAATTCTGTCCATCCCATTTAATTTGTACCATCATTATCCTTATCCCCATTATTTGGTGAGCCTCAATTTGTTTTTTAACATAAATGACCACACCTCTTTTTTTGACTTTGTCCGATGATATGAACTCGTTTCCCAGTCTTTTATTTATCAAAATTCTTTTATGTCTTCTTGCTATGTGAGTCTCCTGTAAGCAAATAATGTCTAGACTTTCTTTTTTCAGGATTTGTTCAATTTTATTCCTTTTTTTTCTTCTCATTTATCCCATTAATATTCCAACTCCAACTCTTTAACACCATGGTGTTTAAGCCTACCTAGTTTACTTCTCTCTTTTTTTTAAAATTTCAGCTGACTCTTCTTCCTCCTGTTCTTCTTCTTCTCCTTGTGACCCTTCTGCTACCTCCTCTGTCTCTTCCTCTACGCCTCCTGCTGCCTCTCCTATCTTGTCTTCCTCTTTTTCTAGTCTCAGTTCTTTATATTTTCTAAAGAATTTGCTAGTTTCTTCTGGATTGACGTTTTGAAGTTCATTGGCTGTGAATAGAACGTATCTTGACAGTTAGCTAAATAAGAGAAATATATTGTTTCCATTGTCCTCTTCTGCGTTTAAGAAGGAGGAAAAGTAACTGAAAATTGAAACTATATTTACTGTTTGAACTGTGCTTAAAAGGATTGACACAAATAGAAACTGTTTCCCTCTAGAGGGAGCCTTTGAAACTGTTATAAGAGCTGAGCTGGGGGAACCAGCTGCAAGATAAGAGACTGTGATAATCAGGGATTGACGTTGGACTATTTGAGAATGTTGACAGAAGAAGCTTTAGTGATTGCATTATGCAAGATAAGTCACTCGTTGGAACAACTCCACAAGAAGACAGATGTCATGACTACTAAAATTGATAACTTGGGACAAAAAGTGACTAACTTGGGACAAAAAGTGACTAATTTGGGACAAAAAGTGAACATTAATACAGAAATTATTCAGGATCTGATACAAGAATCTACTTTGACAGGGCAAATTGTCGAGAAGGCGAAGGAGAAAGTTGCTGTTGTTGAACCTAAAGTAATACAAGTGGGAGCCCCAGCCTTACAGAGGCAAATTGAGGACTATAAGTTGAGGCCTTTTATGATTGAATTTAGAAAAAGTCAGATTTTGAGGATCGGAGCCCTGCCTGGACTGGAGAAGGAAAGTTGGATAGATCCCTTCATGCAGGGATTTACTGACTTTTGGGATTTGGACTTGGGTTGTGAGGAGATTGGAGCTGTGGGGGCCTTTGGATTTGGAGGAATTTTGAAACATGTCCTGAAATACCTTATGGATTTTAGATTTAACCATGGAGATTTGGTTGACCTGTCGAGAAGGAATAAAAGCATTGCTAGGTTGGAGCTTCCCCGAAATCTGCTCTTCAGTATCAAAGGAAGGAAAATAAGAACAAGATCAGTAGAAGACAAAGTAAAGTGCATGTATAAATATGAAGAAGACCTGCAGAAGGGACTTGAAAAGAGTTAAGAGCCTCGGACAGAAGATCACCAGGTTGATGGACTATTTGGAATTGACGAATGACTGGCAGTATCCGAGACCAGGGAGAAGAGATGGTGGAAGAAGATTGGAAAAAGTTTTAATGTTTATTTTCAGAAATAGAAATATTGTAAAATTACTGAGTGTTAGGAAAATGTTGGAATGAAATCTTATGGCTTTAGTTGAAATGTTATAAGGAGTTAAGCATAAATAAGCATTATAGTATTAATGGAAAATAAGGGTAAAAATAAGTTAAGATATTTATATGACAGAAAATAGAGAAAGATGGAAAGGAATTGCTGAAACAATTAATAGAAGTGGAATACAAAAAGGGAGGTGAGAGGAGGTCGATGAAACAAGGATATGAAAGATAGACTCTGAAATGGTATAATGTATGTTTTTAAATTGTTTTTGTTTTGTTTTGTTTTTTGTTTAGGTTAATGTTGTGTTTTGTATTGTTTATATATTGTATAGTATTGTTTTTTCCCTTTCTTGTTTTTTTTTCTTTTTTTCTTTTTTCTTTTCTTTCCTTTTTGTAAGTTTTAAAAGTAATAAATATTTTTTTTTTTAAAAAAAAGACTAAGCCGCTTCTGGCGAACCAGAGCAGCGCACGGAAACGCTGTTTACCTTCCCGCCGGAGTGGTACCTATTTAGCTCACCCCGTCGCGGGCATTCGTACCGCCGACTTTCTGATCGGCAAGTCCTAGGCTCTGTGGTTTAACCCACAGTGCCACCCCTATCTATGCACATATTTTGTTGTTGTTGTTGTTGTTTAGTCGTTTAGTCATGTCTGACTCTTTGTGACCCCATGGACCAGAGCACGCCAGGCACTCCTGTCTTCCACTGCCACCTGCAGTTTGGTCAAACCCATGTTAGTAGCTTCGAGAACACTGTCCAACCATCTCGTCCTCTGTCATCCCCTTTCTCCTTGTGCCCTCCATCTTTCCCAACATCAGGGTCTTTTCCAGGGAGTCTTCTCTTCTCATGAGGTGGCCAAAGTCTTGGAGCCTCAGCTTCAGGATCTGTCCTTCCAGTGAGCACTCAGGGCTGATTTCCTTCAGAATAGATAGGTTTGATCTTCTTGCAGTCCATGGGACTCTCAAGAGTCTCCTCCAGCACCATAATTCAAAAGCATCAATTCTTCGACGATCAGCCTTCTTTATGGTCCAGCTTTCACTTCCATACATCACTACTGGGAAAACCATAGCTTTAACTATACGGAGATATTTATATGTATGTAAAGCCCCTCCACACTGTTGTCAAACGCACAGCCTTCTGTGGGGGGCAGTGGCTCACAGTTGGGGAGGGTAACAAATGACATCCTACAAGCCCTTCATGTATTCTTTCAATAGTGAACCCTCCCCATTTCTCCCCTCTAAAAGCGACACATAAAGACACATCAAGAAACAGATCTAACACAAAACTATCAAGTTGAAGGTAGCTCTGAATTAGAGGCAGGCGAGCAAATCGTAGCTTGCTCCAGATAAGCTAGATATACTGTTGGTTCTGCTCTGGCCTTGGCACAGAGTTCATAAGGCAGCAATGATAACAAAGGCTATAGGTGAACTAAGCCATTAGGAGTCCCTGCCTTCATCCCCCTAGGCTCCACCTCCTTGCTTAAGAATAGTTTGGCTCGGCACCTAGTACTCCTGTTCCCATTAGTCCCTCTGGGTGCATTACCTGCACTGATGGGTTGACCGGGAGATGCTGATCCATGAATTGAAGATGTGGGCATGGATTCCAAGTGTCCTGACTCAGAAGTCCTGGACTCAGGAATCCCTGATCTAATGTTGCCAGGGTCAGCCATAGCGGTGGGGCCCTATTGTCCTTTGGGCAGGGGTCTTGAGAGGTTGGGGGAGCTGATGATCCTGGGGTCACAGTTTGTGGAAGCTTCTGGCTGTTGGATATCCTAATGATGCTTGCTTAGGGCTGATGACTTGGGAGCGCTTTCTACCAATTTTGCCTGCCAAGCCAACTTACCTGGAGAAATCAGACCTAGCTTCAGTCATTCATGGCATAGTTATCAAGGTGTGCCCTAAAAACATACATCTCAAGTGCCAAAAGCAGGGTAAAGAGGTGCATTTCAGCATTCACCAGAAGCTGTATAATAAAGGTACCAGATGCACCTTATCTATTGATAATACATATTCTTTATTTTAGGATTTAGTTGAATGTTTTGTTTTTATACTCTATCCTGGTATCTGTTTTGAGGAAGGGTTTTTAAAGACATATTTTAATACATGAATAACAGTACCCATCAATCCTGACCACTAGGCATGCTGGTGGGGCTAACAGGAGTTGTCATCTTCTAACATTTGTTAAGTGTGCTACATTGGGCTGGCCTTGGAGACTGTTCAAAAATTTCAGCTGGTCCAAAATGCTACTGTTGGAATTTTGGAAAGAGCCATATGCGGGCAGATGCGTTGGGTGGTAATCAACTAAGTTTTACTCAGAGTAAATCTGTTAAAATTAATGGGCTTAACTTAATCATGCTCATTGAGTTAAATGTGTCTACTCTGAGTAAAACCACCCACTATCCCAATCTTGTATCCACTACACTGGTTATCAGTTAGCTACTGCCTTCAATCCAAGATGCTGGCTTTGATTTTTAAAGCAAACATCTCTCACTGAATGTTGAGTTCACTCATTTCAGAAAGGTGCGGTGAACATTCTTGTAATAATGTTCTGAATAAAATTGCTCTGAATTCTGAAAATACATAGCCGAAGGTTTGCATGTAGGTAAAGGTCAGCTGAACACTTCTGTGGGAAAAATGCATTGAATTCAACTCAGCTTTAAGAATGCACTGCTGTTTTTCACGTTTCCACCAGTTTCCTCACAATTTTTTACTATTATACTGCATTTGTGAGATGGTAGCCATGCACAATGGGTTCTCTCTTTATTGTTTGTTAGACATCACTATAACAAAACCTGTAAATCGATAGAAACATGACGGTTAGTAAGAATGTAGTTTGGTGTGATCCATCTCATCATTCCAAAGCAGTAACAAGTTACTCAAATGGGCAGGGCTCTTAGCTTTTCTGTTCAATGCTTCCAAGATCTACAGGGGCTGTGTTTGCGGGCTTCCCAGAAGTGTTGTGTTAGATACTGTGAAAAACCAGGTGCTTGCTTAGATGGGCTTCTTTATGTGTCATCTGTAAAGGTAAAGGTAAAGGGACACCTGACCATTAGGTCCAGTCGTGACCGACTCTGGGGTTGCGGCGCTCATCTCACTTTATTGGCCGAGGGAGCAGACGTACAGCTTCCAGGTCATGTGGCCAGTATGACTAAGCCGCTTCTGGCGAACCAGAGCAGCGCACAGAAACGCCGTTTACCTTCCCGCCGGAGCGGTACCTAGTTATCTACTTGCACTTTGATGTGCTTTCAAACTGCCAGGTTGGCAGGAGCAGGGACCGAGCAACGGGAGCTCACCCCGTCGTGGGGATTAGAACCGCCGACCTTCTGATCAGCAAACCCTAGGCTCAGTGGTTTAACCTGCAGCGCCACCTGTGTCCCTGTGTCATCTGTAGACTGCTATTTATTCAAGGAGTACTTGTCAATTTCCAGAGGATGACCTGGTGCCTCATGGTTTCTGGAACTGTACCAGACAGAGCTAGTGCAAGGTGGCCTGATCCAGGAAATATCATCTTCTTAGACAATAGTGCTTACTTAGGATCACTGAACAAAGAATAATTAATCTTTATGCCCATGCTTTTTTCTGGGGGGACGCATACCCCTAAACATTTTGTGAATCTAGTGGGAGAAGAAACAATTTTTTTTTTTTAAGTTTCTTCTCTAGCACAGTGAATCGTCAGTTCCACTGCTACCCTCGATGTTCATTTACAGTGGTACCTCAGGTTACAGACGCTTCAGGTTACAGACGCTTCAGGTTACGGACTCCGCTAACCCAGAAATAGTACCTCGGGTTAAGAACTTTGCTTCAGGGTGAGAACAGAAATCACGTGGCGGCGGTGCGGCAGCAACGGGAGGCTCCATTAGCTAAAGTGGTACCTCAGGTTCAGACCAGTTTCAGGTTAAGAACGGATCTCCAGAACATATTAAGTTCTTAACCCAAGGTACCACTGTACTGTATTGATTTTTCCCAATTTGAACTATAAAATGGTGGTTTTCTTAAGTCAAAATGGGAGTACCCCTACACATTTTTTTTAGAAAAAAAAGCACTGGTTATGCCTTGCACCGATAAGTCCTCTTTGCTTTCTGAATGTTGTATGTGTGTGAGAGACAGACACACACACAGATTTTAGGTGTGTGTGTCTTTTATAATAATAATAAAAAATCAAGAAAGCACGCCACAGAAGCCTGAAGTTGTGTCATCCTATTCCACAGGTATGAAAGTAGCAGGGATGCCCCCCTCACTGTGTTTCAGGCAACATGTGATTTATCCTTCAGGATAATTGTATACTGTTGTGGCAAAGAGACCAAGCTATGCACCAGGAAGGCCCTGGCATGAACTTACTAAATGACTTCTGGCAAGTCAACTCTCTCTCAGCCTCACTTTTCTCCTGCCTCTCACATCTCTAATGTGGGAATTAATGATACTGACTTACAGGGGTTTTTTTCTTTGTATGAATGACAGCTAAATAATACCTGTGACACACTTTGAACTGTTGAAAGCACTATACAAAAACATTAAGTATTATTATTATTACCTTGGCAGAGAGAAGAAAAGTAACCACAGCAAAGGCTGTTAAAATGCACAGCTATTCCCCCAATTTAATGTAAAATGCACGTGACACTTTCACTCCCCCCCCAAAAAAAAACCCTCTCCTTGCTCTTCCTTACTGAACCTTGATGTGACACTGTCCCGTTCTGTGAACCTGTTAAAAGCTGTGTTAAGGGTTTGCCACTATGGTGGGTGCCTCCTGAGCAGAGTAGACAGAGAAACCTTGCCCCAGATAGGAAGCAATTTCAAAGGAGGACAAGGTTCAATTTACCATTTAGACAGACTGCGTTCCAGTAAGGTGTTACGTGTAGGTTTAATGTTCAGGATTATAAACTGCTCTTCTATCATATAAGGGCAACACAAGGTTGATTCTTCAAAGGTTGAGGATTTCCAGTTAGTAAACAGGCTCACTACCTCGTCGTCTTTTGAAATCTGCAAAGGACACAGTGGTCCAGGTTTTGCACACTCAAAAATGTAGCTACGAATTAAAGTAAATGGCACATTTTTAATGTGTGTGGCAAAATGGGTTTATTTCACGACCACCACCACCATGAGTAATTCATAGTAAGTTGGCTTTCGGCTCAATTTATTAGTAATGTGTGATAAAGTGTGTTCTCCCTCATGGAGAGCATGGGTTGCGGGCGGGGCTGACGAGACACCTCACTGTTACTAGGCAAATGGTTTGGCCATCCTTCAAGCAGGGACGGGCTGTTACTGGGGAAATCTAGATGTTGCCATTTGTTGATTGACAGCCCTATTTGTTAAATACAATGCTTGCAGCGAGGAACTTCCTCTTTTCGCTGCTTACTTCGGATCACCCGCCCTCCCTTCCCTAATTTTAGGCTGTTTGCTTGACCTTGCTATGCCTGTCATGGGGTCGTCTGCTTTGGGGCAGGGGCCTGGTAGGAATTTTGTCCATTTGGCTGATTAGTGTGTGCCACTTGGTTTTTGCCTACTGCGTAGCAAATCGTCACAACTTGTAAGGTTTGCGGTTAGGCATTGGTCTTGGAATTGGTTGGTGGAGGGGTATGGATTCAGCTGTGCCTGCCCCTCCAAAATGCTGCTGCTGCTGCTTCAAGGGTTTTCCGTTAAAGGAACCCAGGGGCTCCCCATGCTTTTGTCTGAAACCCCCTGGCAAGGGGCTAGGGCCATGCAAGCCCCTGGGAGCATTCTGGGGAGAGATGAGGCATGGTTCCCAGTCCCATCTCTCTCCCCAGGTGACTTACCCTTGCTGACTTCGCGGGGGGGGGGGTGCGGTAGTTAGTGCTACCAATGCCTAAGCAACCACTCACATTGCTGTAATTTGAATAAAGTTGTGGCCAAAATTATGCCAAAAACCTTAAACAAAAATTAAGTGTCAATTGTGTTTTTCTTTGGGGGGTGTCTTGGGGACCTCGACGCGCAAAGGGGAGAAGATAATCAACCACATTTGGTAACATTTGTTGATATGAGAGACAGTAAGGATAGCTTGTCTCATTTTTGTGTGTGTAACATATAGAACAGAGAGATGAAAGCAAAGTTGGAAAATCAGCTGAAGACTCAACAAGAGAGCACTGCGTAGAGTTGAGCAATGCTGAGCAGATTACATATTACTAGATTATTTATGAACTATCCACAAAGAAGGCGATTTGAATATTTTGATCCTTAGTTCACATTTGATGAAGTTCTTCTCGGCGGAGATAATATGCATACGTTTCTTCCTGACATCCGTATGGCCAGCATATTGATTTACAGTGCAAATTTATAATAGTGCAGGTAATAGATCTTTACAGTCATTTCTAATGAAAAATTGATATACAAACAGTATTCTAATTTTAACTTTGGCAAATGATGCACTCTCCTGATTTAAATAGAATAATCCTCTCCTATACAAACTTTAAAGTACTTTCCTGTACGCTTAGTACTTTCAGACCAAATGACATTAAATATACTATTGGGTTATTCTCCCCCCGCCCCCCCCCCCAAAAAAAATTCCCCTCACAAGTGCAAGAGATTAGGCTTTTGGATGTAGGCTTTGCAGGGAGGGAAGAGGGTATTTAAACAAACATTCCTCCATTCAAAATGGCCTCCCCTCAGTTGCTTTCGTCCCTCGGCTTTCTCTTATACAAAGGACCTTTTCAGACATGACTCAGCCGCAAACCCAGGTTTCAGA
Organism: Podarcis erhardii; assembly: GCF_964252035.2. NCBI lineage: Eukaryota > Metazoa > Chordata > Lepidosauria > Squamata > Lacertidae > Podarcis > Podarcis erhardii. The sequence goes on along the minus strand of NC_138512.1, from coordinate 8,694,161 downwards.
GTTGATATCCAGTTCCTAGAAGGGTAGCCATGTTAATCTGTTGCAACAAGCACAACAACGACTAGTCAGTTTGTTTTGGCATAAGCCAGGGGTCAGCAAACTTTTTCAGCAGGGGGCTGGTCCACTGTCCCTCAGACCTTGTGGGGGGCCAGACTAGATTTTTTTGGAGGGGGGAATGAACAAATTCTTATGCTCCACAAATAACCCAGAGATGCATTTTAAATAAAAGGACACATTCTACTCATGTAAAAACACGCTGATTCCCGGACCGTCCACAGGCTGGATTTAGAAGGCAATTGGGCCAGATCCGGCCCCTGGGCCTTAGTTTGCCTACCCATGGCATACGCTTTGGTAGGCAAATCAGACACATGGAGTGGACAGCAAAGATGTTGCATAGATGACTGTGTTCTTCACGCACATGAATCCAATGAGTAGGAAAAAAATTGTTTTCTTGCGGAGGTAACTACATATAGTGAAATTTGAGACACCACTTTATGAGTCTGTTAGTAGAAGTGCATGGGCTGATGTCAGATCCAGTGTATGGAGAAAACCAGCCAAGAGGAAGGAACCACAACACATGTTAGGAAACTGTTCTGTTGACAAAAGAACCACACATTTCAGGCATCTGAACCATCTTTTGAGATTGCAATCCTTATTTAAAATCCTCACGGATATCAAAGGATTCCATAATGTCTCCACAAAATCAACCCTGTACCTGCAAAGCCGCCCTGCTGTGGCCAAAGAAGGGAACTGCAGAAATATCAGACACACCACAAAAAACTTTTGGAATATGCAGAAATGGTGAAAGTTACAAGAAAGATAAGAAATCAGGATAACAATTTTTTTTTTTTTTAATAAAAGAATGGAAATGGTTTATGGAATATTTACAAATAAACTGTGAACAGATAAGAACATTGGCAATAACTTGCAGTTTTATAAGAATATATATTTAAAATAGATGAGTAAATGAGTAAATTAAGTTAATTTGGATATGCAGAAAATATTAAAAATAAATTTAAGGAACCGCAGACAGAGGGGGAAGGAAGTCAAGGTTTGAAATGTTGAAATGACTGTGAAATCATTGAAATGTATAAAACTGGAATCATAAATTAAATATTTTTTTCCTCCAAAAAAACGGGTAGGGGACACCCGTAATGAAGCCCTATTCCACCAGTAGGGCAGAGGATGCAAGGCATCTTTCCCTGTGATTACTTCTCAGAAAGAGCAGCATGAAGGCGATCCTCATAGACTGTTGTTGCTGAGTCTATGTCACAAGGGTGACAGGAAAGAGAGAGTACAAAGCAATATGTTAGGAAGCAACTCCTGTTGCTGAAGTTCCCTCAGCCCCCAATAAAATATCTGAGGCGGCCAGGGCCCCCCAAAGTTGATGGGCATTGCCATTCAAATGGTGTGTGTGTGTGTGTGTGTGTGTGTGTGTGTGTGTGCAGTGTCATGCTGATGCTCGGGGATGCTTAGTTTGGTCAGAAGTGTGCATGCACACGAAAGCTCATACCTAGAACTAACTCAGTTGGTCTTTAAGGTGCTACTGGAAGGAATTTTTTTATTTTGTTTTGACATTTCCAGAGTTAATGCTAAATACAGTGGTAAAGGTAAAGGGACCCCTGACCATTAGGTCCAGTTGTGACCGACTCTGGGCTTGCGGCGCTCATCTCGCTTTAATGGCCGAGGGAGCCAGCGTACAACTTCCAGGTCATTTGGCCAGCATGACTAAGCCGCTTCTGGTGAACCAGAGCAGCGCACGGAAACGCCGTTTACGTTCCCGTTTACCTATTTATCTACTTGCACTTTGACGTGCTTTCGAACTGCTAGGTTGGCAGGAGCAGGGACTGAGCAACGGGAGCTCACCCCGTCATGGGGATTCAAACCGCCGACCTTCCGATCGGCAAGTCCTAGGCTCAGTGGTTCAACCCACAGCACCACCCACGTACCTTGCAATACAGTGGTACCTCGGGTTAAAAACTTAATTCGTTCTGGAGGTCTGTTCTTAACCTAAAACTGTTCTTAACCTGAAGCACCACTTTAGCTAATGGGGCCTCCTGCTACTGCCGCTGCGCTGCCGGAGCACGGTTTCTGTTCTCATCCTGAAGCAAAGTTCTTAACCCGAGGTACTATTTCTGGGTTAGCGGAGTCTGTAACCTGAAGCGTATGTAACCTGAGGTACCACTGTACATCACTTCTGGTAAATGAACCATCAAGGTTGCTAGAGGGCTGTGGAAATTTGTGTCCTGGGCTTTGCAGAGTCGTCTACTATCAAACCCAAAGGGGCAGATTGGTTGCCAGATGTGAATTTTTTTCCAGCTCTCCTACCCCACTAGAAAACAATATGAATTGAGAGCCTCCAGGAGGTTTTTAAGGCCCAGACAGGAAAGAAAAAGAAGGATTATATCGTCCACATACAGCAAGAAGAACACATTCCTGTTTCTAAGTACCAGAGAGGGGGAGTGAGCTTGGGCTAAATGTGGGACTATGTCGTTGATGTAGAAGTTGAAAATCTACCCACCCGGGAAGAATGGCAGACGAAGGTGATGGAGTATATGGAACTGGCTGAGATGACTGGCAGAATCCGGGACCAAGGAGAAGAGTCAGTGGAAGAAGATTGGAAAAAAATTAAAGTTTATCTTCAAAAATATTGTAAAATTAAGGATTGTTAGAAAGATGTTGGAAAAAGAAAATTATGTGGTTTTGGCAGAAATGATATAAAGGATTAAGTAAAAATGAATTGATGAAAGAGAGAACGTAAAATCACAGTATATTAAAACAAATTATTAAGATAAAAATAAGGTTGGAAGGATTTGCTGAAATAATAACTTGAACTAGAATACAAAAATGGGAGGTGTGAGGAGGTCAAGGAAATAAGTAAAGGAAGAAAGCTATGTAAAGGTTTAATTTGTTCTTTTTCTTTTTTAAATGATTGTATTTTTTTCTGTCTTTCTTTTATTTTTATTTTTTCTTTTTTTCTTTTTGTAACTTTCAAAATTTTGAATAAATATTATTTTAAAAAAAATAGAAGTTGAAAATCTTTGGAGCTAAGATGCAGCCTTGCTTTACACCATTAATTGACTTGAAAGATTGAGACAAGCAGCCATTTAGGCCCACTCTGACTCCCGTGTTGGTTTTGCTGTACAGCTCTCGGATCAACAGAGGTCAAAGGTAGTGGATAAATAAATAAGGCAGCAAACAGCTTACACCTTTTAATTCTAGTACAGTGGTACCTTGGTTTTCAAACTTAATCTGTTCTGGAAGTCCGTTCCAAAACCAAAGTGTTCTAAAACCAAGGTGCGCTTTCTCATAGAAAGTAATGCAAAATGGATTAATCCAGTCCAGACTTTTAAAAACAACCCCTAAAACAGCAATTTAACATGGATTTTACTATCTAATGAGACCACTGAGCCATAAAATGAAAGCAATAATCAATGTACTGTACTATAAAATAAATAAGACAGTATTGTAGATTATATATATATATATATATATTTTTAAAAAAGCTTACTGCACTGATAACAGTCATTGTTTGGATGGGGGGCTTTTATCCATTTCCACAGTGACACCATCCATCCATCCATCAATCAGCAGCTAAACTGGGTTCCACACAGTCACAAAAACAAATTAACTGAAAAAGCCTCAAAAACAAAAACGCAAAATAAGTAGGAAAAACAAAAGCACCAAATGTAATCCATTCCAGAAGTCTGTTTGACTTCCGAAATGTTCGAAAACAAAGGCGCAGCTTCTGATTGGTGCAGGTGCCCCGGAAACAATAGGCGACAGCCGTATCGGATGTTTGGCTTCCGAAAAATGTTCGAAAACCAGAACACTTACTTCCGGGTTTTCGGTGTTTGGGAACCAAGGCACTTGAGTACCAAGGCGTTTGAGAACCAAGATACAACTGTATACCTTCTGATGATATGATTTAGCGTAAAGTATTGGTCAATGTTGCTGAATCCTTCTCTAAACGTGCTGTTTGTTATATGTAGCCAGTCAGTTAACTTTATTTGTAAATGCTGAGCATATAACTTTGATGGGATATCTAACAGACTGATGAGGTGGTAATTTTGTGGCAAAGATCTGTCCCCTTTCTTTAAGATTGGAACAATGATGTTCACCTTCCAGCTGCAAGAATTTAAGCTGTGTTATTTATATGTGTAAATAGCCTGGCCAAAATAGGAAACCACCATTCTGAGTGAGTCTTGGAGTTCTGGGGGCACCATGTCTTCTCCTGGGGCTAGAAATAATAATAATAATAATAATAATAATAATAATAATAATTATTATTATTATTATTATTATTATTATTATTATACCCCGCCCATCTGGCTGGGTTTCCCCAGCCACTCTGGGCAGCTCCCAACAGAATATTAAAAATACAATAAAACATCAAACATTAAAAACTTCCCTAAACAGGGCTGCCTTCCGATGTCTTCTAAAAGTTGACATCTGATGGGAGGGTGTTCTGCAGGTAGGGTGTCACTACCGAGAAGGCTCTCTGCAAAGTATAAAGATATATACTACAAAGTATAAAGATGAACATTGTCTCATAATTTAGTATTGAATGACTGATAAACTCCCACTGTTTAAAAAATTCTATTTGGTGACTTTCCTTCCCTATTTCTTTTAAATGTAGGGTATGCTGAGAAGTGCTGTATCTCAGACACATATCCTTGCATCGTCTCAATAGGCATTGATGATTTCCAGTTACTAGCAAGGCCTTTTTGCCTAGCTGTTGCTATCAAAGACATCAAAAGACTGAGATCTATTTCTTTTAAATAACCAAAATAGTGTATTCTTTGTGTTTCTGGAATAGTATAACCAGTAATATTTTCTCTTCCATTCAGTAATTTGATAGAGATTGCGTATCCATTCATAGCTCTTTGCGTTCATTCTGTAACAAATGAAAATTGAACTAAATAAGCCCCACTTGGTTCATTTTTTTTATTTCCCCCCAAAACAAATGCAAATATTAGGTGAGGATTCGGCAGCCTGGTGTGGTACATTCTTAAACAAGGCTTGCAGCTTAATTCTCCTGAGCATAAATAAGTTGTCACCTGCCTTTTATGAGCAGAGGCTTTGCATTCAAGCTTTCCATGCAAAGTAGCAGGATTGGGCCCCAAAGTGGGCTACTTGCTTAGCAACTGCCCAGATAAGGTTAGGTATAAGATTATGCATGGTCTGTAGGAAGCAGACAGAGGGGGGCTTCTCTCATAAGACAAGAATATCCAATACTGAATGTTGGAACATTCAGGACAGACAAAAGGAGATAGCTCGTGAAATATACTTGGAGTCGAGAGTGGATTTCATGCTCTTTATTCAGCTCATAGTGGTGAGGAGGAATGGAAGTTCCCCATGAATGTCTGCTTTATATACATTATTTACACAATGGGCCCCACGTGATTGGCTAATTCCGGGATTCTCCTGTAGGCCAATCAGGTTGCGGATTCACTTCCACCTGGAGCTGGACTGGGTGGCTCCTGTGGACCAATCAGAATGCTGCATTCAGGGTTCTATTGCTCTAGGACCAATCAGACTGCTGCATTTTGGATCCTATTCAACTCAGTACATAACAGTTTGTCACACAGTGCCATAATTAAACAACAGAATTTACTAACACACGATATAGTGGATGGCTTTAAAGGGGGGTTAGAATTTTTTGGGGGGGTAGGATAATGCTATCTGTGACTATGATGGCTATTTACTACTGCCAGCAGCAGAACCAGGATGCCTTTAAATATCAATTGCTCAGAAACACAAGTAGGGAGAGTGTTCAAGTCCAGGTTAAATTATAGTGAGGGGTTTTGAAAAAACAGCACCCACTATAGTTTAGCCTAGACTTAAATAATCATACAAGAATTTATCATTCTTTTCCATGTTTGTAGTAAAATGGCTACATGAAATAGCTGTATTGAATACAATACTCATCTTCTAATTCAATCATGAGCTCAAAATATAATGAAAAGAATTCAAATTCAAATTTCCCCCATTATATCCTATATAATTAAACAGGGATTCTTATGTAATCTTCCTCTGATAGAATCCTACCAGATCTGGAGCTTCTGTTTATTAGGAATTTTTACCAATAATTGTTGGAATTCATAGTTTATCTAGATTTCTTCCCATCTCTACTGAAAAGAATGAAACTGTCAGATATATGAAACATGCTTGGCTTCGCCCTTCTGGGCTGCAACCCTATACACACTTTCCTGGGAGTAAGCACAACTAAACTCAATGGAACTTGTTTCTGAGTAGACATGTCTAGGATTACTCTGTGAAAAATAATTACATTCATTTTTTCCCAAGAAAGCAAAATGATTTGTGTGTGATATGTAATCATATGTATAGCACTATGGAATTGAAGCTTGCCTTTCTAATGTTGCAGAAGGTGTATTGTAACTTACCTTTCAAAATAATATAAATATAAATATAAATATAAATATAAATATAAATATAAATATAAATATAGCTGCCTACAAGTGAATCCTTGGCAATGTTAACATTTTTATAGACAATTATCTTAGCACATAATTAAAATTAATATGGACTGGGCCCAATATCTTTGAGTGGAAAAGATAACCTTTTAAAAACAAACAAGCACTTGAAAGATCGCTGTTGTGTAGTGCAATGTGTAAATAATAGCTATAGTCTGTATTCTGGAAAGGCATCTCCCATATGTAGACTTGACGACTCCATCCCCACTAGGAATGTAGGCTGCTCTGCTGGCTAGGTAAAACCTGAAAATCCCATTTTCACTAACACAAACCACATGGCGAAGTTAAGACACAAATGAACACTGAGCATTTTGTGACAGAAACTGGAACAGGAATCTGCACCAGCAGCCAAAATTCAGAGCAGAAAGGTGTGCGAACTATGTTAGGAAATGGTTTTTCCAAGAACAGATGGTGAAAAATGCTGCGTTAGCTAGAAAGCAGCATTTGAGCCAGTTTGCTGGCAAAATGGTTTCTACCCATGGTCTAGCTGGGGGAACAATGAAGCTGTCGCTGTCAATAAGAGTATTAACACACACAAACAAATCCTGATGTATATCTGCCCATTTCTCCCCTGAAAGAAATGTGTTAAGTCTAAGAGCCCCAGTTCACAATGTTGCAATCCTCAATATACAGTACTTCCTGGGTGTACGTTTCATTGAACTTACAGGGACTTACTTCCATAGCTGTCAACCTACAGATTTGAAAATAAGGGACCAGCAGCCTTGAAAATAAGGGATCAGCAGCCAAAATAAGGGATTTTAGTCAACCAGCAGCCAAACAAAGCCTCAAGTGGTGGTTCCCACAGCGCAGCAACCCGGCAAAGGGGATGCAGCAAGGAAAACCACAGTCACCTCTCCGCTGGGAAGCGCTGAGCAAAGGCAAGTCCCCAGGCAATGCGGCCGATTTGATCGGCACAAGGCATGCAAGCTCCACCCCCCAGTTGTTCTTAGACTCCTTATTGGGTGAGCAACACAGGCAAGCAACACAGTTGGAGCCTCCCTCCTCTCTGGCCGGCAGGGAGGGAGGGAGAGGAGCTGCTTCCTTTGAAACCTGGGAAATTTAAGGGACATCATCAATAAGGGACAGCAGCGGGACATGGCGCTGGGATAAGGGACTGTCCCGCCAAATAAGGGACGCTTGACAGCTATGCTTGCTTCTGAGTAAATAGGCAATGGATCAGGCTTTAAGTCATGGTATTTCATATAGTCTTCCCTCCACCTTTCACTTTCATGGTTCTGCTTTTTTATGGGATATTCTCATTCTTAGGTTATCTACATTGTTTGGTATTGCTTGTTGAATTGCTTTCTTGCTTGCTGAATGTGAAGGACCCCCTCTTTGTAATTTTTCTATTTTGAAAACTCTAATGCATGGTTTGGCAATATTTGTTAACAAAGAGTCCTTGAACTTTAAGTGGGGAGATTATTTGGCAAGAGGGAAAGGCTTCAGGTTGGAAGCTGAATTCTCCAGAAGGACTAAGAAATGTGCTTGGTAGCAAAGGCAGAATTATCAGCAGAGAAAGTAGAAAATGCATTGGGTTGTGGAGAGAAAACACAGCAATGTACATTTGAGGATGGAACTAAAACTGACCTCACATACTTTATCTTTTCTGTATAATTCTTGCAACAAACTCAGAAGGACAGTATTTTTATTGTCTCCATATTACAGTTTGTGGGACTTGTTGATTGGACTTGTTAATTTATAGCTTAGAGAACAATCCTAACCCCTTGCTGCTGAATAAGGTTAGGATAGGCTCGTCTACCAGTCATGGCCCCTGCTGTGCCCACAGAAGGATTGGTCCGTATAGTTAAAGGTCCGTATAGTTAAAGCTATGGTTTTCCCAGTAGAGATGTATGGAAGTGAGAGCTGGACCATAAAGAAGGCTGATCGCCAAAGAATTGATGCTTTTGAATTATGGTGCTGGAGGAGACTCTTGAGAGTCCCATGGACTGCAAGAAGATCAAACCTATCGATTCTGAAGGAAATCAGCCCTGAGTGCTCACTGGAAGGACAGATCCTGAAGCTGAGGCTCCAATACGTGGGCCACCTCATGAGAAGAGAAGACTCCCTGGAAAAGACCCTGATGTTGGGAAAGATGGAGGGCACAAGGAGAAGGGGATGACAGAGGACAAGATGGTTGGACAGTGTTCTCAAAGCTACCAGCATGAGTTTGACTAAACTGCGGGAGGCAGTGGAAGACAGGAGTGCCTGGCGTGCTCTGGTCCATGGGGTCACGAAGAGTTGGACACGACTAAACGGCTAAACAACAACAAGGCTTGTTTACCAGTCTTGGCCCCTGCTGTGCCCACAGAAGGATTGGTTTCAGAGATTCTTGAACTTAAAAAGCAAAACATCAGACAACAGATTTACTTTTGCACCATATTGGCAGTGGGGTAGAGAATTTAACTGACACATTTAATCATTCCTACATCAAACTGTTTTTACAGCCAGGTTTATTTCTTATTTTTGTTCAAGCTCTTTGCATTCCAATTCAGCATTCCAGCATCTTGCTAGTTATGTCACTTAGAACCTTTTCCTAGTACAGGATATGGCAGAATATAAAAAGCTTACATTTTGGACCAGAGGACTTTTGGATGGTATACCTTCTTTTGCTAGAATTGAGTAGGTTCATACCATTGTAGTTTTACATTTACACCGTTGGTCCATTCTCTCTTTTACCCCCCCACCCCACTAGCAAAATCCCACCCACCACCATTTCCCATGAGCCTCTAAGCAAGCTCTGAATAGTTACCAAATTAGTCAACCAACCAACTCAAGCCTGAAGCTTGAGTTCCTCTTGAGCAACCTGGCCATTGAATTCTGCACCAGCTGAAGTTTCTAAACCCTCTTCAGAGATGGCACCATGTATAGTACTCTAACCTAGAGGTTACCAGACCATAGACAACAAAAGTTAGACTATCCCTGTCCAGATTGTCCCTATCCTGGGCCACTAGCTGAAGCTGATAGAGGACACTCCACACCACTGAGGTCACCTGAGCTTCGAGCAACAGCAAAGGATCCAAGCTGCATACCTGGTCCTTCAGAGGGAGTTTAACCCCATCAAGAGCAAGCAACCTCCCATTCCTCTGGTCCAGGGAACTGCCCATTAACAGTGCCTCCATCTTACTGTTGTCGGCATCCGGGGGCCAAACGGCCAGCTGGCTAGCCCCCAGCTGGATCGTGTCCTTCCAGCCGTCATGCTGTGAAGTTCCTTGGGCCTCTGGTGCGACATAAGTCAGCTACCCAAGTGAGCTGACATGGGCACAACAACTTGAACTGAGCTTCGGTTTATTGGCTCTCATCCAGTCCATTACTAATGCAAGACATGCACATCCACTGCCACGCCTGCAAATGTAAAGGAATAGAGCTGTGTGTTGTTGGCATGCTGCTGACAACAGGGCCATCTTAAGTATATCCGGTGCCATGGTGCAAAGATCCCTGTGGTGGCCCCCCCCCATTTCCCAGTTGCCGACCTTTCGTTCCCCCAGTACTCAGGTGTTCAAAAGCTCCAGTTTCTGCCAGTCTGCCAATGAATGATCAAATCCTACAAACAAACCCACCCTAATCTGCCTCTGATCAACCAGAGTTTACCCTATCACCACTCCTAACCCATTAAATTTCTTCAGGATCCATCTCTGAACATTAGCCTCCCCCCTGCCTTTTAGGGATGTGGAATACAGATTGACACCTGATATAACCGGTGTATCAGTGATACAACCCTACTTTTGACCTAATCTGAAATCTGCGTTCAGTACAGTCCACTTTCACATAAGGTATGCTTAGTATGCTTAGAATTCTAGCATACTAGCAACAATAACATTCAGATGAAAGAGATGGAAAATGTAGTATGACACACGGAAATATTTTCTTCGAAATGTCCAAGGAAAGTGAGTCTACAACTGACTTTAGACAGCTTGTCCCTTTGCTGAGCTGATCTTATTAATAAAGTTAATCTGAATGTGCTCTTCTGTAATAGAAACCCAGTTTAACAAAGGATGCCACGTTTAAGACTAAGCTTACTGTAAGTCTACCGTTCACATGTGTGGCCAGATCACAAATATGTTTACTTGGAAAAAAGTCCCACTCTTTTCTGTTTAATTGTATCCAAATACTTGCACAACAGGAGAATATTAAAGTCACTTTTCTGTAGATTCGTGTTGCGGCGTGGACGGGACTGGGCCTTTTCAATTTTCAAACTATTGTGCAAAAATGAGATATTTGTGTATGTGGTTTTATAATCTTGTTGACTGCGTTGCTGATTTCAGTTTTCTGCTGTGAAGTTGAGAATGGAAATGTCAAGGCAGTTTTTAGTAGTGTAGCTCTCTCCTTTCAGCAGCATAAAGCAGCTAGTTGTGGCAACTGCCAAGAGGGGTGAGCAGATGGCACAGGCTAGCCCATTACCGGGTCATGAGGTAGTTTTGCAGTAAGCTACCAAATGCTTGCTGTTTGTTGAGATTATTGCAAGGAAAGTCTGATACAGCAAGGTACCATACCCTCTAACATTTCTCTAATGAAAATAGGGATGTCATCCAATAATAATAATAATAATAATAATAATAATAATAATAATAATAATAATAATAATTTTATTATTGACACCCCGCCCATCTGACTGGGTTTCTCCAGCCACTCTGGCCAGCTTCTAACATATAACCCCAGAGTTGTCCGCGACGGAACATAACAGTCAGGGGTCCCTTTAACTTTACCTTTAAGGAAAAGAGGGACATTTCAGGATCAAATCAGAAACCAGGACGGCTTCTGTAACTCTGGGACTGTCCCTGGAAAATAGGGACAGTTGGAGGGTCTGAGATACTCCTTACAATCATTCCTAAGTTATCTCTTGTTCTGAGAATTTAAAATATGTAGGTGGGCCATAGGGAGTAATTTTATTTATTTATTAAGAAAAGGGAAGGCTGGAAGACACAAGTAGCACTCGCCTGGTCTCCTTTTCTCTACTCAAGGTGCACAGCACCAAAGGCTAGCCAAGTTGTTTTGTGGTAGAAGAATACAAATACCTGGGATTAAAAATAAAACAAAGATAAATGAAATACTGTATTTTTTGCTCTATAAGACTCACTTTTTCCCTCCTAAAAAGTAAGGGGAAATGTGTGTGCCTCTTATGGAGTGAATGCAGACTGTGCAGCTATCCCAGAAGCCAGAACAGCAAGAGGGATCGCTGCTTTCACTGCGCAGCGATCCCTCTTGCTGTTCTGGCTTCTGAGATTCGGAATTTTTTTTTCTTGTTTTCCTTCTCCAAAAACTAGGTGCATCTTGTGGTCTGGTGCGTCTTATAGAGTGAAAAATACGGTAATTAACCATTTGCTGTCTGTGCTTTCGTTATAACCCCAGAGGCAGCTGCCTGAGGCTGCTGCTAATGGTAGGGCCAGGTCTAGACAATGCAAATCTGAAATGGGTCAGCTGCAATAGTGCAATCTGTCAGGGATGCTTATCTGAGATTCCTGCATTGCAGAGGGTTGGACTAGATGACCATCGGGGTCCCTTCCAACTCTACAGTTCTGTGATTCTATGTACACCCTCCTGAACCTAAACATTTGCACCTGCATGCCAGTTTAGGGCAGCTGTCAGAATATTCTTCACCAAGAGCATGAAACAAGTGTTTGTGGGTCACGAAACTGACATGATTGGTCAGTTGTAATTTGCTGAATCGGCAGATCCTATTATAATTGGGCTGGGAAGGAAGCTCACATTAAAATCAAAAGCAGTACACATAATTGTTCTTAGCAGAGAAAGAGGGACTTGTTTCTCGGTGTATTTTTGTTTAGCAAATGTTCTGCAGGTTTGTGCGGCAGCTTGGACTGGCGCCAGAGTGTATTTTTTATAAAGCCATGTTTTTTCCATTACCCTGCAATGGTTTCCCTATTTCAGCTTTCTCGTCCATCTCCAATCCTGCCCCCAACTCCTTTTTATTTTTTTAAAGGATTCTTGAGGTTTCCCTGCTAAGGCCTCCTCTCTGTCCTCGATAAGGTTGAATTCCCTGATGGTAGTTTTAATTGTAAGCATATGCTGTTACCGTGGGGCTGCCCTTTGAATTGCAGTCCTTGGTATTAATGGGTGTGCTTGCATGTGCAGAATAATACTTGAACTTACTAAATTAAAGCGCTGCAGCTTTCCCTTCATCAAGACAGATCTTACGAACAATGACATTTCAGGATCATGGTCAGAGAGAGTTAAATTGTTTAGCTTGTTGGGTTTTAGTCCAGTCACAATCGGTAGGGGAATACTACAGATTGATTATATCAGGCATAATTATCTCCATTATAAAAGCTTCATCCACAGTCCAGATAAATCAACATAGTCCGACCAAAGTTTGTAATACAATGATTTGATGTTCAACTTAGATATGTTATTGAACATCTGAAGCAACACAGATTTAATATCTTAAGGTATTGAGGGGAAAATATTAAGAAGCAGGAAAAATAGGAATGCAATTCAATTACCCAGTGTCTCCTCTTACTGGTATGTTGTATGTTCTGCCACTAAATGTGATTCTGAGCATATAACCCCAGTTCTGGCATTGCTGCTTTGGCTGCTCATACATTTCTGAGGCTATTCAAAGTGCTGGTTTTAACACATCTCTTGACTTAACACACCAGGAACCTGAGGCCCTTTCCTGACTTTCAGAGGGTGGCAACACAGGAGCAAGCTTTTTCAGTTGAATAAATGAATCTTTATTTGCTTCAGCCATCGGCCATGGCAATAAAACAATGCGATATACAGTGGAACCTTGGGTTGCGGACGTAACCCGTGACGGAGGCACGTCTGCAACCCGCAGCATTCGCATCCTGAAGCGCCGCGTCTGCGCATGCACGAGCGGCGAAACCTGGAAGTAACCCATTCCATTTCTTCAGAGTTTCCCGTGGTCTACAACCCAAAAACACATAACCTGAAGCGTTCGTAACATGAGGTATGACTGTAAGCTTTTTTGCTTATTTCCCCCCTCTCCCACTGGTGGAGGAAGAGGGGGGTGGGGGAGCACACCACCCCTGGCACCACGATCCCAGTGGGGTGCCATCGCGGCTGCCCCCTGCCACGCCCCCGGGATGCGTACCAGCCACGCCCCCGCCTGCTCTCTGCCACTGCCCTCTCCCCAGTCTATGGAGTGTGCTCCGCAGGGAGGCCTGCCTGGCTCCAACACCGGTGTCCTTTTGATTACAATGACGATTACGATATCTTTATTGTCATTGTCCCATGCAGAACAATGAAATTGAAAAACTACATAAAACTACATAAAAACTACATAAAACTATCACAAAACTACATAAAACTACATAAAAACTACATAAAACTATCACAAAACTACATAAAACTACATAAAAACTACATAAAACTACATAAAAACTACATAAAACATTCAAAAAAACCCTAAAAACTCTAAAACCCCATTTTAAAATACATTAAACTATACTAGAATCATAGAATCATAGAGTTGGAAGAGACCACAAGGGCCATCGAGTCCAACCCCCTGCCAAGCAGGAAACACCATCAGAGCACTCCTGACATATGGTTGTCAAGCCTCTGCTTAAAGACCTCCAAAGAAGGAGACTCCACCACACTCCTTGGCAGCAAATTCCACTGTCGAACAGCTCTTACTGTCAGGAAGTTCTTCCTAATGTTTAGGTGGAATCTTCTTTCTTGTAGTTTGGAGCCATTGCTCCATGTCCGCTTCTCTGGAGCAGCAGAAAACAACCTTTCTCCCTCCTCTATGTGACATCCTTTTATATATTTGAACATGGCTATCATATCACCCCTTAACCTCCTCTTCTCCAGGCTAAACATGCCCAGCTCCCTTAGCCGTTCCTCATAAGGCATCGTTTCCAGGCCTTTGACCATTTTGGTTGCCCTCTCTGGACACGTTCCAGTTTGTCAGTGTCCTTCTTGAACTGTGGTGCCCAGAACTGGACACAGTACTCCAGGTGAGGTCTGACCAGAGCAGAATACAGTGGCACTATTACTTCCCTTGATCTAGATGTATACTCCTATTGATGCAGCCCACTATACTATACACTATACTATAGAAACCCCTTATGCTACGTTTCGAACCAGAACTGCATTTGCATAGAAACTGTTTCTCAGGTGGCTAGTCCTGGCCTTTATAACCCTATACCTTCTTCCAGAAGGCAGAAGTGCCTGGCTGAGACATATCTCTTCTCCCAGGTGTGCCTATTACTATCCCTGTATTATATTTTGTTGTTTTGTTGTTAAACTTGATGTTTGGGCAACTTCGAATCCCCTGATCTTATGGTTCTTTATCTTCAAACTGGGCTTCAACTGGAGGACCTGTGCAGGTCCTGTGGGTTACCCGAGAGGCGATGTCCAAGTCCGGTCCGTGGTCAAGGTGCAACGTGGAGGCAGTCCGTAAGTAGCTGAAGCTGGGTGCAGGGCAGGGAGTCAGGTGTAGTCAGGAACAGGCATGCAAGCAGGGAGCCAGGGCGGGTCAGGAACTCTGGCAGAAAAGCAGGACAGGGTTCAGGCAGGAACTAGCAACCAACAATGTTGCACCCACAACTTGGGACTGGGGCTGACTGGCTTTTATCTCGCCGAGGCATAGGGCGGCCCCAATCCTCAGGTGACTCGCCTCTCCTGGCCTTAAGGCGACCACTCCTCCTGCGGGAACTTAGTTCCCTCCAGCCTCTCTGCCCTGAGCCTCTGCAGCTCAGGAGAGGCTGGAGGGTTACCGGACCCAGAGGCAACCTCAGCTTCCTCTGACAGGGCTGAGAGTTGAGCACCTGCAGGCAATGGGTCCTCCATCACCTCAGGAGCCAGAGCAGACTCAGCTGATGCCTGCACCTGAGGATCCAGCACAGGTGAGGACCCTTCAGGCTCATGCCCCAGCCCTGGCTCAGCTGGTTCTGGAGGCGGGGAATCCTATGCAGGCTGGGATCCCTCAGGTTCAGCATCTGAGTCTGAATCCCAGGCCATCACAGGACCCCTCCAAACAGAGGATCTCTGCAAAATAGGACATATAACCTCTCTGCTCCCTCATTCCCACCAAATGTGAGTTCGAAGCTGAGAAGATGACTTCTGCAACTATTTCTGATGCATGGGAAGGCTCCAATGGGACACCCTAATAGCAAACTGATTACTGCAGTGGGTTATTTAATTAATATACGAAGCGGTCCCAAATACAGCAGCAAACATCATAAACTGCCCAATGCCAGCCAGTGCTGTCCATGTAGGCTTCTATTTCGTTTGTATCATTTCCCTAACAACTTTACAGCGGGCGTGGTGAATAGCGTCACCGTAAAGAGAATGCTTGAGAGGGATTCAAATAGCAGCGTCTATCTAGGTATGTATGCGATGAGATTCGAACTTGCTACTGTCAAAACTCAACTGAAGGAAACGATGATGAAGGAAACCTTGGGCTTTTTGCTTTAACTGAAAGGTGGGTTAGAGATGTCTCAAACGAATGCCCTGGAAGCAGGCGGTAAAACGTGGAAAGGTTAGAATTTAGTGCCGAAGACTGGTGACATTTGAACAGCATTCGAAGGCGCAGGGCATTAACTGTGGGTATTGTACTGGAAATTCTATCAAGTAATGGTTTAAGATTCACCTCACTCCAGCTAAGGGCACGATTCATGCAGAGGTAGACTTCCAGCTGGCTGTGGATCTGTGATTTGCAAATAGGACTTCTGTGTGTAGTAGTTCCTCCTTTGATCCAGTAGCAGCAGTTGCATGCAAGAAGTCCCTTTTGAAAAGGTTACAAACACACTCATCAAGTGCTCAAAAGAAGGAGAGGGGTTGGGGTGGATTCTGTCTTCCCATACAGCTGATTGTTGAGGTTTTAGTTGTGTGGGCTCAGGATTACGTGTGCCTCTGAATCTTCTTTCTTTTTTTTTTGCATTCTCTCTTTCATGGCTGTGTAGCAAGCTGTACACAAGTTCCTTCACACTCATTGTACAGTGATACCTTGGGTTACAGATGCTTCAGGTTACATATGCTTCAGGTTACAGACTCCGCTGACCCAGAAATAGTACCTCGGGATAAGAACTTTGCTTCAGGATGAGAACAGAAATCATGCTCCGGCAGCGTGGTGGCAGCGGGAGGCCCCATTAGCTAAAGTGGTGCTTCAGGTTAAGAACAGTTTCAGGTTAAGAACAGACCTCCAGAACGAATTAAGTTCTTAACCTGAGGTACCACTATATATTGCTTTGCTCTCACGTTTGCTTATAGGTAGGCAAACAGTGTTCCATCTTGAGACTTTAATGGTAGTGTCAGGGAACTGCCATCAGCTGAGAGGCGAGAGGTGGAAGGGCAGCTGGATTACAGAGAACCTCCAAAAATCGTGGGAAGCAGCACTTCCTTAGCGGAGGAAGGAAGCCCCACCTCTAGTGGGGAAGAGCTGCAGGGCTCGGAGGATGCAAGAAAGAGCCAAGACACCGTGCCTGAGCCCTTTACCCAAGCCTTCCCTGCGCAGTCAGCTTTCGCACAGAGAGGGGAGGCGTCTGCTGGGGGTCAAGAGACTACTCTGCTGGGGAAAGTTTAAGGACCGCCCACTCTCAGATTCTGCTAGTGACTGAGCCAGACATGGAATAGCGGCGTTCTGCATTGTAAATGTTTTTGCACCAATAATAAAGCCTTTGAAAAGACCAGTGAGGGATCTTGCCTGTTCGCTCTCGAGCAACCACATCGATAGGCATAACAGGTAGCTATTCCTAATTTTTAGACCTCTTTTCTACTGGATGTCAGACAAAGCCCCAAACAGAAAATGTGGTGAAGAAATGCAAGATTTTGGACTCAGCTAAAAAATGATCTTTTATAACACTGGGGCACCAGATGGCGCTGTACATTACGACCCTTATGAGCTTTACAATGCGTTTTCCTGAAACGTTTTTTGGGGTGTGTCTAGATCCAGCCTTTATTGCTGTTATTTTAGCAAGCCGCTGGTGCCTACAAAGAGCTCTTTTAAGTGGCTAATTTCAATTTTTTTAAAAAATAATTAGTCTTTTTAACAGTCTCATTGATTTTTCAGTGTTGCTTCTCCTTGCCCGCATGGCTTGAGGGATGGTTCAGGTTAAAAAAAAATAAAAAAATAATTTGGAAACGGTTCTAAATAAATGAAGAGACGGGAGCTAATTAGAAAAACAGCAGTAAAGAAGCACGGAAGCCTCCATCCGATTTTACCTCAAGCACCAATATATTTTAAAGATGATTACTGAAATAGAAGTTGCTCCTCTGAGCTAACCTGGCGTTGCCTGTGGTGCTTGGTAACTGATTAGATGCTAGCTAGCAGCCCATGCTTGAATGACTCCTGAAGCTGCAGTTCTTCTGCAGCAAGTTATTGATAGAAAGCAAACAACATTGTGCTCCCGCATGGCCATTATGGATGCAGATATACAGAGACACTATTAGCAAAAATCCTTAAGCCAGTGAGGTCTATCCTCCTGGGTTTCTCTCTTGTACCCACACAAACATTTTTGTCTGGTTTCTCTCTCTTTACAACCCGAATGTTCTATATAGGAGTTGCATGTGGTGACACTGTTGTGCTTCATAGATGCCCCCACAATAGTTGATAAACCTACAGTTTGTGGGTGCCAGACCTCTCTAATTAATCCCTGGGTCCAGCAAGTGTTAGAATTTGATCAAGCCCAGCTAGCTTCTCATGAGACGATAGCCTGGGTGATGAGCCATTAATGAGGATTAAGGAGCTCAGGGCAAGATGGCAAATGGGAAGGGCCTCTCTCAACAGATCAAGCCAGCGTTTAGAGTAGAGAGGGGTGTGGTGTTTGTGTGTGAGTGTAAGAAGTAAAGCAGCAAGCTACAGAGTCAGAGCATGATGTTTGATTTATCTTTGAATCCGAAGCTGTGGCTATGGGAGAAACAAGACCCTTTTGGGTTGTTGATGCTGTGCATCCCTCCATTGTAGGCTCAGGTTGGATATCAAAGAATAAAAGAACCACAAAGTTGGAAGGGACCCTGAGGGTCATCTAGTCCAACCCCCTTACAATGCAGGAATCTCAGCTCCAGCATCCATGACAGATGGCTGTCCAATCTCTGTTTAATAACCGCCAACGAAGGAGAGTCCACCACCTCTCATGGAAGTCTGTTCCACTGCCAAACAACTCTTACTGGTTCTTCCTGCCTCAACGCAGAACCTTACATTTGTCCCTATTGAAATCCATTTTGTTAGTTTGGGCCCAGGTCTCCAATCTGTTAAGGTCATTTTGAATTCTGATTCTGTCTTCTGCAGCATTAGCTACCCCTCCCAGTTTGCTGTCACCTGCAAATTTGATGAGCATCCCCCTCAATTCCTTCATCCAAGTCATTTATAAAGACATTAAACAACAGGCCCAGGACAGAACCCTGCGGCACCCCACTTAACACTTTTTTTCCAGGATTATGAGAAACCATTAATGAGTACTCTTCGGGCTCAGTCAATCAACCAGCTACAAATCCACCTAACAGTAGTAGTACTAGTAGTAATAATAATAATAATAATAATAATAATAATAATAATAATAATAATAATTTATTTATATCCCGCCCTCCCCAGCCGAAGCCAGGCTCAGAGCGTATAACAACAGTAAAAATTACAGTTTACATAAAATCACAATCAATTAATTGAAATACATTCTAAAATCAATTCATTCTAAAATCAATTCAGAGTCAAATTAATGGCAACCATTAGGTTAGAGGATTACTGAAGGAGGGGGTCAGACTGTGCCTTGGCCAAAGGCCTGGTGGAACAGCTCTGTCTTGCAGGCCCTGCGGAAAGATGTCAAGTCCCGCAGGGCCCTAGTCTCTTGTGACAGAGCGTTCCACCAGATTGGGGCCACAGCCGAAAAAGCCCTGGCTCTGGTTGAGGCCAGCCTAACCTCCCTGTGGCCCGGGATCTCGTTCAACCCACATTTTACCAGCTTCCTTGCAAGAATATCATGGGGGGCTTTGTCAAAAGCCTTACTGAAATCAAGATACACTATGTCTACAGCATTTCCCTGATCCACCAAGTTTGTAATTCCATCAAAAAAAGAAATCAGAATGGTGTGGCATGACTTATTTCTGAGAAACCCATGCTGGGTCTTTGTAATCACAGCATCCTTTTCTAAATGCTCACAGACCGACTGTTGAATTAATTGTTCTAGGACCTTCCCTGGTATCAATGTCAAGCTCACTGGTCGGTAGTTACCTGGGTCTTCCATTTCCTCCTTTTTGAAGATGGGGACAACATTTGCTCACCTCCAGTCTGTAGGGACCTCACCTGTTCTCCAAGAATTTTCAAAGATAATAGACAAAGGCTCTGAAATTAGATTCACAAGATCCTTCAGTATATCCCTGGATGTAGCTCATTAGGCCTTGGAAATCTGAATTCATTTAAAGTAACTAGGTGTTCCCTAACTACCTCTTTTCCTGTCTTGGGCTGCAGCTCCCTCCTTACATCATTTATTCTGTTACCACCAGGTTGTATGTGTAAATGAACCATCTATCACAAAGACACCACTGTCTCTGCTGTGCCTCATTTCCAAGCACCTAGAACTCCTGGAACCTTGCCCTGCTCTGAGATTGCAGTGCAATGCAGCAGTATCTAACTCAACCAATGTCCACAGTCCACAATCCAGTCCACAGACCTCACAATACAAGCTATGCATCCCTTAGCATACAAAAACAGAATACAAAACCAACAAAATCCCCGTGAAATGTTCAAGATAAAGAAGAGTGGAGTCAAGTGGAATTGAGTGGGGAGCGGAGCATAGAAACACTGAATGCTAAGATACAACTTGCAGAGACTGGAAGCTGATTGTGCAACTGCTATTTTTGGCAACAGCCATGATAGTAACCTCTTGTTTAGCTTCAGCTTTGCAGAGAAACAAATGTTAACTTACTTCTCTTATAGTCTTCCTGTAAAAACATTTTTGGAGCTCTAAACAACCTTGTACCCCTTTGTAGACATTTAAGATAAAGAAGAGCAATGTACAAAACATAGTCCCCCAAACAAGCAAAATGTAAGTTACATGCCTCTTTTTCTGTTGTTGAATTCTGCCGCAGCAGGTATTTAATATTTTATCATCTTTGTAAAAACAGCCTGAGGAAGCAGGTCGTCCATAAGCTAATCATGATGCCAATTAAGCCTGATAGGTTGATTTAAATCACTGGAATTTAAACAATAAATCTTAATCATTACTTAAATCAGCAATTCATAACCCTGTGTATTAATCATGCCTTTGATTTTCTGACTTGGTTATTTTCCCTAAGAAAGAATCATTCAAACATCTTGTCTTGATTATTTAGCACAATATATCAGCATTTCCTCCTGTTAACCAAGACCTGCATGTCAATGTATAAGCTGTTATATATGTGTTTAACACACACTTATTTCAATTTTTAAATTTGCTCCCCCCTCAAAAAAAAAGGCATTAGAAATACTTCTGACTAGAAAATCTAGTTAATAGAACTGGTAGTCCTGCAAAATAATATTGCAATATGTAATATAATAAATTATTATTATTATTATTATTATTATTATTATTATTATTATTATTTACAACCTTGGGTCTCCTCTGTTGTTGGACTACAACTCCCATCATCCCTAGTTAGCAAGGTGATGGAAGTTGTTGTCCAACAAGAGCTGGGGACCCAAGTTTCCTCAGCCTCAGCCCTCCAGATGTTTTTGGCCTACAACTCTTATGATTCCTAGCTAGCAGAACCAGTGGTCAGGGATGATGGGTATCAAATAGTAGGGGAAAGGGCTTTATTAGAAAAGCTAACCAATAAACTGAAACTGACACGAGGACAAATAGAAGAAGACGCCTTCACCCCAGTTCAGTACCCCTTTATCACATACACAGCCCAACAAGACAACGAGAATCCCCCGACAGCATACGAATCTGGCTAACCTGATTCAAAAATACACACTCATACTCTCCTCTCACACAAAAACAATTCTCACTACAGCCAACCAAAGACAACCAACCACACCCTAAGCCACCCCAACCTCTCTCATCAACAAGGAAATAGAACAAGTGAATAGTAAGAGAACCCATAAAAACCCCCAACAAAGTAGAACAATAGAAGTAGAATAATAGAAGGATAGCTACCCAACCCCACCCCACTCACCTCACCTCTCCCCCCTTTATTATTATTCTTCTTCCTAATTGTTTAAACCAATTCATGAACCAAGAACATATACACTGACCACTAATAATGAAACATATGTTGTAGATATTTTTCCACATTTATCATGCTATTTTTGTGATATTCAAACAACATGAGGAAACTTGGTATACTTGTTTGTATAACATTATTCTTGTTTATAAAACCCAATACAGTGGTGCCCCGCAAGACGAATGCCTCGCAAGACGGAAAACTCGCTAGACGAAAGAGTTTTCCGTTTTGGAGGTGCTTCGCAAAACGAATTTCCTATGGGCTTGCTTCGCAAGACGAAAATGTCTTGCGAGTTCCTGCGGGTTTCCCCCCTTTCCCCCCCTTTTTCTAAGCCGCTTATCCGCTTATCCGCTTATCCGATAAGCCGATAAGCCGCTAAAAGCCGCTAAACCGCTAATAGCGCTAATCCGCTAAGCCGTCAATGGGCTTGCTTTGCAAGACGAAAAAACCGCTAGACGAAGAGACTCGCGGAACGGATTCTTTTCGTCTTGCGAGGCACCACTGTAAAAGAAAAAAGAAGAAGGAAGAAGAGTGTGAGCCAGTGTTTGATTCTGAGGGAATGGAACTCAATACCTGAAGCAATATTCAGACAGGCAGTTCCTCCAGAGCTCAGTTTCCCTAAGACACCATATCCAAACATGCCAGGTCCCTCTTTCTCCCTCTTAACCAGGAAAGGGAGCATACCAGTTTGGAGATGAAGTGATGGAGTGCTTGAGTCTAGGCGTACTGGAGGGTTGTCCCTTTGTATGATCTCTTCTTCTCCTCCATCAGGGCAGAATTGGGCCTGGGAGGTGTGGTCAGGGCCTAGAAGGGTTTAAAGTGTGAGCTAGAAATAAAATTTTGTTGGTGCTAACTGATCACACTGAGGGATCTGTCAATGAACCTGCAAAGCATCTTCTCTGGACCTCACTCTTCTGCATTTGCATGTCCGAAGGCTCTGCAGCCTTTGGCCTCCTGAGTCATGACCACCACCTCAATCACTTTCTTCTCTACAGAATCCCAGACTGTAGACAGGACCTCTTGCATCTTTGGTTGCCTGACCCAAACTTGTGCCAAGTGGAGGCTTATACATCTGAGAAACAAGCAAACAAAACAACATTGTCACTGGTGACCCTAAGAAGACAACCTGGGGCACGGAGCAAGCAGTTGACGGAGACTGGATTTCACATATTGATTTGAACCAACTGGTAATGCCTTGGCTGCAGCTTTCCAGTTTAATTTCAACATTAGCATGACAGATGTTATTAACACCGTAGCAGTTCTGTTCTTCTTTTCTTTCTGGTGTTTATGTAGGATTGAAGTCAGCAGCCATTCCTGTAGCAACAGGAATTGTAGCTCGAAAGCGAGCTGTGTAGATCAGTGAGCCCTACAGTGACTCTCCTCCCTTGCATATCTGCCTATTTAAGTGGGCAGGCATTATCATGAGAAATCATTTCTCATTATTTCCCATCTGCTCAAGTATAGAGCAATGTGTCAAGGATGGAGTAGAATCCAAAGTGAAGGGAAGCTACCAGTTGATAGGAGTGAGGGGGTGCAGGGCAATGCCTGACAATGATTCAGAGATATATAAATATATATATAACATGTATATTCAAGGATATTAGAACAACAGATTTGATACAAAGTATAAAAAGTAATGGGGCTAAAACCATATCGCTTGTTGATGCAGCCTTGACAGTGCAGCTCTGCAGAGACTCAACAGCTGTTCTGCCCAAGCCTGCAGGGAGTTCAGCTTGACGAAGACCAACATCTTGGGTTAGGACATTGGCAGCAATCCACGCATCAGCACTGGTGTGTTGGGTTGAAATAAACGACAGACGAGTGGTGGGTGTCATATGGGAGGCATCTCTCGAGCATGTCTCGGGGAGTCCCTTTTATTGAATATTACAGCATTGCCACATATGTGCTTGTTGCTGATTGGTTAACACAAATACAAAGCAAAGGTTGCATATAAGCATTAATCACTAATAGATTAAAGGTTGGGAAAGGGAACACAGAATTGGACAGGCATGAAAACCTCCTTGTTAAACTATTACCAGTGATTGATATAGCAAGACTTAAACAGTTACTAGTGATTGATATATAGCATTCATCCGTAGATGTGGTCAACCAAGCACTAAGAACAGGTCAGGATGCAATGTCTCATGAACTCATGGTGAACTGAACATTCTAGGGTGATGAAGGAATGTCTCAGCTTAAAATGGTTTTTGCCAGAGTCATGTGCAGAAGCAAAACTTCCCATCACTGGTGATCATCACACACTTGAAGCGGCAGGCAATTTTGTCGACCTGGCTTGCACCATAACCAGCAACCTGTCCATTGATGCTGAGCTGGAAAATGTATTGGCAAAGTCAACTATGGCGCACCTCTCCCAAAGGGTAGGAGAGAATGTGATGCCAACATTCAACACCGAGATGAAGGTCTACCAGGCCAACGTGCTGGTTGAGCATGCTGCTGTGTGGATGGGAGTCGTTGGCAACTTACAACCTCCAGGAGCAATGCCTCCATGCCTTCCACATGTGCTGCGTCATGAAGAATTTGGGCATCACATGGCAGGACAAAGATGTGCCCCCCCCCCAAGCCAACATTCCCAACATGTTCACATTCCTGTCTCAGCAATAGCTACACTTGGCTTGGTCATGTCCATAAAATGGAAGATGGCAAGATCCTCAAGGATATGCCCTATGGCAGGCTTCTTCAACCTCGGCCCTCCAGATACTTTGAGACTACAATTCTCATCATCCCTGACCACTGGTCCTGCTAGCTAGGGATCATGGGAGTTGTAGGCCAAAAACATCTGGAGGGCCGAGGTTGGGGAAGCCTGATATAAACCTTCTACTCAAGTGTTTCAGTGGCTTCCCAAGGTCTTGAAAAGAAGTCTTCCCCTGTCACCTACAACCAGATCTTTTAAACTAGCAATGCCAGGGACTGAAGCTAGCACCATCTGGGAGCAATGCACCACTAAGTACCAGGGGATTATACCCCCTCCTTGCCTTGTTTTTAAGATTTCAGAGCCACCAGACTAACTATGCTTGAAGAAAGAATTCTGTGCCACGTCGGTATTTGGTTTGATCCAGCACAACAGTCCTTTTACATTCTTAACGTTATTCTATATATTCTATATATTTATTACGTAACAATGTTATGCATCAGCATCACTCTTAAATGTGTAACATATTTTTCGCTCTATAAAGCGCACCAGACCACAAGACGCACCTAGTTTTTGGAGGAAGAAAACAAGAAAAAAAATATTCTGAATCTCAGAAGCCAGAACAGCAAGAGGGATCACTGCGCAGTGAAAGCAGCAATCCCTCTTGCTGTTCTGGCTTGTGTGATAGCTGCACAGCCTGCATTCGCGCCATAAGACGCACACACATTTCCCCTTACTTTTTAGGAGGGAAAAAGTGAGTCTTATAGAGCAAAAAATACAGTAATTGAAAACCAGCAGCTTAAGTTTCATTGTCACACATACAGATATACTGGAAAGATGCATTATTAATGTTGGTCTTTTTTGACATCGCATTGTTTATTTGAGTAGCAGGAGTGACTGCTGTCTCTGAATCTGCTGGCTTGTAGGTAATGTGTGTTTATGTTGAGGTTGGTAGAAGGGGAAGAGAGAGAGAGAGATGCTCAGAATCTCCTGCAGATGTCTCAAGCAATCTTTGTTCCTGTACAACCTTAATGCCACATGGCTCACCCACCCACACAAACCCTGTCACAGCCTCACATTTTCAGCAAATAGAGTTTGACAGCAAGGAAAATTGGGGAGGGAAAAATAATGTCACCAGCAGAGTAAGGGATATCCACATGCTTAAAATATATCAATTAGAGTCAGGAGGATTAGGAAGACATTTAATGAGTGCCTTTTTTGTGTGTGTCTGTTCAGAAGAACTTAGGAAACCATCTTCTGGGATGTTGTGCTGCACAAGACCCTTTTGCAAGCAGCTGTGCAAACTCATATTTATTGTACAGAGGCTAGTGCAAGAAACCTTCCTTGCACTAATAATTTAGAACTGGGATCTCCCTCTCTCTCTCTCTCTGGCTGTGTACGCATTCCTGTTTATTCTGCATCTAGTTCATTCCCACGACTCGTTTAGGAAGCAGTGCACATACAATGTTAGTCACAATCCAGATCTATCGGGCTGTGCCTTGTGAAATATTGCATTTTGATGTGTCCCCCCCCCCAAAACCAGCTTCAATCCAAATTGAAAAAAAGAACGACATAGCTGCTGTTTTAGCTGGTAGTGTGTATACTCTCTCTCTCTCTCTCTCTCTGTGTGTGTGTGTGTGTGTGTGTGTGTGTGAGAGAGAGAGAGAGAGAGAGAGAGAGAGAGAGAGAGAAGGAGAGAGAGAAAGAGAGAGAGGCCCTTTCCTCCTCTTACTTTCTGGGAGAAAAATGCAGAAGACACCTCATGCTTCACTTATCTCATTTTTATTGCTTTGGATAAAAGCCAGGCAGTTTTCTTGCCAAGCTGTCCTGTCCACCAGTATAGAAATTCTCAAGCCAGCAAGAAAAAGAAAGATATTTAACATTGATGGTTAGACCTCAGAATCAGCCAACCCAAGATCTCAGCACACTTAGTAAGGAGACCTGGAACATGGTCTAGGACTACTGGGTATTGCAGCATTGCTGAAACAGCTTAGAAACCTAGATGGGACGCCACTGGGAGTTACAGAGAAGATAATTATTTTTCAAAAAACAACAACAATCCAAACCCTCCTTGTCATATTAATCACTGAAAGGTTTATCAAATGAAGCCACGGTTTCAAAGCAGCTGCTTCTCTAGATTTCAGTTATCTGCCGCAGTTCTCCCAAACATATTCCCCTCATGTACCCACTACAAGTGGGCTTCTCTCTTTATACCAAAAGGCATGCCTTCCCTCGCTGTGCTCTGCTGTTTAAAGGCATTTTCTACCTATGTATGGAAGTGAGAGCTGGACCATGAAGAAGGCTGATTGCCGAAGAATTGTTGCTTTTGAATTATGGTGCTGGAAGAGACTCTTGAGAGTCCCACGGACTGCAAGAAGATCAAACCTATCCATTCTGAAGGAAATCAGCCCTGAGTGCTCACTGGAAGACTCCCTGGAGAAGAGAAGACTCCCTGGAAAAGACCCTGATGTTGGGAAAGATGGAGGGCACAAGGAGAAGCGGACGACAGAGGATGAGATGGTTGGACAGTGTTCTCGAAGCTACCAACATGACTTTGACCAAACTGTGGGAGGCAGTGGAAGACAGGAGTGCCTGGTGTGCTCTGGTCCATGGGGTCACGAAGAGTCGGACACGACTAAACGACTAAACAACAACAACAACAGCTCACTTCCATGCATGAGCCTGGGCTGAGGAGGAAGCAGTGAGAAGGAAGAGAAATCCAGTTCACATTTAAAGGTGAGCCTACTGAAATTGCACTTTGTGCAACAACACATGAATTGAAACTCAGTCCGTCTTCAAAATTCAAACTTCCCTCAATTTTGTGGCGCAGTTCCCCAGCCAAGTAATGTGCAAAAAAATGCATATGCTTAGGTGGATATGAATACGTATAATGAAAATAGCATTCTGTTTGGGGAAATTGCTTTGTAAAAATATGTTTATTAAGCAAAATCGCATACAAGAATATGTGTAGATTTTGAGAAATTAGCAATAAAATGATGATGAATTTTTGTAAGGACTTTTTTTTTTAATGCATACTGAAATGTGGAGAACCAGACTTCAGAATGGAAAAAGAGAAACTGAGATAAACTGAAATTGGCATGTTTATGTATTGCTAATGGTCAGGGAAGCTGAGTGAAGGTGGGGCTTCAATCCTCCCTCTGCAAGACCTTTTTGGTAGGAAAAGTAAATCCCACCCCCTCCATTTTTTTACCTCATGGGCAAGCAAGTGCTTAATAATCTGAGGTGGCAAGGATTCTTTTCTGTCAGTTATGCTGTCAGTCACTTTCCTGGAAAAAGGAACTAATTATATGAGGTAAACTTTCTCCATAAAAGCCTCACAACGGGTAATGTGTAGAACAGAAGTCTTAAATCCTTTAAGTATTTAAGTATTAGATGTGTTTTAGACATTTAATAAATTGATCCTCAAAGTAGATGTGGTGCTGTACTTTTATCCGTCAAAGAACCCTCTGAAGTATGTTGGGCTCAGAGAGATTGGTGCAAGCTCACCTAGCAAGTTTTGCAGGTAATATCTTAACTGTGTTGTAGCTGATGCTTGTAACACGTTCTTATTTTAATAATATCAGGTTCTAGGCAGGAGGAAAGTGCCGCATGCATTGCTTACCTAGCTCCTCATTTTAATTTTAATTCATTTAGTTTGCAGTTGCGTGTCGAGGTCCCCAGGGCCACCCCAATAACTCACACATCACACAGAATTTTTTGTTTAAGATTTTTGGCATAATTTTGGCCACAACTTTATTGAAATACAAATTTGTGAGTGGTTGCTTAGGCATTGGTTGCGACTATCTGCCCCCACCATGGGGGACGGACTGACATTCCGCACGATGCAAAAGTCAGAATAGGGGAATACACTTGGGGGTTACACGGAGCAGGGAACCTGCCCTCACCCCAAATGCAACCAGAAGCTCATTGCTATGGCCCGAGCCCCCTTGTCAGAGTGGACAAGCAATAGTTAGCTCCCAATTCCTTTAACGGAATCCCTTGCAGCAGCAGCATTAGAGGGGCAGGCACAGCCAATCCATGCCCCTCAACCAACCAAACTATAAACCAATGCCTAATCGCGAACCTTACAAGTTGTGATGATTTGCTACGCAGTAGGCAAAAACCAAATGGCCCCAGCCAATCAGCCAGATGGACAAAATTCCTACTGGGCCCCTGCCCCAAGAGCAGACGACCCCACGACAGGCATAGCAAGGTCAAGCGAACAACCCTAATTCTAGGGAGGGGGGGACGGGCAATCTGATGCACGGGCGAAAAGAGGAAGCCCTAGCCTTGTGCAAGGAGTTTTAGCATTTCTGGCTGTCAATCAACAAATGGCAACATTAACTTCTTCCCAACAACAAGGGAAGCCCCAATTGCATCAGTGGCCAACGAACAATTAGCCCGCCCCCAACTTTGGAGTGTCCTGGCGGCCCCCACCGCAACACGTGCTCTCCATGAAGGAGAACAAGCTTTGGCAAAAGAGAGGAGGCCTCCTAAAGTGGATTAAACAGTCCACAATTTGGTATGCAACAACGGCAGCAAGGATACTCATCGCAAAAAACTGGAAAACTCAAGATCTACCCACACTGGAAGAGTGGCAGATGCAGCTGATGGACTATATGCAACTGGCCGAGATGACTGGCAGAATCCGAGACCTGGGAGAAGAGAGGATTGAGGAAGACTGGAAGAAATTTAAGATGTATTTACAAAAACATTGTAATTTGGTTGAATGTTAAGAAGGATGCTAGATTATAAAAAATTGGCCACCACTAAATTAGATTTTGAATTTGATGATAAGTGAGATTAAAGAAAACGTAAATTTTATGGAGAATTGCTAGATTATACTTAAATGAGTGGATATAAGATCGTAAACAAGTTGATAATTTGCTTGGAAAAACCTTTTAACGATGTAAATGGGAGCGGGAGACGTGAGGGAGTCCAAAGAAGTGATGAAACTACGTTGTGATAGAAGTAAGATTGTTTATTATTGGTGCATTTGTATTTAAAAACTCTAATAAATATTTATAAAAAAAAAATAAACAGTCCACAATTTGTTTGGCTGTTTTTGAAAGATGTAAAATTTTACTTAACATAATTATTACAAAATATAAGCAAAATATTGCAAATACATACATACATATATATTTCAGATGAGCACACATATATAGAAAAAGAACAGAAAAGAAAAACGGAAGAAAAGGAGAGGAAAAAATAAGGAGAAAAAGAAGAAGAAAAGTTGGAAGAATTTCTTCCAAATTTATTCTACAAATATCTCAATAATAAAATTTCATTGATTGACTTCCATCGCTTACACTGCACTTCCTATATACATTTTAAGCAAGATTGTAACTGTTATTCTGTATTTTTCCCATACAATCTCACACAAATATTCTACTCAATAAGTTTTCTAAATCTTTCATAAATCTATTCTTAACACAACCAATACCTTACATTTAATCTTTGTCTACATAAATAATCATTTAAACATTTCCATTGTTTCTGGATTATATTTTTTGGTTTTTGTCTTATCAAAGCCGTCAGTTTTGCTAATTTCAAGTATTTGCATAATTTATTCAGCCATTCTTCTTTGGTTAGAATGTAATTTCCTTTCCAATTATTGGCTATTAACATTATCGCTGCTGTTGTCGCGTACAAGAAAATATTATCTAATGTATGGGGAAATACAGGTACACAAAAGATTTAGGGACCATTTAGTGAGAAAGGCTCTATTTGAAGTTTGGGAGAGAACATAGGAGAAAATCATAGAAAAAACAGTCCACAGTTTTGTTCAACTTGGGAACATTACACTTGCAATGAAATGATGAGGAGCACTGCCTGGAATGAAAAAAACTGGGAAGAAAACTGATGTAGCTTTTGTTTCACTTCTCCTTGCAAGTCTTGCCAGAGCTTTTCCCTCTTCTTCTTCTTCTTCTTCTTCTTCTTCTTCTTCTTCTTCTTCTTCTTCTTCTGCCTCAGTGCACTGGAACTGCACTCTGGCACCTCTCAGATGAGCAATACCTGACCAGGCTCAGCAAAACGTCCCTGCACATCAGCTCTGCCAACCTCCCTGTCCCTCCTGCTTGCGTGCAAGAGCCAGAGAGGAAGGGCTGCTCTGTGGACCAGCAGAGCTGAGGCACAGGAAAGAAGCCTCCTTGTGCCTTACCTGAACATGCCTCCCTGCTGCTTTGGCTAATGTGAGCTTTAGCAGTGGTGGTCATTGAGCTTCCTTAAGCTGCTCAGCTGAGGTGCAGAAAGTGCCCAGCGCTCAGCTGTCAGGGACTGGACTGAAGGGGACGAGATTGAGGAGGAGGAAAGGTGGAGATCGCTCCCCCTTCTCCTGAAGCTTCCAGAGATGAGGAAGGCAGTACAGTCATACCTTGGAAGTTGAACGGAATCCGTTTTGGCTTCTGAGAGCCAGTGTGGTGTAGTTGTTAAAAGCAGTAGACTCGTAATCTGGTGAACCGGGTTCGCTTCCCCGCTCCTCCACATGCTTTGAGACTCCTTCGGGTAGTGATAAAGCGGGATATCAAATCCAAACTCTCCTTCTTCTTCTTCCTCCTCCTCCTCCTCCTCCTCTTCTTCTTCTTCTTCCGATTGGCTGCAGGAAGCTCCTGCAGGCAATCTGAAGCCACAGAAGCCCCATCAGATGTTCAGCTTCCAAAAATAGTTCACAAACCGGAACACTCACTTTGTGGCATTTGGGAGCCAAAACGTTTGAGAACTAAGCTGTTCGAAGGAAGGCAAACAGAAGACTGGTGTGGTGTTGGGAGAAGAGAAGGCAGAGACAGAGCAGCCAGCTGACACGTTATCACTGGAGAGTATTTTTGACCTCCCTTCCCCCAGAACTCGGCATTCATTGAGAGTGCAAGAGCAAAGGATTCAGAGACAATTAGCCCCAGCCGGCCACCATAAGGGGAAGTGCTGTTGCTAGGAGGGGAGGGGGAGGAGCTCAGTTGGAGCAACATCGTTAACGGGATACAGACTGCATTCCTTTGTCTCTTGCTGTGATGATTGAATAACCTCATTACAGTCGTACCTTGGTTTTCTAATTTAATCTATTCCACGAGTCTGTTTGACTCCTGGAACAGTTGAAAACCAAGGCACGGCTTCTGATTGGCTGCAATAGCATCCTGCAGCCAATTGGAAGCCGTGCTGGATGCTCAGCTTCCGAAAATCATTTGAAAACTGAAACAATCACTTCTGGGTTTTGATCCTTCGGGAGCCAAAACGTTTGAGTTCATGCAGGAGAGAGTGAAAAATTAAATTACCACTGCTCTGAACCTGGAAAAGGGCTGCCAGCAGAATTAACGTTTTGGGAGAGTTCATTGACTGTGAACGGATAGCATGTTGACAGATGGCTAAATAAGAGAAATATGTTGTTTCCATTGTCCTCTTCTGCGTTCAAAAAGGAGGGAAAGTAATTGAAAATTGAAACTAACTTTATATTTTAAAATACGCATGAAAGGATCTATACAAGTGGAGACTGTTTCCCTCTAGAGGGAGCTTTTGAAACTGTTACAAGAGTGGTTTTTTCTCCAGCTGCAAGATAAGAGATGTGAGAATCAGAGATTGACCTTGGACTTTAAGAATGTTGACAGAAGGAGCTTTAGTGACTGTTTTATGTAAGATAAGCTACTCGCTGGAACAGCTTCACAAAAAGACGGATGTTATGAATTCCAAACTTGAGAACTTGGAACAAAAAGTGATAAATTTGGGACAAAAAGTGACCATTAATACAGAAATTGCTCAGGATTTGATACAAGAAACTACTTTGACAGGACAAACTGGGGAGAAGAAGGAGAAAGTTGTGGTTGTTGAACCTAAAGTAATATAAGTGGAAGCCCCAGCCTTTCAGACACAAATCGAGGATTATAAGTGGAGGCCTCTTATGAATGAATATAGAAAAAGTCAGAATTTGAAGATTGGAGCCCTGCCTGCACTGGAGAAGGAAGGTTGGATAGACTCTTTCATGCAGGGATTTATTGACCTTTGGGTTCTGAATCTGGGTCAGGAGGTGATTGGAGTTGTGGGGGTCTTTGGATCTGGAGGAGTCTTGAAACATGATTTGAGATATTGTATGGACCTTGGTTCTAGCTGTCGAGAGTTGGCTGGCCTGTCAAGAGGGAATGGGGGCATGGCTGGGTTGGGGCCTCCCCGAGACTTGCTCTTCAGCATTTTCAGCATCAAAGAATATGAAGAAGAATTGCAGAAGGGACTTGGAAAAGATTTAAGAGCCTCGGACAGAAGATCTCCAGGTTGATGAACTATATGGAATGGACGGAAATGATTGGCAGAATCCGAGACCAGGGAGAAGAGATGGTGGTAGAAGACTGGGAAAGTCTAAAGTTTGTACATAGAAATATTGTAAAATTAATGAGTGTTTGAAAATTGTTGGAATGAAACTTTATGGCTTTAGCAGAAATGCTATAAGGAGTTAAGTATAAATTAGTATTTTAGTATTAATGGAAAATAAGGTTAAAAATATGTTAAGACATTCATAATGATAAAAATAGAGAAAGATGGAAAGGATTTGCTGAAACAAGTAACAGAAGTGGAATACAAAAAGGGAGGTGAGAGGAAGTCGATGAAATAAGGGAATGAAAGATAGACTAATGAAATGGTATGCTATATGTTTTTTAAATTGTTGTTGTTTTGTTTTGTTTAATTTAGTGTTAAGGTTGTGTTTTGTATTGTTGTATTGTTTATTGTATTGTTTCTTCTTTTGTTCTTTTTTCTTGTCTGCCGTAAGTTTGAAAAGTAATAAAGATTATTTTTTAAAAAAAAATGTTTGAGTTCAAAGGCGTTTGGCTTCCGAGGTTCCACTGTAGTAAGAACTCTTCTTTGTTTTTCTCTGCTTCTTCCCACCACCAGGGGAGGGAGAGAATTCCCCAAAGCCTGATATCATCTGAGCAAGCTTCCATACCACTACAGAACCTCTACTTTCTATCTATCTATCTATCTATCTATCTATCTATCTATCTGTCTGTCTGTCTGTCTATCGATCTATCGATCTATTGATCTATCATCTATCATCTGTCATCTGTCATCTGTCATCTATCTATCTATCATCTATCTATGCACTGAGTCTCACACTGGTTGGTGTTTCCCACTTAATCTGAACCACTGCTATTTTTCTAGAAAAAGATGTGCCAGAACTCACCACGAACGCCTCCCTTGTTCTCTTATAATGGCTATGGCACCTACCTGAGCAGTGCCGGAACTGAGTTCCAGCAAGTTCCAGTTGCAAAAAAAGCTCTGGTGTGGATTAAATTTGCCTGTGGCAAAGCAGGAATCTCTTGCTGTGGCCCGCACCCTACCCAGGGCCGGATTTAGGTTTGATGAGGCCCTAAGCTACTGGAGGTAATGGTGCCCTTTATATGTCCAGCTGTCCTTTGTCAACAACAAATTGTTGCTGCTTTTTGTGTTGAATATATGCTATATGGAAATTTATGGACCTAATAGGTATCTAAATCCATTTGCACATGTTGCCATGCTATCAGTCCATGAAGAATGTAGGCACCCTATATATAGAAATGAGAAAACCAGTGATATTTTAGGGAGCAGGCTAGCAGGCGGGGCCCATGACCTACATCTTAGGAGCCTACACAACACACAACACTGTTGCTGTATGTAGATTTTATTTTGTTTTTTATCTTATATTTTGGTAATGTGTTGTTTTTTTCCTTTAATTTTTTTTGGGTCCTCCAAGAGAGTGGAGCCCTAAGCTATGGATTGTTTAGCTAATATGTAAATCTGGCACTGGCCCTACCATTTCCAACACTGGCAGAATGACCCCCCCCCCCACTCACTGAACTCAGAAAGGTGCTTCTGTGCATCTTTTCTGCCCCGTGTGCCAGAGCGCCGCCTCCTCAGTGGTGAGAGGGGGGCATTCCTCTGGTAGCAGAACCGGCGGGGTGGGGAGGGTGCCCCCTCTTGTGCTTCCACTGCCTGCGGCGGGTGCTTTGCCTCACCTCATCAGTGGACCAGCTTTGCTTAACTAAATACAGTGGTACCTCAGGTTAAGAACTTAATTCATTCTGCAGGTCCGTTCTTAACCTGAAACTGTTCTTAGCCTGAAGTACCACTTTAGCTAATGGGGCCTCCCGCTGCCGCTACACCGCCACCACGCAATTTCTGTTCTCATCCTGAAGCAAAGTTCTTAACCCGAGGTAATATTTCTGGGTCAGCGAAGTCTGTAACCTGAAGCGTCTGTACCCTGAAGCGTCTGTAACCCGAGGTACCACAGTAGTGGCCTTTCAAGGTGCTGCCACTAGAACACACAGTCTCCCTCATCTCACATGTTGCATCATAGCGGTGAGGGATTCTTCTATAGTTTTTACAGTATTTATCATGCTAAAAAAATAATCATCAGGGAAAAGTGGTAAAGGCCTACATTTGAACATTTTCACATAGTTGCCCCCACACCTATTTAGTTTTTCAATTATTATATTTTTAGACATTTCTAGTACTTTACAGTACTGCACATTAATCTTTAGGGCATCTTGAAACATTCTGGAACATTGGATTTCACTGGTTTATATAAGAAAATATTAATAAATGGTATTCATGCCTTATAGAAAGTATCTAATTATTGTCTGGGAGTTTCTGGATATGTATGTTGTTAATTAATTTTGATATTTGTGGCATATTCCCATACATCATTTAGCCATTCTTTTACAACTGGAATATTTGCCTCTAATATCTTGCAAAAACAATTCTAGTGGCATTTCTTGCAAATGCTGCTGAGGCTCCAATTCGGATTTGATTCTGAATAGACATATAGAACCAGGCTGTAACTAATGTAGGATTTAAACACTCCTTAAATGTATTTAATACTAATAATACCTTTATTGTCATTGTACAACGAGCCTCCCCCCACCCAAAAACACTCAATCTCTTATCGAACAACACACCACCTCGCAGTCAATTTCGCTATGTTATTTTCCATTCAACAGCCTAACAGCCCACAAATAGAAGCTATTTTTTAGCCTGTTGGTATGGCTGATTATACTTCTATATCTCCTGCCCGAGGGTAGAAGATTAAAGAGGTGCTGGCCGGGGTGTGAGTCATTCCTGAGAATTTTTCTTGCTCTCCTAAGGCAACGATCCCTTGCAATGTCAGTCTAGCAGACTCAAGGGACAGCCCATGATATCATGTGCTGTATTCACCACCCTCTGTAGAGACTTTCTGTCCGTGGCTGTCAGGCCAGCATACCACACTGTGATACAATATGAAAGGACACTTTCTATTGTGGACTGGTAAAAGGACTTCATCAATTGTTGTATAACATTATTCTTTCGCAAGACCCTGAGGAAATGGAGTCTCTGTTGGGCCTTTCTGACCACGTGAGTTATGTTGATTTTCCAAATGGGGTCCTCATTAAGGTAAGCTCCCAGTACAGTAGTGCCTTGCAAGACGAAATTAATCCGTTCCGTGAGGCTCTTCGTATAGCGGTTTTTTCGTCTTGTGAAGCAAGCCCATTGACAGCTTAGCGGATTAGCGCTATTAGCGGTTTGGCGGCTTTTAGCGATCAGCTGTTAAGCGGCTTATCAGCGGATCAGCTGATAAGCGGCTTAGCGGCTTAGGGAAAGGGGGGAAAATGGGGGGGAAACCCGCAGGAACTCGCAAGACATTTTCGTCTTGCGAAGCAAGCCCATAGGGAAATTCGTTTTGCGAAGCGCCTCCAAAACGGAAAACCCTTTCGTCTAGCGGGTTTTCCGTCTTGCGAGGCGTTCGTCTTGCGGGGCACCACTGTAATTTATATCCCCACCACCAGTACTGCTGAACAGCATCTTTTATTTTCCTTTACAGTGTTTATGTGACTTAGATCCTTTGTGTCTCCAGCTTTTAGACTTGTTTCGAAAATAAAAATACCAGTACGTTTGCCAAAATGCCAGTTCTTGAGAGAGCCACAGTGCAGTTTCCTTCTCCATAACCAATGCTTCAATGCTATATGTGCACACTAGTAGATTCCATTAGCTGCTGTTCGACAGAACAAATGTTTGAAAAGGGAGAAGAGAAGACATCTTAGGGCTTAGATACATTTGCTGAGCAGTAAATGGAAGTGCAAGTATACAGTTTTTCTCAATCTTTCAGAAAATAAGCCTGGTTTTCAAAGGCAGCGATATTTCAGTTTTGCACTGTGATGCATGTGTGATACATCTAATTAAAATGACCTGCATGGAATAATATAAATGAAGAAGACAATCAATTATGTTTCAATTAAACCTCATATTAGCGCTCTGAAATAAATAGCCAGCTAATCCTTATTTACAAAGAAAGAAAGAACCACATCTGTAATTCAAAACAGATGAAATTCTGTTTAGAACAGATTTCAATTATCTCAGGAGAATTTGTGCATTTCTAAATAAAAAGAAGAATGTCTACAATTAAGCCCAGATACTTTTAAAAGTTGAACTTTTTGTGTATTTTGAATCACCCACATATGTTTTTAAACACACACACTTTCCTCTTACAGTACTATATTGGCAAGTGCATTTGTGATTTAATTTTTTTTTTTATCGCTGGGAAAGTATTTTAGCAATAAAATAAAAAGGGGCTCAGAAAATGTCACCCATGCACAGCATGTGTCCCAAGCTGCACAATGGCCTTACCCACAGCAGCTGTGTCAAGCACCCTTCTGCAGATGAAACCGGTAGGATATACAGTACACATGTACTCCCAATGGTGTGGAAAGTTAACTGCAATTTTATTTGGAGCTTAAAATGATAGATGAATAATTGGGCAGGTCTAGGAGACTCCTGGGGATGCGTCTGGTGCTGTGGTCTAAACCACTGAGCCTCTTGGGCGTGCTGATCAGAAAGTCGGCGGTTTGTTTTTGTTTTTTAAATAATTTTTATTAATTTTCATAAAACAAAAAACACACAAATAAACAAACAATACATGACTTCCCCATGCCTCCCCTTCACTGCACCCCTGTTTCAAAAATTTTTTAGCAATCCTTCATTCCTTTTCAAAATTTGATTTCCCTCCAAATTTTCTCAACTTGAATATTTACAGCTATAGTTCTCTGTTTCTTAACCCTTAACATTTTATCAGTCCGAAACTTTACAACAGTTCTTAAGATATAATTTAAATTTTTTCCAGTCCTCTTCCACTGTCTCCCTCCTCTGATCACGGATTCTGCCGGTCATCTCTGCCAGTCCCATGAATTCAGTCACCTTCGTCTGCCATTCTTCCAGAGTAGGTAATTCTTGCATCTTCCAATACTTTGCCAGAAGAATTCTTGCTGCTGTAGTTGCGTACATAAAAAAAGTCTTATCTTTCTTTGGTACCAATTGGCCGACCATGCCCAAGAGAAAAGCCTCCGGTTTCTTTACAAATGTCCACTTGAGGACTTTCTTAATTTCGTTATAGATCATTTCCCAGTAGGCTTTAACCTTTGGGCAGGTCCACCAAAGATGGTAAAAAGTTCCTTCGCATTCGTTACATTTCCAACATTTATTACTGGGCAAATGATATATCTTTGCAAGCTTGACTGGAGTCATGTACCATCTATAGATCATTTTCATTATGTTTTCTTTCAAGGCACTACATGCCGTAAATTTAAGGCCTGTGGTCCATAACTGTTCCCAGTCAGCAAACATGATATCATGACCTAAATCTTGTGCCCATTTAATCATAGCTGATTTAACTGTTTCATCCTGTGTATTCCATTTCAGCAACAAGTTATACATTTTAGACAAATTCTTAGTATTGGTCTCTAACAATTCTGTTTCCAATTTTGACCTCTCTTTCTGAAAACCTAGTTTCTTGTCCTGCTTAAAAGTCTCATTTATCTGATAATAATGCAACCAATCTCGAACTTTGGATTTTAATTTCTCAAAGCTCTGTAATTTAACTTCTTCACCGTCATATTCTATAATTTCACTGTATTTTGACCAATTCGAATCCATGTTAAGTTTTTTTACCGCTCTAGCTTCCATTGGTGACAACCATCTGGGTGTTTTATTTTCCAACAAATCCTTATATCGATTCCAAACATTATATAAAGCTCTCCTGACAATATGATTTTTAAAGCCTTTATAGATCTTAACCTTGTCATACCATAAGTATGCATGCCAGCCAAAATTGTTATCATACCCCTCCAAGTCTAAAATATCTGTGTCTTCAAGAAGTAGCCATTGCTTCAACCAGCAAAAAGCTGCTGCTTCATAATAAAGTCTTAAGTCCGGCAGCGCAAAACCCCCCCTATCTTTTGCATCAGTTAAAATCTTAAATTTTATTCTGGGTTTTTTGCCCTGCCAGACAAATTTAGATATATCTTTCTGCCACTTCTTGAAACAATCGATCTTGTCTATAATTTGCAGTGTCTGAAACAAAAACAACAATCTCGGCAATACATTCATCTTAATAACAGCAATTCGGCCTAACAAGGATAATCTCAGTCTAGACCATATGTCAAAATCTTTCTTCACTTCCAACCAACATTTCTCATAATTGTCTTTAAACAAATTCATATTTTTAGATGTTAGATTCACCCCTAGATATTTCACCTTTTTTGTTATCTCCAAGCCAGTTTCTTTTTGAAAACTATCTTTTTCCCCCATCGTTAGATTTTTTTCCAGTACCTTTGTCTTTTGTTTATTTAATTTAAAACCAGCCACCTGACCAAATATTTCAAAGAAAGTCGGCGGTTTGAATCCTGTTGCTCAGTCCCAGCTCCTGCCAACCTAGCAGTTCAAAAGCACGCCCAAAAGTGCAAGTAGATAAATAGGTACCACTCCAGCGGGAAGGTAAACAGCATGTCTGTGCACTGCTCTGGTTCTCCAGAACCAGAGTCATGCTGGCCACATGACCCGGAAATACTTTCTGCGGACAAACATCGGCTCCCTCAGCCAGTAAAGCGAGATGTGTGCCATAACCCCAGAGTCGTCCACGACTGGACGTAACTGTCAGGGGTCCTTTACCTTTACCTTTTAGGAGCCTCCTATCTGGAAGCAGCCCTGGTTCCATGATCCTGATCAAAAATGTCCCCCCACTTCTTTAATATATTTTTAAAAATAGGTGATCCTGTTTGACAATTGCCCATGTCACATTTAATTTGCCCTCTACTGCCTTCAGTCCTAAAGAAGCCCACACTGGTCCCATTGGTCACAAATGCCTCTTTTCTGGCAAAGATGTTGAGGGATGTAGTGGCACAACTGCAGAGATTCTTGGGGGATACTGATTACCTCAGAGGACTAATTTCAGACCCAAATTGGCCTTGGTCACCTTGATGGGTGCCTTTTTGGGGGGGAGAAGGATATCAGATTATGCTCTGGCTACCTCTTTACTCTTGAATTGTATATTTTCAGAATCCACCCTATTCTCTGTGTTTGCCTGCACTCATTTTGTTGCTAAGGATAAATGCATTACCGTGAGTCGTCTATAGGTTTTAAACTTACTTTTCAGTCTGTAGCCTGTTTCATGCCTAATTCCTATGCTTTCAATTAAAATGCTTAAGAAACTGCCGAGTGGGCTTTCTCCCATGGGAGACTGCAAAAGCCCTGTATTTTGAAAAAGCCTTGCAGCTGCGTTTTCTATTTGTCTCAACACACACGTGGGTCTGTAGAGGGATAAAATATAGTTAATAGATTCCCTCACCCACCTAATAAAACCCACCAGTTTTCTGGTGTTAGGCTGAAAGACCAGGCCAGGTATACCTTGAGACAAGGTGTGTTCCAACAGTGTGTTGGCGTGTGATGTTCTCTTGAGGGTGTGTTGGATTTCTCTGCTTTACGCCAGGTTTTTCTCCTGTCTCAGCAACAGAGGAAAATAAAAATAAAATATTTCAGAAGGGGAGCTGAGAGTCCATTAATGATGGATGATTGTGCAGTACTGATGATTGTGGTGAAGTGTATCCTTGAAAGAAATCAATAGTTCTGTGTACTAGGCAGTTTGAAAGGGGGTTGTAAGTGTTCTGAGTCATCAAGAGGGTCTCTAAACCAAGTTTCGCTCTGGTACTGGGCAACAGCTTCAGACTCCCTGTTGGAATCTGGAAAGTGTGAAACAGTAAAAAAGAAAGAAAGCCTATAGATGTGCTCCTTAGCTTCTATATTGAGATTCTGACAGTGATGGGCATGATTTTCCTCTGCAATGTGAGCCTGACTGCTCAGTTTGCATGATAGGCAGGCAGGCAGACAGACCAGCAAGCTGAACTTGCTCCAGCTAACACATACAAACACAGACACACACATTGTGGTGCTGCCCTTGTGCTTGATCTGGATCTACAGTTCGTGCAGAATGCTGCAGCGCGATTGCTGACAGGAGCGAGGCCCTGTAGAAGAAGAAGAGTTTGGATTTGATATCCCGCCTTTCACTCGCTTTAAGGAGTCTCAAAGCGGCTAACATTCTCCTTTCCCTTCCTCCCCCACAACAAACACTCTGTGAGGTGAGTGGGGCTGAGAGACTTCAGAGAAGTGTGACTGGCCCAAGGTCACCCAGCAGCTGCATGTGGAGGAGTGGAGACTCGAACCCAGTTCCCCAGATTACAAGACTACCGCTCTTAACCACTACACCACACTGGCTCTCCTGTTTTAAAAAGGAAAGCCTGCTCAACAGTAATTGTGGTGGTTGTGCTGTGGTGTGGTGATGCTGTGGTGGAGAGTATTTGTTTGCCTTAAGGAGCAGGTACTCTGTATGGACTCTTTTTGTAAATACTTGTATATGGCTCACATTAAAAAGACTGCACTGAAAAGAAACCTGGGACTCTGAGCATTTCGCTAAAAAGCGCCGCGAGGAATTCACAACAACCTCTGTAAAAGGACACATTCTACTCATGTAAAAACACCAGGCAGGCCCCACAAATAACCCAGAGGTACATTTTAAATAAAAGGACACATTCTACTCATGTAAAAACACCAGGCAGGCCCCACGAATAACCGAGAGGTGCATTTTAAATAAAGTGGTACTTCGGGTTACAGACGCTTCAGGTTATAGATGCTTCATGTTACAGACTCCGCTAACCCAGAAATAGTACTTCGGGTTAAGAATTTTGCTTCAGGGTTAAGAATTTTGCTTCCCCCCCCCCTTTTTCTAAGCCGCTAAGCCGCTTATCAGCTGATCCGCTAAGCCACTAAGCCGCTTATCAGCTGATCCGCTAAGCAGCTTATCAGCTTATCCGCTAAGCCGCTTATCAGCTGATCCGCTAAGCCGCTTATCGGCTGATCCACTAAGCCGCTAAGCCGCTAATAGCGCTAACCCGATGAGCCACTAATGGGCTTGCTTCGCAAGACGAAAAAAACGCAAGACAAAGAGACTCGCGGAACGGATTCTTTTCGTCTTGCGAGGCACCACTGTACCACTGTAAAAGGACACATTCTACTCATGTAGAAACACCAGGCAGGCCCCACAAATAACCCAGAGATGGGTTAAATAAAAGCACACGTTCTACTCATGTAAAAACATGCTGATTCCTGGACCATCTGCGGGCCGGATTGAGAATGTGATTGGGCCGGATCCGGCCACTGGGCCTTAGGTTGCCTGCCCCTGCCTTAAACTGTTCTTAATTTATCTCTAGCCAAGGTGTGAACAGCTCTGCATAGTAAAGACATCCTGGCCCATTGACATTTGCCCCTTCCCCATGTAGCCAAACAGAAATGAAACTGACACCAATGAAGCTGTGCTGATGTGAACAGCTGTGTGTGTGTTTTGCAGGGGTGTGGGGAAGAGCTGTGGAGTGAACCCTGGGCGAGGCCACCTTTCCTGCACTCTGAGGTGATAATGGGAACACATCCTTCATTTTTGGACCTTCAAGAGTCGGCAAGCGTGGAAGATGACAAGCATAGCAGCATTTTTGCTCTCCTTTCAACTCCGTTGGCTTTGCCACCTCATGAAAGCATCGGTTCTGCAGCACTTTAATTCCCACAAAGACTCCTGGGGAATTATAATTGGTTATGTGCTGTGTTTGTGATCTTCCCTGTCACAGAGCTGCATTTCCCAGCGTTCTCTGGGAAAAGAGAGAAGGGGTATCAACAGCTAGTTTAACTCTGTTGCGAGGAGTTACTCTCTGAAGCAGGAGGGTTGGAAACTGGAAACCACAGAGGCCTGCGTATTGCAGATGCCAGCAGTGGCTATTGGTGAGGAATTTACTGATGCCTCTGCTTCTCCCATAAAAGGAAATGTTAGTGCTTTCCATCCTCACCTATTAATACAACCATTTACATTAGTAAATGTTTAGGAAGAATCTACTGTGTGAAGATTGTTTAGCTGGATTATTATTGTAAGTCATCCCCCCCACACACAAACCGTCCGCCCGCTTACATGGAATTTATGGCCATCTAATTCTGATGGGAATGTGCAATTCCCTCCTCACCTATGATAAAGACATTTAGCTAGCTGTTAATTAGCAGTTGGCTAAAATAGCTTGAAAGCCAAGGTTTGCCACCTGAGTCCAAAACAGCCTTCCTGTTGATTTAAATTCAGCAGCAGGAAGGAAATTTGAAAATGCATTTCCATCTCTAGGCAGGCTTTCCCAGCTTCAGGGTTGTCTGTTTACTTGGCTACTTTTGTTGATCAGGCTTCCAAACCTCTTCACTTATTTCTCTCTTCAATCCTTCTCTCCATTTTCCTGGCAAAAATGCAACCTTCTTGTCTTCTCAGATGCTGAACATGCAGGAGACAAAATGTTCCACTTCCACCTTCTCCTTACTTTGCCCTAGATTCAGGTAGGTAGCCGTGTTGGTCTGACACAGTCGAAATATATTTTAAAAAATTAAAAAATTGTTCAGTAGCACCTTAGAGACTAACTAAGTTTGTTCTTGGTATAAGCTTTCATGTGCATGCACACTTCTTCAGATACACAGATACACTCTAAGGTGCTACTGGACATTTTTTTAATTATTTAATATATTTTACTTTGCCCTGTATTTAAACTTCATTCAGTTCCAACCCCTCCCCCCCGTTTTGTTTTTAAAGAGGGGGAGGCATTAAGCATTGACTTTCTGAGCTCCCATTGTTTGGTCCCAGCTCCTGCCCACCTAGCAGTTCAAAAGCACGTCAAGTGCAAGTAGATAAATAGGTACCTCTCTGGCGGGAAGGTAAATGCGTTTCCGTCCGCTGCTCTGGTTTCGCCAGAAGCGGCTTAGTCATGCTGGCCACATGACCCGGAAGCTGTCTGCGGACAAACGCCAGCTCCCTCAGCCAGTAAAGAGAGATGAGCGCACAACCCCAGAGTCATCCGCGACTGGACCCAACGGTCAGGGGTACCTTTACCTTAACCTTTTTCTCTCTAACAGATGTGGTTCTGTTTGCCAAAGAAAGCCAGGAAAATGAGCAGAACAAGCTGTTAGGAAGCAAAAGTAAAAAAATCTATTCCTGAACTGGTGACGCACTCAAAACCGAGGAAAATGTCTGATATGTTATTTGAACAAAGAAGGCAAGTAGTGTAAGGGTACAAGGAAGAAGGGAAGAGAAGAATAGTGCAGGGTGATGGAGAAGGAGCCAAAATCCCAGAATGCTTGCCACAGAGTTTGGAAACAAACCTTGGCTACTAATTATGATCCATGAGGAAAGTATTGGTTTTGATTATACAAATACCAGTTTGGACGATGCAACTACAAGAAAAAAGATTCCACCTAAACATTAGAAAGAACTTCCTGACAGTAAGAGCTGTTCGACAGTGGAATTTGCTGCCAAGGAGTGTGGTGGAGTCTCCTTCTTTGGAGGTCTTTAAGCAGAGGCTTGACAACCATATGTCAGGAGTGCTCTGATGGTGTTTCCTGCTTGGCAGGGGGTTGGACTCGATGGCCCTTGGGGTCTCTTCCAATTCTATGATTCTATGATTCTAAGTACCAATTTGGATAACACACTAAGCCAGCCCTTGACTTTGTGCACAGGCTGTTTAAAGGACTGGGGGGAAATCAAAGTGGCTGTGAGCTGCTCTCAAGGAAACCACACATCTGCATGGTCACCCCAGCAAGCCATGGTTTGTCTTTCTGTGTCATGCAAACCAGCTTGATGTGTGATGGCTGTGTCATGCAAACCAGCTTGATGTGCTCAGTTTCATTGTGGTTGTTGTTGTTGTTGTTGTTGTTGTTGCTGTTGCTGTTGTTGTTGTTTAGTGATTTAGTCATGTCCGACTCTTCATGACCCCCTGGACCAGAGCACCCCAGGCACTCCTGTCTTCCACTGCCTCCTGCAGTTTGGTCAAACTCATGCTGGTAGCTTCGAGAACACTGTCCAACCATCTCATCCACTGTCGTCCCCTTCTCCTTGTGCC
Source organism: Podarcis erhardii (assembly GCF_964252035.2). Lineage (NCBI taxonomy): Eukaryota > Metazoa > Chordata > Lepidosauria > Squamata > Lacertidae > Podarcis > Podarcis erhardii. Next base: position 8,649,678 of record NC_138512.1, on the reverse strand, counting down.
CTCCATCTTTCCCAACGGCAAGCTAGAACCCCCCAAATGCTAGTACTGTGAGAGCAGGAGAAAAAGTCTCTCTGTACACTTTCTCCACACTGAGCTACACATCTCTCAATGCCTGTCCTTGCTTGTCTTCTAAATTAAAAATCTCCAAATGCCTTACAAATATACAAGATGAGCAGGCAGCTTGCATTTCTATCGAGAAGCAAACCCAGTGTTCTACATCTGGCTCCAGAGAGGCAGACCCCCCACCCACCCCTGGGCTCTCCAAAGCTTAAAACCAGCTCTCTTATCTTTTGCTCAGTCTCAAATAGCTTCTTCTCTTGTTCCTTTATGCATAGACATACCTAGATGACATCATCCTTGGCTAGAGAGCTGGATGTTATGCCGCATGCCAACTTTAGTTGAAATATATTAGGTCATTTGCATTAAAGATGTTTGCTGTTTCCCACTGACTTGCAGTGTCTTCTTAGTACTGTATACCCATGTCCTTACAGAATTTCAAGAGACCTGGTAGTATTCACCTTGCATGAACAAGTCCATGGTTTGGATGTGTGACCAACACACAGTGGTTCATAAATTTGACCAGCCCTTAATCACTGGAGGACAAATGAAATCTAGTGATGGATATCAACAGGGGTGTGCAAGGTTCAAATTTCCCATGTATCCATAAATTTCAATGGGTGACCCTTGGCAAGTCGCACTCTTTATCTTAGCCTGGCTTAGTATTGGTAATGTAAAGGTACCCCTGCCCGTACGGGCCAGTCTTGACAGACTCTAGGGTTGTGCGCTCATCTCACTCTAGAGGCTGGGAGTCAGCGCTGTCCGCAGACACTTCCAGGTCACGTGGCCAGTGTGACGAAGCTGCTCCGGCGAACCGGCACCAGAGCAGCACACGGAACGCCGTTTACCTTACCGCTATAAAGCGGTCCCTATTTATCTACTTGCACCCGGGGGGTGCTTTTGAACTGCTAGGTTGGCAGGCGCTGGGACCGAGCAATGGGAGCGCACCCTGCCACGGGGATTCGAACCACCGACCATGCGATCGGCAAGTCCTAGGCGCTGAGGTTTTACCCACAGCGCCACCCGCGTCCCTGGCTTAGTATTGGTACTGTAACCTAAAACACAGATTAAAATGCACATTGCACCCTACATGAACATCACAAAATGGTGGGGAAATGTTCTCAAGCACTTTATTTTTGAGATTTATATTTATTTTGAGATTTGTACTGTAAAATGGTCGTGTCACAACAAGCACGTTACATAAGATCAATCCAGCAATGTTGGATCCGTGATGATCCGGATATGTCAGAGTTGAAGTAAAATCAATCAATGTTTCTGTCCATCTGCACCAATAACAAAGTTAAAACAAACTGAACTTCAGAGGTCCTGGCAAAAAAGAAACGTTTTCACCTGGCATGGAAAGCTCATCAGGGTCAGCGCCAGTCTACTTTCTGGGGGAAGCATGTTCCACAATTGAGGTGCCACCACCAAGAAGGCTCTGCATTGTATGCATTTAATCAGCAAAAACCTGCTACACAAGAACCTGTAACAATCTTTTGTTATTTATACTACACTTCAAGAGGCAAGGCACATTTATAATGGTAAGAACACCAAGACTATGTCATGACTGCACAATATAAAAACATTATAATATTTCTGTTTCCTTTTAATTTAAAACACTTATATTGTGCAAATAAACTGACCTTCTTCAGGGGACAGTTAGTGTAAATTAAGGCTTCACTAAATTTTCAACCAGTTCTGCTTTGGGGCTGAAAGCTGAAGGGATATATTTTCAATAGCTCTTTAATGTAAACCTTTTAAAGGCATTGTTTTCCCATGCTGCTGCAACTTTGGCACATTCTTGCTTTCAGATTTTTGTATCTGATCTTCCTTGTTAATCAAACAAACATTCCCAGCCTATCAGGGATTACATATCAGATGAGATGATGTTGCAATGCTATGTAGCCAATCAAATTTAGTTACACCACAATGTCACTGAAGACGAAGCCTATTGAGAGTGAGGCAACTCTTCCTCATTGGATCATTGACTGCTCTCACTTCATATGCTCAAACATTTTAAACCCCTTTCAAAGAAATCCCAGAAACACCGTTCAGGGTGTGTGGTTTTTAAGGCTGTTGAAAGTGTTTGCTAAATCCAAGTGTATATGCTAGGAATTGGAAATACAGTGGTACCTCAGGTTAAGTACTTAATTCGTTCCAGAGGTCCGTACTTAACCTGAAACCGTTCTTAACCTGAAGCACCACTTTAGCTAACGGGGCCTCCTGCTGCCGCTGTGCCTCTGGAGCACGATTTCTGTTCTCATCCTGAAGCAAAGTTCTTAACCTGAAGCACTATTTCTGGGTTAGCAGAGTCTGTAATCTGAAGTGTGTGTAACCCGGGTTATCACTGTACTGGGAATTATTTGTATATTTTTACTATGAATGTTGCTAGTAGCTGACATTGTCCACCAGTACTACCCAGATAGATGGGTGGGCTACAGTTATCATCATCATCATCATCATCATCATCATCATCATCCAACCTTCCAGATGTTTTGAACGTCAACTCCTGTCAGCAAAACCCAGCATGACCATTGGTTGTGCTAGCTCAAAATGACTGCGGTTTCAATGCAAAAACATTGGGAGGGTGTGAGATTGGGGAAATCTGAAGTGGACAGTAGACAGTCTCCATTTTCTGCCATTCACAATAACATACAGCTTTAATTTATTTAATGTACGTCAGTTATTTGTTTAACTTCATAAATATGGGCAAAAAACCCCCGCATTTTTCTCCAGTGTTGTCCCATTATAAAATCAATAAGAAATTTGGTGCCTAGATTGAGGTTGCAAGATGAAGGGAAAGTGAATGGAGGCTAAGTTGTGGTGCCTATTGGATAAACCTGGATTTTTATAGAATTAAGCAACCTGTAGATTGAGGCAGCAACCATTACTTCGATTTTCCATGCAGTGGTGAATGTGAAATCACTTTTGCTCTTCTGTTAAAACTTAAAGGTGCACTCTTAAACATTTAGGGCATAATATTTATATCATGATTTATATATGTAGAGCCTTGCATAGTTTCCCAAAGCTTCTCATTGGAGAGCTCTTCTTATTATACAGTTTTGCAGGCAAAGTGTTTCCTTTGACAGACGTCTTATTATGGGAAGCTTGCAGGTTTTTCTTCTTGACATCGCTTCAGGCAGGGGTGGGTTGGAGGATTAGCAGCCACCACAGACCTGTTCCTGTGGATAATTGTCTCTTATGTCAGGCAATTACTTAACAATAGGGGGCAGGGCAGGAGTTGATAAGGTTATCACAGAAACCTCTCAACAATCCAAGAGGAGAAACTACCCGAATGCTCCGTCTTTGTCAATCAGTTGCGCAACATGTGAAGAAGGCCTGTGAAGCCTCAATCCATTAGGGATGCCCTTGACTCTAAAGGGCTCTCCGAAACAACATCCAAGGTTAAGAAGAGCAGACCCGTGGTCCTCAATCTGATATTTAATGTTGTTCCTTGTGTATGCTGTCAGTTTGCCCCATGAAAGATGGGCAAATGCTACAAAATTCCTATAGAACCTTTATGTACAATAGAAATTTTTGATTCATTCCATTATTTTGCATGCAGATTTCTGATGGGGTAGGGACGTGGGTGGCGCTGTGGGTTAAACCACAGAGCCTAAGACTTGCCGATCAGAAGGTCGGCGGTTCGAATCCCCGTTGAGCTCCCGTTGCTCGGTCCCTGTTCCTGCCAACCTAGCAGTTCGAAAGCACATCAGAGTGCAAGTAGATAAATAGGTACAGTGGTACCTTGGGTTAAGAACTTAATTCATTCTGGAGGTCCATTCGTAACCTGAAACTGTTCTTAACCTGAGGTACCACTTTAGCTAATGGGGCTTCCTGCTGCCACTGCACCGCCATTGTGCGATTTCTGTTCTCATCCTGAAGCAAAGTTCTTAACCCGAGGTACTACTTCTGGGTTAGCGGAGTCTGTAAACTGAAGTGTTTGTAACCTGAAGGGTCTGTAACCCGAAGTACCACTGTACCGCTCCGGCGAGAAGGTAAACGGTGTTTCTGTGCGCTTCTCTGGTTCACCAGAAGCGGCTTAGTCATGCTGGCCACATGACCCGGAAGCTGTACGCCAGCTCCCTCGGCCAATAAAGCGAGATGAGCACCTCAACCCCAGAGTCGGCCACGACTGGACCTAATGGTCAGGGGTCCCTTTGCCTTTACTTTTATCTGATGTGGCAGCTTTGTCCTCAAAGTCAAATGACCTTCTGCTGTGTTTCTACCTGGAACTATGTACATCATTTGCCTCTCCCCCATCTACAGCCCTGTGAATTCCAGAGAGAGAGAGAGGGAGAGAACACAAGGAGTCGGAGCTACTCCTAGACACACAACAATAGAAAATAGGTGAGGTTTAATCCAATCATTTTCTATTTGTTTTGGGGCCCATGTGTTTTTGAGTTACAGAGATAATTTCTGTTGGTAGAATGGACACATTTGTACCCTTTTGTACTAAATACGAGACTTAGCTACTGTTGCATTCTACCCTTGTTGTTGCAACACTTACATAACAAAGTGGCTGCTTGTCCTTAAATCTGTGTGTAAATCTGGGGGTTGTGGGCTGGAAATATCTGCTGGAATAAATGTAGAAGTCGCTGTATTCCGTATTTACTGTGGCACCTAGTGGATAAACCTGGATTTTTATAGAATTAGGAGTACAGTACAGTCTAAGAGGCATAAAGATGGAAGAGCAAAAGTCTTTTTTTTATATATATAAATATTTATTAAAGTTTTTAAATATAAATGCACAAATAATAAACGATCTTACTTCTATCACAACAATTTCATCACTTCTTTGGACTCCCTCACGTCTCCCGCTCCCATTTACATCGTTAAAAATTTTTTCCAAACAAATTATCAACTTGTTTACAATCTCATGTCCACTCATTCAAATATAATCTAGCACTTCTTCCAAAAATTTTTTATATTTTCTTTAGTCTCACTTATCATCAAATTTAAATCTAATTTAGTGGTGGCCAATTTTTTATAATCTAGCATCCTTCTTAACATTCAACCAAATTACAATGTTTTTGTAAATACCTCTTGAATTTCTCCCAGTCTTCCTCCATCTTCTCTTCTCCCAGATCACGGATTCTGCCAGTCATCTCGGCCAGTTGCATATAGTCCATCAGCAAAAGTCTTACTGGGGCAGCTTCCTGTTTCCTACCTTGGCCGAACAGATACCGGTACCTCTGGAAAGCCCACAAGGAGGGCAGGAGGGCTATTGGGGCAAGAGACTCCAGGGAGACCTGGATATGTGTTGTGATCACAAAGAGAGTGAAAGGGGTTCTGCAAATGATCAAGGGGCACTGCTTTTGTCAGCCAGACAACAGAAGTAAAGAAATAAATTCAAGTGATTGCAAAAAAGGACTTGCCACTATCTTCTGAATTACAGTGGTACCTTGGTTTACGAACCTAATCCGTTCCAGAAGTCTGTTCTTAAACCAAAGCGTTCTTAAACCAAGGCATGCTTTCCCATGGCAGCAGGGGACTCAATTTACAAATAATAATACTGTAATAATAATAAATTTTATTTATACCCTGCCCTCCCCAGCCAAGACCAGGCTCAGGGCAGCTAACACCAGGTATAAAAACAATTGATTAAAATACATTAAAAACAAGATTAAGTACAACATTAAAATGCAGCCTCATTTCGGTAGAAACTCAAATCAAAAACTTTTGGGGGATGAAAACGTCAAATCTTCACCAAGGCCAACTATCCAGACTGGTCCTATGTGGGCCAGAAAAAAGCCAGGGAAATCCCCAAATAGGAGTTCCATCACAGAAAGGGAAAAGGAAAGAGGGGGAGGGGATCAAGTTGATTCCAAGCCAAAGGCCAGGCAGAACAACTCTGTCTTACAGGCACTACGGAAAGAAATCAGATCCTTCAGGGCCCTGGTCTCATGAGACAGAGCGTTCTACCAGGCCAATGTTGAAAAGGCCCTGGCTCTGGTTGAGGCTAATCTGACTTCCTTAGGGCCCTGGACCTCTAGGGTGTTGCTATTTATGGACTTTAAGGTCCTCCGCGGGACATACTGGGAGAGGTGGTCCCGTAGGTACGAGGGTCCTAGGCCATGAAATGGCCATGGAAGACTCTCAGCAGGAAGCAGAACATCTTCTTATTCCAAGACAAAGTTCACAAACCAAAACACCTACTTCTAGGTTTGCAGCATTCATAATCCAAGTTGTTCATAAACTAAGCTGTTCTTAAACCAAGGTACCAATGTATACCAGAACCAAACAGTGGCAGGTCCCTAAAATGATTAATGGCTGAAGCTGCTTCCTCCTTTGTTGGTCTGTGCCCTGCGCAACACCCAGCCAAAAAAGACAAATGGCTGATGGTTAATTCCTTATTGACAAAAGCACGGACTTACAGCAGCTCCTAAACTGCACTGGATACACACGCACACATGTTTCTAGTGTTTATGTATCTGGTGTTAGCTTTTCTGGGTTTGTGCCTGGCGTAGCAGTTGATGTAACTGTGGGACCATGCCCCTCTTGGTTCTAGGAGGCAGCAGGGCAGGGGATGGCAAGGATTCAGCGTGTCCTGCGCCCCCTCCTCTGTTTCTGACTGCTTAGAACCGTCCCTTTCCCCCCCAGCCTAGCTCCTGCCTCGCAGGTGGCAACAAATCCTATAAATCTCTCCCCATCTCTCCTGGATCAGCACCCACCCTCACTTGCCTCTGTCATGCACTTGTCATGCCCCTGATGCCCTAGCTATGAAAATGACCTACAAACCTAACACTGCTTTGCTCCTTTCCCTGCTTCCGTGAGACTTGTTAATCTAAAGCGCATTCGAGGCACATTGAAAGCACATGACTTCCCTGGAAGAATCCTGGGAAATTTAGTTTCCCCTTACAGCACCACAGTTCCCAGCCTCCTTAACAAGCTACAGTCATGGGCTTTAAATGTTTGATGGCTATTCTTTAAATATCCATGGAGTGGATCTTCCAATTGATTTCATCCCTGGGCCCTTCTACCTGTGTTGTAGGTACCTGCTGTAGGCCAGTTCAGTGTATTTAGCCAGCAGCAGAAACAACTGCTTCTAAAATATCTTATAAAATAATGCTACAGGTGACTGAAAGTTTGAACAAACAACTTTGCTCAATGCCTTGCAAATGCTACCATAAATACAGTGGACGCTTGGGTTGCGAATGTGATCCATACAGGAGGTCATGATTTGGTGCTTCTGCACATGCGCAAAACACAATTTAGTGCTTCTGCGCATGCACGAGTGCCGAAACCCGGAACTAACCCGTTCTGGTACTTATGTATTCGGCGCAGTGCGCAACCCAAAAACGCACAATCTGAAGTGTCTGTAACATGAGGTATGACTGTATTGATTTTGAAATAGCTGCTGCCATAGGTTTTCCTGTACTCTCTTCTTTGCTGGTGCTCACTAGACCTCAAAGTTTGCTTTGTTTCCCACTACCATTTAAAGTACCACCATGACAAGATCTGCTAGCACACTGCAGTACAGAAATTCCCCTGGGTTATGTGGGTAAGAGTCCTTCTCATATTTTGGCACCTTTCTTAAGAACAGGAATGTGCTGCTGGAGTTATGGGAAACTGGTTTTCTTTAGGATGCAATATCAGTGCAAATGGCATTAAATCTTTTCAGGCGGAACCCTAGGACGATTGAATATGTTTGTGAGTTGCGCTTAAGTTCAAATTAAGACCTGAAAGATAGTGGCCTGCTTTATCTAGCTTGTGTGAGTAAGCCCTATGTCATTCAGCTATAGAATACCACATTGCTACTTCCCACACAACACAGCTGAATCAGATTTCCTGCAATTTCACTGGGTTGTTTTTTTATTTTCCCTTAGCAACTCCTGAACTTCTATTTGAGCATTAAGGTAATGCAACTGTGAGTGAGTAGTTGCTATTGAAGAGAGACAGAGGAGAGAGAGAGAGAGAGAGAGAGAGAGAGAGAGAGAGAGATGGCCATCAGCTCTATATGTTGACTGCCAGCTGTGTCCTTCATGACAAGTATCTGGAGGAAAATACCTACCAAATAAGTCTATACTTTGATAGATGTTGTTTTGAACAATTAGACTAAATCTGCAATGCAGTTTTACACATGATCTGATTTGAGAATGCAGTCCATGCTATATTCCAGAATACTGGTGGTCCAAAACTAAAGGGGCTCACTTTTTCCTTGTGCAGGAAATGTCAACGACATCAAGAGATGCTGTCAAAGAGTCAACATCTTCTTCAGTCAAGGAGGAAGGTGAGAGGTGGGGACCACTGGAGGAGCGTGGTAGCAACCACAGCATGTGTGCACCATTGGAATGGCAATGCCCATCAACTTTGAGGGGCCCCCTCAAATATTTTACGGCTGAAGTGCACACATTAGCACTTACCGGTACTTCATATCCATTGTGCTCCCACTGCTAATTTTGAAGCCACATACAGATGATGTTAGGCACAATTAATGCCCTTGGGTGTAGCCAGGATCTATGCTGGGGGGGGGGGAGGACACCCACCAGCCATTGTCCTTTGTCTGGCTCTGTCTAGCAGATTTGGAATGAAATGTCTCAACAACCGTTGTTTTAAATTACTGTATTTTTCCATCTATAAGACGCCCCCATGTATAAGACACCCCCTATGTTTGGAGACTCAGATGCAAGAAAATCCACCCTCGGCACTATCCATGTATAAGACGCCCCCTAATTTTGGACATTATTTTGTAGGGTAAAAACCTAGTCTTATACACTAAAAAATGGGGTACAGTGGTACCTCAGGTTACATACACTTCAGGTTACAGACTCCGCTAACCCAGAAATAGTACCTCGGGTTAAGAACTTTGCTTCAGGATGAGAACAGAAATCTGGCTCCGGCGGCGCAGCGGCAGTGGGAGGCCCCATTAGCTAAAGTAGTGCTTCAGGTTAAGAACAGTTTCAGGTTAAGAACAGACCTCCGGAAAGAATTAAGTACTTAACCCGAGGTACCACTGTACTTTCTTTTGACCCCAAGTGCTCAAAAACATCTGTCAAAACTCTTCTACAATTTCTACTTTTAGTTACCGGTAAGTATTTTTATTTATTTACTTGACTTGTGGGGGGAGCTGCCCCCTGGCACCGCCACCCCCTGTCTATGCTCATGCCTATGTCAATCCTGTGTGGTTTCTTGAGAAATACTGCTGCTTGGTGGGAGGCTTTCTCAAACCAGCTCTGATCTGGATTCACTTCATACAGTGGTGCCCCGCAAGACGAATGCCTCGCAAGACGAAAAACTCGCTAGACGAAAGACTTTTCCTTCTTTTGAGGAGCTTTGCAAGACGAATTTCCCTATGGGTTTGCTTCGCAAGACGAAATGTCTTGCGAGTTCTTGCGAGTTTGTTTCCTCCCCCCCCCCATTTTCTAAGCCGCTAATAGCCGCTAAGCCGCTAATAGCCGCTAAGCCGCTAATAGCCGTGCTTTGCAAGACGAAAAAACCACAAGACAAAGAGACTCGCGGAACAAATTAATTTCGTCTTGCGAGGCACCACTGTACTTGAGAATGGTGTGTACATTTGAGACAGACATTGCACATATGTGCAGATTCATGAAGATGAATTCCAGGATGGGGGCCATGCACTTAAGGTGCATAAAGGTAAAGGTAAAGGGGACCCCTGACCATTAGGTCGAGTCGTGACCGACTCTGGGGTTGCGGCACTCATCTCGCTTTATTGGCCGAAGGAGCCGGCGTACAGCTTCTGGGTCATGTGGCCAGCATGACTAAGCCGCTTCTGGCGGACCAGAGCAGCGCACGGAAACACCGTTTACCTTCCCTCCGGAGAGGTACCTATTTATCTACTTGCACTTGGACGTGCTTTCAAACTGCTAGGTTGGCAGGAGCTGGGACTTAGCCACGGGAGCTCACCCCGTCGCAGGGATTCGAACTGCCGACCTTCTGATCAGCAAGTCCTAGGCTCTGTGGTTTAACCCACAGCGCCATCCTCATCCCAAGGTGCATATATGTATGAAAATTATTATTTCATGATATTGAGGCAATAGGTTTATTAGAGTGGAAAAATTGGGAAAGGATGGGAAGTCAAACTTATGTACTAAATATATTGCAGGAGGACTTTTATTCTTTTGTTGAATTTTCGCTTTGACAAAACTGACTTATGTAAAATAAAGAAAATATGTATTTGATGTACAGATGCAAGTATGAACAATAAAGCATATTTTTAAAAAATATCTGAATACATTCCCATCCCTACTCTGACGTATATTCCATTGTGCAAACACGACTTGAAATGCAGCAACCTTGCTGCATTTTAAGCTGCTAATGTGTACATCTCTTAAGCCTTTTGATCATTCCAGCTTTGTTTGTGTTGTTTCCTGATATTACTTACCAGTGTTCCTTTTACCTATGGTTCCTGACGTTTCATTTTTTCAAAAACCAGAATAATACTAGTTATTCCTGAACTACTTTTACATTTTTTTCCATAAAAAACTAATAAATATAAATAATTACTTCAAAATAAAATAATTTTATTTTGTTTCCAGGGCATAGGACAGATACATAATATTTCATTTTGTGTTTCTAAGTAGGTATTCAAATCCTTTTTTTATTTTTGTAAATGCAACCTAAGGCTGCAATCCTATACTCAATTTTTTTGGAAGAAAAGCACCATTGGATTCAAAACAAAAAAATTCCTTCCAGTAGCACCTTAAAGACCAACTAAGTCAGTTCTTGGTATGAGCTTTCGTGTGCATGCACACTTCTTCAGATACACTGAAACAGAAGTTTCCAGACCTTTCTATATAGTGAGAAGGTGGGGAGGGGTATTACTCAGAAGGGTGGTAGGAATGGGTGATTGGCAGATAGCTGTGATGAGCCTGTTGACGACTCTTAACGACTGCAATAGGTCTTACAGGAGGAAGCAAGGGGTGAAAAGGTGAAAAATGGCTTTGTCATGTATAATGAGATAAGAATCCTAGGTCTTTGTTCAGGCCAGGTTTTTCCATTGTTTTAAGTTTGGTGATAAGTTGTAATTCAGCAGCTTCTCTTTCCAGTCTATTTCTGAAATTCCTTTGTAGTAAAACAGCTACTTTGAGATCTTGTATAGAATGTCCTGGGAGATTGAAGTGTTCTCCTACTGGTTTCTCTGTCTTGTGATTCCTGATGTCCGATTTATGTCCGTTTATTAAGAGTCGTCAACAGGCTCATCACAGCTATCTGCCAATCACCCATTCCTACCACCCTTCTGAGTAATACCCCTCCCCACCTTCTCACTATATAGAAAGGTCTGGAAACTTCTGTTTCAGTGTATCTGAAGAAGTGTGCATGCACACGAAAGCTCATACCAAGAACTGACTTAGTTGGTCTTTAAGGTGCTACTGGAAGGAATTTTTTTGTTTTGACTATGGCAGACCAACACGGCTACCTATCTGTAACCATTGGATTCAGTCAGACTTACTTTTGAGTAAAAATGCATAGGACTGCACAGTGCAAGATTGTAGTGGTGTAGATCAGGGGTGGGGATAGATAGGAGTGTTTGCATTAAAATTAGCCTACTGTACAAGGGGGAAACATGCATTTATTGCTTTGCCCACTTTTATCTTTGGTCTGCACACTACTGGAATGTTACCCTGACAAGGTTGCCCAGATAGGAATGTGGGTTTTGGTCTGAGAAAGACTCCCCATCTCTGATATAGACACTGAAATTTCAATATCATCAGCTTTTATTGACATTTTATTTAATGATATTCCATCCTTTGTGGAATGGACATTAGGATTTAGTTTTAACTACCACCCACGATTGTAGTAGTAGTAGTAGTAGTAATAATAATAATAATAATAATAATAATAATAATGCCACAAGGGGAAACTTTTGTACCCCTTTCTCATGGGTACCCCATTCTCAAAAATCATGACGTGGTTTTTGAAAGATACTCATTTATGAAGAGTACAGAATGAGGACTATTATATAATGAACTCTCAATCAACATTGAAACATAGATTTCTACTCTACTTAATCAAATGCCTTCTCTGTGTTGATAAATGAATCTGCTTTTTTCTTCCATATTAATGTGGCGAATAATATCAATAGATCTCCTGACAGTTAAACATAACACTAAAACATTCTTTAGCACTACCTGAACGAACAGAAAGGAGCCTCCATAAGCCTCTCCTCTCGTCCTCTGCAAGACCAGGAAAATGATTTACCGTATTTTTTGCTCTATAGGACGCACCCAACCATAGGACGCACCTTATTTTAGAGGGGGAGAACAAAAAAATAAATTCTCCCCCTCTCTGCTCAGCGCCCCTTCAGCGAAGTGGCATGAGAAATGGAGCCCCTTCCATTTCTCCTCCCACTTCGCTGAAGGGGCGCTGCGCAGCTCTCCCTCTCTGCTGAAGCCAGGAGAGTCTTGTTCTCCCGGCTTCAGCAAAAGGAACCCGAATCCTTCGGAGCGCAGCGCAAGTTCCCACTGTGCTCCAAAGGCTTCAGGGATAGCCTCCCTAACCACTTTTCAATGCATTCAGGAACTCAACACAGTCAGATACCATGGACTTGTTGGATGCCGAGGAAGGGCGGGGCAAGCTCTGGTGCAGCAATCAAGATTGGAAAGGATAAAAGGGAAGCAAGACAGTGACTCCGTGCCTGCTCAGCTTTCTCCATTGATGGACCATGGCTTGACCTCTTTGGGAACTCTACTGGACTGTGACTTTGGGACTGACTTAGGTGTTCCAACCCTGGATCCTCTGCAGAGGCAGGAACCTGACCTAGCAGATTGACTTCAGATCTTGCTGGTTGTATTGAACTGGACTGGCATTTGACCATTTGGCACTCTAGTATTGTCCTTGGGACTGTGTGCACTACCAAGATTTACCTCTGGGTATCCTGGGGTTCAGGGCACTAGGAGAGGGATGAAAAGGGCAGAGGGAAAATTGGCTGCATGTAGGCACAGTCTCTGATTGCTTGGGAAAAACCCTGGAGAGGAGGAGGAATAGTTAGCTGTGGGGAGAGGGCAGGGACCTTTAGTCTTGGCAACTGATTCCATGGAGTAAGATCCACTGGGAATGAACTGCTATGATCATTAGGCCTGACACGCAACCAAGTCTGTGGAGATCATGTTTTTGCTAATAACTCCAACGTTGGACTGCGTAATTACTGACTGGCATGGCTCTGTGACATCAGGTGTCCCAGTCGGGTGGAGCTCCTAAGTGCAAGCAATTGCTCACACATAAGGAGCAACCACACAGTCAACCACAGTAAATACATAGTTGTGAGATGGAGGACCTAGCACAGCAATGTAGAGTTAAGGCAAGATTCATGGGTTGCTTCCAAATCTACAATTCTATGAGTAACATGCAAATAGGTCTATTTTGCCATCTGAAACTCAACCTTCTGAACAAAAAGTTTTTATTATGCCAGTTAAATGACAGCAACATAGAAAGGTTTCTTAAACTGGGCTATTTGTTGATCTGAATAAGTGTGGCCTCTTCTGACGAAAAGCACCACTTTAAGGTCTCAGTCAGATTTTTCACACTACTTCAGTCTAAAATACCTAATATTTCAAATGGTGGACGCCAGAGTTTGAGTCTCTGACTTTTCACATAGAAAACATTTGTTCCACCATGGAACTATGGTTCTTTCCCTAATATTTTAGTTTTAGCTTTATATTCTCTTGATAATCTCATTCATGTTTTGAGGTTGCGATGCTTAATTAATTTTCAGATTCTAACTAAGCAGACTCTAAGTTCAAAAGCTTTGCTATTTCTTTTTCCGTAAAAGCTAACAAATTTCCTGATCCTTCACTTTCCAGGAATATCCCTGAAAATTAGGCTACCAATAGATTAAATTAAGGTTTCCAATCTTCATTTTAAATTGTTCAACTATACTTCATATATATTATTCAGTTATGATTTCATGTTAATTCATTTTTTGATATCTATATTTCTGTTCAAAAGCTTTTTCATTTTCTTGTTTTCCTCTTATTTATACACTGAATTTTGCTTTGGTTTTGCCCTTATAATACACACCTTTACTTTAACCCGAAAATTATGCTGATAACTTCCACATTATTATATATTCAAAACAATTCAGCAAGTCTAAAAACTGATACTAAAATAACATTTATCAGTCTTCTTCAGTATACTAATCAGTGTTTTTCAGAAAATGTCATTTGTTCACATTTAAGTCAAAATTTAAGGTATGTATTATAGTTATATAATGTTTACAGATACATTACGCACCAGTTTGCTAAGTCTCAAATTCTGTCTTGCTCTCCTTAGCATTTAAAAAATATTTTTACTCTCCTCACAATCTCATACAGCCTCTTTATTTTTGTCTGGGTCCAATTCTGTTTCTAATAGACTTGCCTCATGTGTACCTCCTTTTTTTTTAGAATTCACTTCAGCAGACTCCATTATTTTTCAAGCTACATTTGCAATCTCTATTTCCAGTTCACTTTCCTTTCAACTTTAAGTGCACAGTTTCTACTAAATAATAATCACCACAAATTGTTATAATCCAGCAGTGCAGTTTTAATTCTCTTTCAGTCCTGTTTGGGTGAGCTTCTCTTTCTTGCTAATTCACTTACATTTTTAAAAATAAAAATAAAAATCAGGGCAATCTTTCACAGCCTTGACTCCCAAGACTTCTGTCACTCTTAATCACATTCATTCCCATGCAATTTAATTGTTCAGTTTCGACATGTTTTAAACTGTATGGGTGATAATCCAACTTTGCAGAAATGGATTTCTACTTGTCCCCTCTGCAAATACAGTGGTACCTTGGGTTACATAAGCTTCAGGTTACATACGCTTCAGGTTACAGGCTCTACCAACCCAGAAAATATTACCTCAGGTTAAGAACTTTGCTTCAGGATGAGAACAGAAATCGTGCTCTGGTGGCGCAGCTGCAGCAGGAGGCCCCATTAGCTAAAGTGGTGCTTCAGGTTAAGAACAGTTTCAGGTTAAGAATGGACCTCCGGAATGAATTAAGCACTTAACCCGAGGTACCACTGTAATCTCCAGAGGTTTCCCCAGTGCCCCCCTTCTGAGCAGACATGTGGAAGGGGGGCTGTTGAGGCGATGATGAGAAGGAGAAGCCCCATTGCCCCAGTAGGAATCAGTGAGGCTGGGCAGCCCCAAATGAATCCGGTTCACGCACGGCCCAGGAATCAGCATGTTTTTACATGAGTAGAATGTGTCCTTTTATTTTGTGGGGAATAGGAATTCATTCATTATTTCCCCCCCAAAATATAGTCTGGACCCCCCACAAGGTCTGAGGGACAGTGGACCAGCCCCTGCTGAAAAAGTTTGCTGAGCTGACCCCTGTTCTATATTATAAATTCCCAGATTGCACAGCAATAACTGCTGTTATTGCACTGTCCTGGTTTTATTACACAATAAATTTTGCACATGTTGCATTCAATGAGTGTGCAATCTGTGTAAACCTATACACAAAGAGCTGCGCTGCACACCTGTACTGTGATTCACATGTGACTTCTAATGCACACCCTCTCACAATACACTCATATACACATAGAGAGAGCTTGTACCTTGCGTCATGTGTTATTTGCATAAAGGTAAAGGGACCCCTGACCATTAGGCCCCGTCGTGGCCGACTCTGGGGTTGCAGCGCTCATCTCGCTTTATTGGCCGAGGGAGCCAGCGCACAGCTTCCGGGTCATGTGGCCAGCATGAATAAGCCGCTTCTGGCGATCCAGAGCAGCGCATGGAAACGCCGTTGACCCTCCCGCTGGAGCGGTACCTATTTATCTACTTGCACTTTGACGTGCTTTCGAACTGCTAGGTTGGCAGGAGAAGGGACTGAGCAACGGGAGCTCACCCCGTCGCAGGGATTCGAACTGCCGGCCTTCTGATCGGCAAGTCCTAGGCTCCGTGGTTTAACCCACAGCGCCACCTGCGTCTCTTGTGTTATTTGCATAGAAACTGATTATTCTTGTACTGTACTTCTTAAGAGAATAATTTTCAATGTGGGGGATTGTTGGCTGCTGTTTTTCTCTTGCCCTTGTGTGCGCACGTCTATGTGTGCCAGGAATTTTTGCATTAGCCTTGAACCAGCAACTTTCCCATGCCCTCATCCCTCCACCTGCAATATGGCGGTGATGATAATATGGATACACCTTAGAGACATTACGGGATCAAACCTGTGAAGCACCCAGGGTGCTCAAATGAAAGCTCTCCCTAAATGCTAAATTATGATTAAATCCGTTCATTATTTCAAATGGACCGTTTCCCTTTCATAACATAAGCCAGACTTGGGGTGGGGACTAGTGCTCAAAAGTTCTGGCTAGTTGGGTGTTTTGTTTGTTTGTTTTTCTGTTTTAACCCTGCTGGTTATTATACTGTGGCGATCACGCAGGGCCCCCGGACGTTTCACAGTCTATTGGAGCCAATTTGATTCCCTCCCTCCCTCTCTTTCTTTTTTCTTTTCCTTCTCCTCCTGCGACGAGGCTACATTTTAATGTTCCAATATTTTAATGTTGTATTTTAATTTTGTTTTTAAGTTGTAATCATTCAACTAGTTTTTATTATTGCTTGTAAGCCTTGAATGGGGAGGGCGGGGTATAGATAAAAAATTATTATTATTATTATTATTATTATTATTATTATTATTATTATTGACCCTGTGCCACCACTGCGGTCTCATTCTTCGCTGCTGCCACCCCGTTTCTCACGGGGACACACGGAGTCCAGATAGTTATTAACATAAACAAATGATCAAGTTTATTTTTAAATGCAGGAACAAGCGTATGGATACAGTTTATTTTTCTCGTATCAGTTTCCTAATCTTAGTTCCTAACAACTCCAAACTGATTATTCCAACTATCTATCTGACTCAACCTAACAATTCCTCTCACTCTCTCACAATACAACTCGACCAACCCACTGCCTATTCCACCCAACACCCAACACCGAAGCCTCAACTCCCAACTGACAAACCTCAACTCCCAACCCTCAACTGACTTTTTCAAAACCTCCCACTCTATCTTTTACTCCCCCCTTGCACTCTCACTGGCCAATCCCATCACACCCATTTTAACCCTTTCCTTGACCCATTCCTAGGAGGCAAACGCCACATATACCAATAAGATTCCTTGGAGGATATCCAGGCTTCATTCCACAGGAGAATATTTAGGCTCTCCTACGTAATCCAGCCCCTACTTTGCTGATTTCCCTCAACAAGCGGTTTACATTCTTCTTCTTCAGCTTTGAAGGATATTTACCAAATTCATATTTCCACCAGGATCTGAGCCACGGATGAACCCCCTTTGCAACTGTCACTACTCTTAATCTGCTGCTCTGGCCACCTAAACACACATGCACAAATCCTGGGGGGACTAGAGAAGATCACATCCGCTCACCAGGTCAGATGGTGGACAGGGTTTGCCCAAAACTGTTTTTAAACCAGCCAGTTTGCCCCATGAAAGGTGGGCAAATGATACAAAATTCCTATAGAACTTTTATGTACAATAGAATTTTTTGATTCATTCCATTATTTTGCATGCAGATATCTGATGGGGTAGGGACGCGGGTGGCACTGTGGGTTAAACCACAGAGCCCTTGAAATGCACCAGAAGACTCCCAAGTCTAGGGGTGTCCATAGCACAAGATTAGACAGGACATTTTGGAAATGGGGCTGAATGAAGAATGATCCAATATAGAAACATGAGCTCCAAAAGAGAAGATTCACCTGCAGACGGAACAGCAGGTGCTTCAAAGTTCTGAAGAAACATGGGGGGGGGGGAGTTGGGCCCAGGGTCAAGGTGGGTGGGTTGCCATGGTAACAATGGCCTGCCCTCCTTTGTGACATCTGCTGCTTCTCCCTTAAAAGTCACCAACTACAGGTGTCCATTGTGGGTTCGTGAGGAGAGACAGAGAGAGGTGTGTAGGTGCGGTAAGAGAGAAAGCAGAGGATTCGGATTTTCTTCTGATTTTGACTGCTTAAAGAGGAGGCGGCGCCAGGAGCAAGCATGCGGTCAGTTCGAGACCTTCAGGAAGAAGGAAAGTTCAGCGGACTTGTCCTTCGCGGAACAGAGTGGCCCAGGAGACTGAGAAGCGTAATGCAGCTCAAAAAGAGCAATAAAGTGGCCCCGCTCCAGCACAAGGAGCAGCCTCCTGTGGCACCAGTTGTGACAAAGCTCTTCAAGAGCTTTCCAGAGCTCGAAAAGGCAATAGCTCGAAACCGGGCCTGTATTAGGCCAGCACCTGAAGAAGAGGACATAATTGTAGAAGATCTGGAATGAGTTGCCGGCGTGATGGGTCAAGGGAAGGCGGTCTGCTTTGGAAGAGTTAAAAGAGAGTAAGGGAAGAATGAGGGCGATGAGATCGAGGTAACCCTCCAGCCTCTCCTGAGCTTCAGAGGCTCAGGGCAGAGAGGCGGAGGGAACTAAGTTCCCGCAGGAGGAGTGCTCGCCTCCAGACCCTGAGAGGGGAGTCACCAGAGGATCGTGGCCGCCCTATGCCTCGGGGCAGATAAAAGCTGGCCAGCCCCAGTCCCAAGTTGTGGGAGCAACATTGTTGGTTGCTAGTTCCTGCCCGAACCCTATCCTGCTTTCCTGCCTGAGCTCCTGACCTGCCCTGGTTCCCTGATTGCAAACCTGTTGCTGACTTCACCCGACTCCCTGCCCTGCACCCTGATTCAGCTACTATGGACTGCCTCCACGTTGTACCTTTGGCCACGGACCGGACTTGGACCTCGCCTCTTGGGTAACCCACGGGACCAGGACAACGGGGAAGGAGGGAGAAAGGATTGAAGAGAAATGAAAATGGTGGGGACCAAAGGCTGACTCCTGACTCACCCTTGCCGTGCGAGGAAGAAACCAGAAACAATGAAAAAAAATTAGGCCCTTTGGGGATGTCTATTTCTTTTTGTGTATCTTGTTGGTGCCTAAGCATAAATAAAGCAAAAACAATGTGTTTTTTGGGTTGGTTTTTTTTTTTTTTTGGTATTCTCGTTTTATATTGTTATGTTGTGAACCGCCCTGTGATCTTTGGATGAAGGGTGGTATAGAAATTGAATAATGAATGAATGAATGAATGCTCTCCCCAGGGAAACATTCATGGCACCCATACTTGTCAGCCTCAGATACCAGGCTGAGAAAGATGTTTAGGTAGGCTCATTAATTGATATTAGATTAATATCTGCTATGATGGTTTTTTTTTGTTCAATTAACTAGCACAAAATACAAAATCTAGAATCTAATATTAATTTTCTTCTTAACTATAAGGATTTTGGTCAATATATTGAAAAATTGCACAGTGCTAAAACAGACCAGTACATGACCAGTACTAATTAACTGATCAGGAATAGGCCTGCATAGCCTGTGTTCTGGTATTTGCAGCCAATCTGGACATGTTTAATATATTTTAAAAATTTAAGTCCAGTAGCACCTTAGGGACCAACTAAGTTTGTTCTTGGTATGAGCTTTTGCGTGCACTCTAAGGTGCTACTGGACATTATATATATGTATATATTTCTACTACATCAGACCAACATGGCTACTTAACTGAATCTAGAACTAAACATATTCAGAAATGGATAATGAACAGCACTACCTTGGCTCTTTGCAGATCCTTTTACTTCTAGTTCCCATGCCGCCACTTTTGCTAGCTGAGTTCTTGCTTTGTTTAGAGACACCAGGGTTTAGATGCAAGGAATTTCTCAGAATAGGACCCAGAATGCCATATGCTCCAGCATTCCCCAACATTCTTGTTTCATGCAATTTTGTAATTGAGAAGTAGAACTTGGTGCAAGCAGGAAGAGCTGAGATGACCCGGAAGCTGTATGCCGGCTCCCTTGGCCAATAAAGCGAGATGAGCGCTGCAACCCCAGAGTCGGTCACGACTGGACCTAATGGTCAGGTGTACCTTTACCTTTACCTTTCTCTGTGGTGGCCTGGGGGGCAGGGCAAGGGGAGCAGACCGGAAGTGAGCAGTCTTCACTCCAGTCCACTTCAAAAGAATAAAAGGGGACTTGCACTGAAATCAAGCAGCGCAGTCTGCCCCAGAGCATCACACCCCCCCCCCGAGCCCTCCCTGTACTTGTATCTTTTCTTTTAGGCTCACCTTTCCCTTTCTAGGTTCCTGGGCGATGGTTGCTGTCTTTTGGAGCAGGGAAGGGATTTCCCCTGCTCCGCATGTTTTCCCTTCCCCATAGCAATTGTCACAACTTTGGCGGTTTTGGGTCTTGGGCGGAATCCTTTAGCCCCATATTCAGTGAGGGGTTGATGTGGCGAGTCATCCCTTCTGCGATATCAGGTTCCCCATCAAAGGGGTCTTGAGGGGCAGCGGCGTAGCGTGGGTTGTCAGCACCCGGGGCAAGGCAAGTAATTTGCGCCCCCTAACCCAGGGCAAGGCAAGTAATTTGCGCTCCCTAACCCGGGGCAAGGCAAGTAATTTGCGCCCCCTAACCCCTAACCTGCCGCCGCTGCCAGCTTCTTCTTGCTGCTGCCTGGGCTGGTCGGGTGTGGTTCTCTCCCGCGCTCAGCGCTGCGCTGGGCGGCCGCTGCACTGTCCCTCCCCCAGATAGTCCCTCCCTCCCTCGCTCTCTCTCCGCTCCGCACCGCAACACACGCCTGGCACCCTCCCCCTCCACAGTGGGCGGCGACCCGGCAGCTCGGATCGGATTCGCACAGCCAGCACTGCAGTGAGAGAGAGTGAGTGAGCCAGGTAGCGGCAGAGAGCTGCGAGTGCGAGCGCCCCCCCCAATGTTGCGCCCGGTGCGGCCGGCCCCCCCTGCACCCCCCATGCTACGCCACTGTTGAGGAGAGCAGGGCAGAGCAAGGTGGGTGCAACACATCCCGGGTGTCATCACCTAGGGGGGTGATATTCGGCGTGCCACCTGCCTACCCCAAAAGCTCAACAGCAGTGACAATCACAGCCAGTATTTTTATACAGGGGTACCTCTGGATACAAACGGGATCCGTTCCGGAGCTCCGTTCGTCTCTAGAAACAAACGTAACTAGTCTGCGCACGTGTGCGCCACTTTTCACCGCTTCTGCACATGCACGTGACGTCATTTTGAGCATCTGCGCATGCACAAGCGGCGAAACCTGGAAGTAATGCGCTCCGTTACTTCCGAGTTGCCGCGGAGTGTAACTCAACCCAAGGTATGACTGTACTGTGAGTAGATTGCAGTCCCTTGGGAGTCCAAGTGGATTTCAATTGGGGGGGGGGTGCGTGACAAGAAATTTTCTGCACCGGGTACCACCTGACCCTGCTATGCCACTGGAGGGGAGTCTCTGGCCACAAGCACACAGTTGTGGGTCACAGTCCTCCCCTCAGCTGTGGGGATCAAGGGGGCCAGCTGTGTAAAGGCACGTTGTGCAGTGTCCAGCTCCTGACTGACCCGTCTACACGCCCAGGTTTCCTACATGTGAAAATGAAATCCGGCAGAAGATGCTGTCCTGTGTTTCCCTTCTGCCTCCCTGAGGGAGGCAAATCAGGAAACAAGCCAACAAACTTTGAAGGAAATAAAAAAATTCCTTCCAGTAGCACCTTAAAGACCAACTAAGTTAGTTCTAGGTATGAGCTTTCGTGTGCATGCACACTTCTTCAGATACACACTTCTTCGTGTGCATGCACACTTCTTCAGATACAAGTGTGCATGCACACGAAAGCTCATACCTAGAACTAACTTAGTTGGTCTTCAAGGTGCTACTGGAAGGAATTTTTTGTTTTGACTATGGCAGACCAACACGGCTACCTATCTGTAACTGGAACTATGGAAGGCACCACATTGAGCCGCATGAAATGGAAGTCCATCAACCTCACCAAGAAACTTGCACAGGTACAGGTATCTGAAGAAGTGTGCATTGCACACAAAAGCTCATACCTAGAACTTAGTTGGTCTTTAAGGTGCTACTGGAAGGAATTTTTTTATTTTGTTTTGACTATGGCAGACCAACAGGGCTACCTATCTGTAACTGAAACTTTGAAGGGGCAGGATGCGTCTCTCGAGGCACGTTTCTGGTGGGGGTTGCGTGTGCGTGTGTGTGTGTGTGTGGTGTGGTTGGCCGACCCCGTTGCCCCCCACCCAGCCCAGTTCCTCACAGGAAACTTCCTTTTGTGTCCCCCTGAGGAGGAAAAAGAGAGAGGGAGGGGGGAGAGCAAAACCCCGCGTTGTTTTCGCAGGAGGCGGACAGGAAATGACCCCTTCTCCGCCGACGGCGCCTTGAAAAACCAGCTCCCCGCCCGCCTCGCCTCGCCTTCCCTTCCCTTCCCCTCCCTCCCCGCGCGGGGAGCAGCAGTAGCAGCAGCCGCCGCCGCCGCCGCCGCCTCCCGCCCCGCGCAGCCCATGTGCTCGGCGCGGCTGTGGGCTGCTGCTGCTGCCGCCGCCTCCCGCGCGCCCTGAGCCTCGCCGGCGAGCGGCGGCCAAGATGTCGAGCGCGGCGCCGCACGACCCCTTCTATTCTTCGCCCTTCGGCCCCTTCTACCGGAGGCACACGCCGTACATGGTGCAGCCCGAGTACCGGATCTATGAGATGAACAGGAGGCTGCAGACTCGCACCGAGGTGAGTCCCCTTCTTCCTCTTCCTCCTCCGGCTGGGGAACTCGGCGCCTCCCGGGCACGGGAAGGGGCCACCGCCGGCTCCGTCGCCCTTCTCCTATGCGGCGCAACTCTTCGGGGGGAAAAGCGCAGGCTGCACGGTGGGGGGGGGGGGGAGAATGCAAGGCAGCTCGCTTTCCAATGCCCCCCTTTGTGCAAGCGCGCAGGTTGGGGCCAGGTAACCTGACCTCTCTTTTTTGGGGGGGCATTTGCAATCGCAGCGTTCTCGAGGTGTTGCGTGCATCGAAGGAACGTGTGTGTGTGCGGGCGCGCGTGTTCCAAAACAAACCAACCACGTTTCGGCGGCGGTGGATGTTACCTGTACTTCTTCCCACCCGGGTTATCAGCACGGAGCCTACGAAGGCAGAAAAGAGGGCTGGAGTTGGACAAACTTATTGCCTTATGCTGATGGCAGATACACACAGACCCTTCCATGGGTCTCTATTTTCCAGGGACGTCCCTGATTTAGAGAAGCTGTCCTGGTTTCTGTTTTGATCTAGGAATGTCCTGCTTTTCCTTAGGATGTCCCTGTTTTTACTGGAGAAATGTTGGAGGGTATGGAGCCATCTGAAGGAAACCCTGTGCAGGGAAGATTTTTTTTATATGAAAAAGATGTTTAATGTTTTATTATGTACTTGTATGTGTTGGAAGCTGCCCAGAGTGGCTGGGGCAACCCAATAAGATGTGTGGGATACAAATAGCAAAATTATCACTAGGGAATGGGACATCCCTATTTTCATTGGAGAAA
Source organism: Podarcis erhardii (assembly GCF_964252035.2). Taxonomy (NCBI): domain Eukaryota; kingdom Metazoa; phylum Chordata; class Lepidosauria; order Squamata; family Lacertidae; genus Podarcis; species Podarcis erhardii. The sequence goes on along the minus strand of NC_138512.1, from coordinate 8,626,354 downwards.
CGTTGGAGGGTATGTATGAATGAATGATGTTTCTATTATTTTGTTAACAGGAGGAATAAACAGTCCGGCATTTAACCCCACAAAGGATAACAGAAGCTGTATCCAGTGTTGGTCTTGCTTTGTAATGTAGAATCTGCGGGTTTTGTACCACAACATGAGTGTTTTCTGTGTGTGCCTGTATGTGTGTTTGACTTGAGTAATGCATAGCTGAGTAGAGAATCTCTTCACTGAAAAGAAGAATAGAAACATTAGGTTTGTCTTTCATCTAAAGCTAAAGCTGCTTCTCTTAATCAAATGATTCAAAGAAGTCATAATTCCGGGGTGTTCTTACATGAAGAATGTGTGGGGTGATAAATCTAGCAGGAGGGCTTCATTTCTTCCCTGTGTGCCTTCAACTATGCACAGTTACTTTTTGTTTTCCTCAAGTGGTTTTTTTGAATGGGCTCAGCTGGGGAACAGAACACTTCAGAGAATTCAGACTTTTGGAAGCGAAAACGTCGACAATGTTACTGAATAATTTTGGCGTATTTTGTGAGTTCGGCTGGTGGTTATAATAGCATAACTTTTCAAGGGATCCCAAGGTTGTTGTAAAAGAAGCATACTTCTTAATTGTTCACTGCTGCTATAGTCTGAATGTATGGGATCCAGGTAACCTGCTTTATGATTGGTGAATTGGTAGGCAGCAATTGAGTTCCAAGCACTAATAACATTACAGTTTGGATCACCCTGCTCCTGCCCTTTATGTTTTAAACTGAGGTTGTGTTTTCCGTTTTGACTCTGGTTGTTGCTCCTTCAGTCTAGTTAATAGTTATTGGGTTACTGGAAGCTTGCAAGAATGAATGCTTTAAGAAGGTGACTTGCTTTAGGATGTTGTTTGTCAGTGTTCCTTGAATTTTTATAAATTGCCTCTCAATTTTTCCTGAAGTTAAATTCTGCTGTGATTTCGGGGCAGTCCCTCTGACAAATTTCAAGGGGAGCAAAAGTAGTTTTGAAATTTCTCTGGGGCGTTCTACAGGATAGCAGACTCTCCGCTCCACCTCTTGAGTTTTTAAACTATAGTTTGTGATTTGTGGAAATTAAAATCAATTTTGGCTGCTGCAGTTTTCCATGATTGTAGCAAGTTTTCTTGAGTAGACCTGCCCTTTCTTATGCTGGATGAATGTTGTTGTTGTTTAATAGGACTTGTAGGAAGACATTTCTCTGTAATCTGATTCATGAGAATTGATTCAAGCTAAGACAGTGGCTAAAGGGACGCGGGTGGCGCTGTGGGTAAAACCTCAGCGCCTAGGGCTTGCCGATCTCATGGTCGGTGGTTCGAATCCCCGCGGCGGGGTGAGCTCCCGTCTTTCGGTCCCAGCTCCTGCCCACCTAGCAGTTCGAAAGCACCCCTAAGTGCAAGTAGATAAATAGGTACCACTCCAGCGGGAAGGTAAACGGCGTTTCCGTGTGCTGCGCTGGTGCTGGTTCGCCAGAGCAGCTTCGTCACGCTGGCCACGTGACCCGGAAGTGTCTTCGGACAGCGCTGGCTCCTGGCCTCTTAAGTGAGATGAGCGCACAACCCTAGAGTCGGTCACGACTGGCCCATACGGGCAGGGGTACCTTTACCTTTACCTTTTTAAGACAGTGGCTGGCTTAGTTTGTTTTCTGTGTGCACAGGTGTGCCGCTTTGTATTTAGGGGATGAAGTTAGTTTATTCTGACTTTCACAGACTTCTTAAACTTTGCCCTTCCTCTTTGTGGGATTTGAGGTTTACCACTACATCTGTTCCCATGTGCATGCAACTATAAAGAAACAAAGAAAAAACCTGACATGACATTCCCTGCCCCCCAATAAACGTATATTCAAGATCATATTGGTTAAACTGAAGAACCTAGGAGATACTGCCCAACAGAAGTGGACTCACGTCTGTTCTGTTGGAGCAACTTCATATTGCAGTCCTATATTAAATGTGTGGATGCAATGAAAACATTCTGGCGAGTCATTTAAATTTTGCATTTAGTAGTGACTCTTTAAGATACATGCAGCAGTGGTTCCTTCCATGCTAAAGAATTCAGGATACAGTGCCTTGTAAATAAAGTACAGGAGTTTTTATCAGTATCTGATCTGATGTCAGCAGTACATTCGGTTAGAGAACTCATTGTGTTTTGTATGGCAAGAAAAATGTTTGTCTTCTAAAAAAGAGTATCTGCACATTCATTTTATAATGGGAATTCTCCCCTGGGATTTAACTTTCATGAATTTCTCAGAAATCTGTGAGCCTATTTTGAAAGACTGACAGAACCCTGGCTGAAATTCAGCCTCCACCCTGGTTTTTATGCTGGTTTTTATGTTAAATAATGATAAAGTGTCTTTATCAAATATCAAATAGCAAAGGCCAGCATGCATACTTCTGGAAACAAAGCTTTCTGAACCCCTGTGTCTTTTTACTTTGGGTTTCGCTACTGGCAAATAACGTGGAACGAAATCTGGCCAATGATACTTAAAGTGTGTGCCAACATGGCTTGCCACCTAGCTGATGTGCTAAACAATGGTCATAAACTTATTCCCCCATGGTATGTACCCTGTTCCTGACTTCTGGACTGCCATATACAGAATTTTTCGCTCTATAGGACGTACATTCAGATCGTGACATCTTCTCTTGATAGGGGCAACAAACCCAGGTTTGCCACAGAATAGTCACTCAGGAGTGAGCTGTAGCCAATTTCAGTTCTGGAAAATAACACATTCTGTTTGAAACATTACTTAGGTGTATATCTAAGAATATTTATATTTACATTTATCTACACACACACACACACACACACGGCTGTATTTTTCCGTCTATAAGATGCCCCCCATATATAAGACACCCCCTATTTTGGGGGACTCTGATTTAAGAAAATGGGGGGAGATAGACCCATGTATAAGACACCCCCTAATTTTTGACAATTTTTTTTAAGGGGGAAACATAGTCTTATACACGGGAAAATACGGTATATGCTCTTAAAACGTATACTCCTAAAAATGAAAAACGTGAAGAGCTTCTGCAACAGTTTGTCATGGTGATGAGCAGTTCCAAAATATTACCTGCAGGGTCAAGAGCTGGTGTAGCTTTATGCCTGAGGTTTGGAACTGGAGAATAGCCAGGTTGAAGCCTGTCTCTGCTAAATACTTACAAGATGATCTTTAGCAGGCCGTTATTCTCTCAGCCTTGATGTTCCCATCCCTCCTGCTCCACTGCTATGTGTGGATAATAACTGATGTCATTAGAATTAGACCATCTGATGTTATTAGAATTAGACCAATCCATAGAGTTGGTAGGGACCCTGAGGATCATCTAACCCCCCCCCCCATTGCAATGCAGGAATATGCAGCTGTCCCTTATGGGGATCAAACCTGCAACCTTGGCATTACCAGCACCACACTCAAGTGAGCTAACTGTTAAGTTGTGGGCGAACATAGCAGACGACACAGTGATTCTTCAAACAGCTCTTCTTTATTCAGATGTCAGAACAGAACTTAGTTGAGGGGCTCAGTCAGCCTGCTTATATAGAGCTCCAGAACAATGTAACTGTTGCCATTTTCTAAAACTATCCAATCACTGAACGTCACTTTTCGATCCTTCATTTGCATACAAACTATCCAATCACTGAACGTCACTTTTCGATCCTTCATTTGCATAACTATCTACAGTATCCCCCTGCTGGCCCAGGGTGAGAACTTCAGTACATAACACTAACCAACTGAGCTTTATAGGTTTGTTACACAGAAAACAGATGGCGTTTGCGAAGTGCTTTGAACACACTATAGAAGTAAAGAATTGTGATTAAGAAAGAAGTTTTAGCGATCTGTTTTAGCTAAGTATGGCACTCTTGTGGCAAAAGTGGGGAAAGTTCACAGGGACCCATTTATTCATGCCTTGTCCCCTGACAAGGAGTGCCTCTGCTCTTCATTGTCATCAAGGATTCCTCCACACCAAAGTGTGCATTGTAGTACTAAGACTACCATTTGTAATGTTGAGCGTAGAATTCTGGGAACCTGTCCTACCAAGTTTTGTAGACCCTGAACAAAACACCTGAAAATAAGGTCAGTTGGAATCAACAGGACTGGCATTAGCCAAAGGAGAAAGGAGATAAAGTTTACATTCCCCCCCTCCCAATTGTTTTAGATTTTGGGTATTTTTTTTCTTCGGGGGTAGAATACAGCAAATGAAAATCTTTGTGATTCATTCAGCTAAATAATTTGGACATTGATATTGCAGTAAGCCCACAACTTGCATGAGGGTTATATTCTGGGAATCATGCCTAAAGCCCAAATCATGTCAAAACACATTGGGTGCAGTGGTGGGCAGGATTGGCAAATTCTTTTCCCCCAGACACCAGCCCCATTTCTGCCTCCTTAATTTTTTATTTTTTTTACCAAGCACGTAAAACTGAATGTGCGCAAGTTAAATGCACTTAAGTTTCAGGTATACTGTAGCAGGGGGTCAGCAACCTTTTTCAGCCGTGGGCCAGTCCACCGTCCCTCAGACCATTTGGTGGGCCAGACTACATTTTTTTGGGGGGGGGATGAACGAATTCCTATGCCCCACAGATAACCCAGAGATGCATTTTAAATAAAAGGGCACATTCTACTCATGGAAAAACACGCTGATTCCTGGACTGTCCGCGGGCCGGAATGAGAAGGCGATTGGGGCACACCCGGCCCACGGGCCTTAGGTTGCCTACCCCAGTACAGAGGAATCCCTGTTTTATGTAGGCACTCTGTTCCCAACTCCTGTGCCTGCCAGCCCGTTGCACCCCTGCCCCCTTTTGGCACTGAAAATGGCTCATGAGTGCACAGTTGTTTGTGACTCAAATGCATGTGAGTTGGGACTTGCTGGTACTTGATATAAATTGAAGAAGAGTAAGTATTTTACGTATACAGTCATACCTTGGTTGACGAACGCCTTGCGACTCAGAACATTTTTGCTCCCGAATGCCGCAAATCCGGAAGTGAGTGTTCCCGTTTGCGAACGTTTTTTGGAACCCGAACAATCAGCGTGGCTTCTGCGGCTTCCGATTGGCTGCAGGAGCTTCCTGCAACCAATCAGAAGCCGCGCCTTGGTTCCCGAATGTCTGGACTTCTAGAACGGATTCCATTTGACTTCTGGGGTACCAATGTATAGGAATTTTACAAAGGTCTGCTATCCAGGCTTCACAGGAGACTTGCAAGTTGTACTAACAGGAAGTTGGACTTTGATAGAGGAAATGCTGAACTTGCTACCAATTATGGGACCACTTGTGCACTAATGCGATCTTTGCAGCTCTCCTCTGGGCGTCCTTGCCGTCTGGAGGGAGGTGGGTGGCGACCAGGAGAGCATCTTCTATGTGATAGCACCACATCTGTGTAATGCTCTCCTCAGGGTTACTCATTTGGCACTGAATGTGACAAGCCTGTGGGGAGAGGGCATGCTTCAGTGGTAGATCACATGCTTTGCATTCGAAAAATCCAGGGTTCAGTCTCTTGCATCTCAAAGTGAGGCTGGGAGTAATCCCATCTGAAATATTGGAGATCTGCTGCCACAACACTGGCCTAGATGGTCTGATCTGGCATAAAAACAGCATCCTCTGGCTTCAGTCCACCGTTTTGCTTTCACGTCGTTTTGTTGTCATTAGATTTTATGTTCAAGTTACCCTATTTTCCCATCTATAAGACGCCCCCATGTATAAGACGCCCCCTATTTTGGGGGACTCAGATTTAAGAAAATGGAAGGAGGTAGCCCCATGTATAAGATGCTCCCTAATTTTTGACATTATTTTTTAGGGGGAAAACCTAGTCTTGTACACGGAAAAATACGGTATATCAAGAATTATTCCATACAGAAGAGTAGCAAATAAATGGCTAACATAGATCAACAAATGAGAATGTTAATTCTCCAATCCAGGTGTGTGTGTGTGTGTGTGTGCGCGCGCGTGTGAGAGAGAGAGAGAGAGAGGGAGTGAAGGGTTGATTTTTGGAATGGTACACTCACATCTTAAGACTATGCAAGCACAAGACGACTCTCGTGGATCAGACCAATGGGCAATCGGATGTAAAGCAAGAGTATGGCCTTGCATGTCTAAGATTCATTCTTCTTGTATTGTGAATAAGCTCGCAAGAACTGCCAGCCTGCAGTTGTTTTACTAGTCTGCTTAAAAGCCTGCTAGCTTGCATTTCCACACTGGAAGGAAGAGAACCCTCTCTCCCCAGCAAGTCACATGGAAACACAGGCTGTAGCCACTGATAAAAACAAAAAGCTTCTCCCGACCTGGTACAGGATTCCTCCTCTTCACTTGCATGTCAGCAGTTACCAGATGAGCTGCTAAATACTAGACAGGCTCACACGTTTCTTCCTGCTATAGTTAAGTTTGGGATAGAGGGAAAATCTTTCGCTAGCCACTGTTTCAAATTTTATAAACCCATTGGTAACGTTTCTCCTGAACTAACCCCCCCCCCACAAGTGCTTTAATTTAGGAATCTCCCTTATACTGAGCCATGCCATTGGTCCTGCCCTTTGTCCCCATTTGAAGGGCTGACCAGTTTGCTGTCGCTCATGAAAAATCTGACTGGGTTGGGTGTGTGTGTGTAATCTTGGCAGTCCATATTTTCTTCTTTCTTATTGTTTGGTCAGCATCTTTTACAGCTGTCTTTCTGATAGGATTTGTTGTTGTTGTTGTTTAGTTGTTTTAGTTGTTGTTGTTTAGTTGTCCGACTCTTCGTGACCCCATGGACCAGGCACTCCTGTCTTCCACTGCCTCCCACAGTTTGGTCAAACTCATGCTGGTAGCTTTGAGAACACTGTCCAACCATCTTGTCCTCTGTCGTCCCCTTCTCCTTGTGCCCTCCATCTTTCCCAACATCAGAGTCTTTTCCAGGGAGTCTTCTCTTCTCATGTGGTGGCCAAAATATTGGAGTCTCAGCTTCAGGATCTGTCCTTCCAGTGAGCACTCAGGGCTGATTTCCTTAAGAATGGAGAGGTTTGATCTTCTTGCAGTCCATGGGACTCTCAAGAGTCTCCTCCAGCACCATAATTCAAAAGCATCAATTCTTCGGCGATCAGCCTTCTTTATGGTCCAGCTCTCACTTCCATACATCACTACTGGGAAAACCATAGCTTTAACTATACGGACCTTTGTTGGCAAGGTGATGTCTCTCCTTTTTAAGAAGCTGTCTAGGTTTGTCATTGCTTTTCTCCCAAGAAGCAGGCGTCTTTTGATTTCGTGACTGCTGTCACCATCTGCAGTGATCATGGAGCCCAAGAAAGTAAAATCTCTCACTGCCTCCATTTCTTCCCCTTCTATTTTCCAGGAGGTGATGGGACCAGTGGCCTGATCTTAGTTTTTTTGATGTTGAGCTTCAGACCATAGTTTGCGCTCTCCTCATTCACCCTCTAATCTGCAGTAATAAGCTTGTGGTGAACTAAACATTCTTAATTTGGTTAAGGCAGTGACATTGTTTTGTTTATTTTGTTTATTTTGTAGGACTTTCCTCCCTAGCAATTCTGTACTTGTATTTTCAACATTACCGTATTTTATACGTTTAATCAATGGGAGTTTATTGATCTCAGTTGGGCCACTCTAACAAGAATCAGATTTCTCTCCACACTGAAAATGAGCAATTTGAAATGTTCGTAAATTCTTTCCTACCACATTTAGGGATTCTTTTAAAAAATGAATCGTAGCTGTATAAGTATGTTATATAGACTAAAGGGTAGTGGAATCTGGTTTTTCTTTTTTACCTCTGCATTCTAATCATGCTTGTTTCTGGAGTAATTCAGAAGCGAACAGTAATAACGCCACACTTGCCTTTCCAATTCCAGTACGTTTCATTGCAGTATGTTTGCATTTCTGCAACTTTTTGAACTTGCCTCCCCTTTGAATTTGCTTTTCCTGACAGTAGTACCTTGTATAAGATAAAGCACACAATCTTTGAATTGCCTAGGCTTATCCCTCATTGTACGAACACTAGGCGGATTCTAGGAATGGGATTTCTCAGATCTTTTCTTCCAAGGCTTTAGAAGTTAGTCTACACAGTTGGGTTTTTTGTGTGCAGCAAATGTGTGTGATCAGTTTGTGCACACAACCTGCTTGCCTGTGTAAAAATAAATTTTATTGTTAGTGTGAGCACTGCTACCCTAGGACTCAGAAGAACCCATTTCAGAAGCTTCAGTATGGCCAGTCTTCCCTGCTGTGTAGGATTATGCGATGGCTGGAGTGTTGTGCTGGCATCTTTCAGTGAAGGCAGAACTTGCAGTTGGAACACAACTTCTGCTTTTATATCAGGATTGGGCTGGATCTAGACCCATCAATAAAGTGTTTCAGGAAAACACGTTCTAAACTTCATCACGTTGGCAAAAGACGGGATTCACCAGCGCCACCTGGTGTCACAGTTTTATAACACATATACCGTATTTTTTGCTCTATAAGACGCACCAGACCATAAGGCGCACTTAGTTCTTGGAGGAGTAAAACAAGAAAAAAAATATTCTGAATCCCAGAAGCCAGAACAGCAAGAGGGATCTGGCTTCTGGGACTGTTGTGCGAAGCCTCTCCCAGGCAGCAGGATGAAGGCTCCCCTGCCCGGAAGAGGCTGCGCACGGCTAAGCCAGAAGCCAGGACAGCAAGCAGGATCTGGCTTAGCCACGTGAAGAGCCTCCACAGGGCTGCGCAGCACTCCCTCTCGCTGTTCTGGCTTCTGGCATAGCCGTGCAGCCTGCATTCGCTCCATAAGACGCACACACACATTTCCCCTTACTTTTTAGGAGGGAAAAAGTGCGTCTTATAGAGCAAAAAATACGGTAAAGTGCTTTTTCTTTGCCAATGTAGTTTGAGTCCTTGACTGCTGCTGAAGCAACAGCAGAGCTTTGCTCTCTGTTAGTATTCAGACTGAATGTCGCAGAAGGTAGCCTCACCACAGAGCAGAACAGGGGGATTATTATTAGTATAATTAATCAATTAATTTAATTTGTATACACCTTTCATCCAAAGATCCCAGGATGGGTCACAGTAGACCGTGAGAACATCCAATACTTTTATTAATGGCACCATTTGCTAATTTAGCAGGTATATGTTACAGAATTTCAAGGAATTCATGAATTAAAATTACAATTCAACTGTGATAGCAGTATCAGTTTTTTTTTTTTTAACAGCTGCTGCGGCTTAGTTTTTAAGATGGAAAGTACCCCAAGTTTATGTTTGCTTTTTATTCTAACAGATTTATTCTGTGTTCTGATTCCGTCATTGTGAAGCTAAGGCATCCTCATGTACGGCAGTGTTAAGGCTGGAATAGATTATTGTTACATAGAAAAGTGCAATATTTTCTCTAGAGTGGTCAGTTCTTGCTGCTGTGTTTGTTGGATGGAATGTGGTAACACAACCACCTATTTATTTGTTTGTTCTTGTTCACATAATAGGTGGTTTAGCCTGACTATATACACATGGCAAAAATATATAGTATAACACGGGATTTAGGGAATGGATCCTCTACAGATGGAGGATTCTAGTTCTGAGTGCAGCTCCAGATACACAATATTGCTATGATTTTGTGGGTTCCAAACCTCTCTAATCCCTGGATCCAGCAAGTGTTAAAATCTAAGCCAAGTTTATTTATTTAGTGCTCTCACCAGAGCAAAAAATGTACTTGCTAGTGGTAAGATAGCCACATGTGTATTATGTGGTTATTCTTCTTATGTTTGGCCCAGTCGTAGTGTTTCTACACAGTGGATGGACACCGTTATGAATGATTCAATAAGAGTTATGTTGTGAACTGCCCTGAGATCCGCGGATGAAGGCCAGTATACAAAAGAAAGAAAGAAAGAAAGAAAGAAAGAAAGGTGTGCAGGCAAAAGGCAATTTTTTTAAAAATTATTTTTTTGCTTAACAGAGTTTGTCTTGTATTGATAACAATGCTATAGGTTTCTTTAAATCCTCCCATTTCACATTGTGGAGTATTATATGTTTTCGTTTTCTTTGGAAGATAGCATGTTGGGATCTTATCATTTATTTCTAATCCCCCCCCCCCCGGTAGAGATGTATAAACAGAGCACAAGTATACTCCCTTAAGCAGACTGTACTGCCACTGGTCCTTCCTTAGTCTCCCAAAGAAGCCCCAGGCACCCAATTTTTTATTTATTTATGATTTTCAGTTTTATACATTTCAATAACTTTACAGTCATTTTAACATTTCAAAACTTGACTTCCTCCCCCCTCGTTCTGCGTTCCTTAAATTTATTTTTTTATATTTTCTGCATATTTCAAATTAACTTAATTTACTCATTTTTTCATCTACTTTAAATATATACTCTCATAAAACTGCAGGTTGTTACAATAAGCCTGCCAGTGCTCTTATCCGTTTACAGTTTATTTGTAAATATTCAATAAACCATCTCCATTCTTTTATAAAAAGTTTGTTATCTTATTTTTCCGGTGAGTTTCACCATTTCTGCATATTCCATAACTTTTTGTATCTGTTCTTCTTTCACTGGGACTTCTTCTTTCCAATATTTGGGCAAGTAGCATTCTTGCCACTGTAGTCACATAAATGAATAAATTTCTATACGCTTTGAGTAGTTCTATTCCTATAATTCCCAAAAGGAAAGCTTCTGGATTTGTTTTTTGTTTTTTTAAAAAAACGTTATTTTAAACACCTTTTTCAATTAATTATATATCATTTCCTAGTAAGCTTTTACCTTACTACAAGACACCAACGCCCCAAGGATTCTTCTGCCAACCCACACCTAATGGAAGATTGGCACCAAACTTTGCCACCTCCAGTTAGCACCTATCGTGCTAAATCCGATAGGTACTGGATTCCAGGGACTGGAGAGAGATTTCCTGTAATCTCAGACTATCAACATGCTGCTGTGAAATCCCTGATCTCTGTTAGGCAACATCGTAGGAAATGATAATAGATCCATTTGCAGCAATCAAGAATTTCAACAGTTTCATGAAATTCTCTCTTTGCTGCAAGTGGATCCTCAGTTTTGTATGGCTGCTATTGCAAGGTTGTTGCTGGTCTTCTGAATTTATCCCAACACACTATAGTGTGTTTACCCACTATGGCAACCTTCACTGTCGGTTTCTTTCCAGTTGTTTGGACCCCAAACAGTCAAAGGGTCACCAGTTTGGTGACTGCCACTGTTATGTAGTGAAGTTTCACCCTGGGCCAGCAGGGGGATACTGTAGATAGTTTTCACTCAGGTCTGTAGATAGTTTTCACTCAGGTCCACGTCAGTTATTTTAGGCGGGAAACTCTGGGTTGTTGTTGCTACAATGTTGACAGCCGGCTGCCTATAAAAGCGGGCTGGCTGAGCTGTTTGCTGGTCAGTTCTATTCCAGCTTACAAAATAAAGAGCTGCTTTGGAGAAATCGCTGTGTCGTCTGCTATGTCAACCCACAACTTAACACTGGCGACGAGGATGGGATCGATGGACATCAGAGCACAGCCAGATGCGGCCAGCCTCTGAACTGAGCTGAATCACTGAGCTGAATCACAGAGCGAAATCACTGAGCGAAATCACTGGACAGAACCAATTCAGAGCTGACTGTTCTGGCTAGAGCACGGTGTTCCATCCATCGCCCTTCACGCCGGCATCGGAATCATGGCTTCACTTGTGCCTCTACCGCCGTTTGCGCCAGCCTCTGAATCATGGGACTCCTACCTCGCTCGGTTCGACTGCTACCTCCAAGCCAACGAGCTGACACCCACAACTTAACAGCCACAATACAGGAACTTCAGTTTCAGCCTGAAGTTTGACATTCTGCTAACCATTACTTGCATTTCGAATAAACGATAATCAAAATTCTTACTGCAGGCAACTGGCAAAAATGCTGAGATTAAACAAGGACTAGCGGTGAGGGAGGGGAATTATTCATAAAGTCACAGGAGGAATCCATCAGTGGCTGTTCTGTGAGAAGAAAGAATTGAAATCTATCAAGTATGCTAATTATTCTGAATTAGGTTTTTGCTTGAATATACTTGGCACCTCAGAAGCCAGCAAGTGGGCTTTTGTTTGTCCTCCCCCCAGTGTATTTTTATAATTGCTAAGTAGCATAGCAAGAGGACATTAAATGAGTAGATTAGGGAATAGAATATTTTCTCTCCCTCCCCCTTTTAGGTCCAGTAAATTGGTTAATTTATTGATCGTATATGCTAATCCCAGTGAGATTCTTCCTGAGCGTGCAGAGCTTTGGGAGCCAAAACTGCACCCGTGCACACAAAAGACAAATATTAACACAAAAATCTTTAGTGGATGGAAAGACTTTGAGGGGGCAAAACACACGAAAGCTGCCCCATAATAATTCAGTGGCATGGACTGTTCATTGGCCAAGTGGGCAAAAAACTACCAGGTAGGTAGGAAGGGTGACTAGAACAGAGTTGCTGGATGATGATGATAATAATAATAATGATAATAATAATAATAATAATAATAATAATAATAATAATAATAATCCGCCCATCTGGCTGGTTTGCCCCAACCACTCTGGGTGGCTTCCAACACACATAAAAACATAACAAAACATCAAACATTAAAAACCTCATGATACAGGGATGCCCTGAAGCAAAGTTCTTAACCTGAGGTAATATTTCTGGGTTAGTGGAGTCTGTAACCTGAAGCGTATGTAACCTGAAGTGTATGTAACCTGAGGTACCACTGTAGTTGTTTATTTCCTTGATATCTGATGGGAGGGCGTTCCACAGGGCGGGCACCACCACCAAGAAGGCCCTCTGCCTGGTTCTCTGCACCTTCTTGCAGTGAGTGAACCGCCAGAAGGTCCTCGGAGCTAGACCTCAGTGTCCGGGCTGAGCGATGAGGGTGGAGACGTTCCTTCAGGTATACAGGGCCGAGGCCGTTTAGGGCTTTAAAGGTCAGTGCCAGCACTTTGAATTGTGCTTGAAGCTAGTGTAGATCCTTTAGGACCGGTGTTATATGGTTCCAGTCAGCTGCTCCCAGTCACCAGTCTAGCTGCCGAATTCTGGACTAGTTGCAGTTTCTGAGTACTTTCAAAGGTAGAATGCATTGCAATAGTTCATCCTGCAATACACAAAGAGAGAGAGAGAAAAAAGCTTGTGAAAGAGGGAGAGAAAGATTGAGATTCTCTCTGTAGAAATCACCAGCTCATCTCTTCCACATTGAGAAGCTATTTTTAAATGCAGGGCTGAAAGAGAGAGCTGCCCAAAGATATTGATGAAGAATGTGGTCCCTCCCTCCAATCCCCAAAAGGCAGCAGCAAACTAACTCGGACATAGCGTGAAACATTTTAAAAGGAAAGCCCTTGCTAAGGTTAGTTCCAAGGCAAACGATGCTCATTGTCCCCAGATTGCAGGTTCGAAGGGGCAGCTGCTGGAAAAGAGAGACATAGCACTCCTGCTGTGTGACTCCTGCAGGTCAGGCTCTCTTGTGCTGCCCAGAAGTATATTAGGTTGGGTTGAAACTGGTAAAATAATTTATACAACAAACCTGCGTTGCTAAATACCTCCTTAGACTTACTTCCAGACCAAAGCAAACATTTAATTGCATTCAAAACCTCATGCACCATCAACTTGCTAGCCGACAGGTTGCACTATTGAAATATTGGATAGCTAAAATAAATAGATAAATTTTGTACAATATCCCCTGTTACTTCCCTCTCGCAATATAGAATCATAGAATCATAGAGTTGGAATAGACCACAAGGGCCATCGATTCCAACCCCCTGCCAAGCAGGAAACACCATCAGAGCACTCCTGACATATGGTTGTCAAGCCTCTACTTAAAGACCTCCAAAGAAGGAGACTCCACCACACTCCTTGGCAGCAAATTCCACTGTCGAACAGCTCTTACTGTCAGGAAGTTCTTCCTAATGTTTAGGTGGAATCTTCTTTCTTGTAGTTTGGAACCATTGCTCCATGTCCGCTTCTCTGGAGCAGCAGAAAACAATCTTTCTCCCTCCTCTATGTGACATCCTTTTATATATTTGAACATGGCTATCATATCACCCCTTAACCTCCTCTTCTCCAGGCTAAACATGCCCAGCTCCCTTAGCCGTTCCTCATAAGGCATCGTTTCCAGGCCTTTGACCATTTTGGTTGCCCTCCTCTGGACACGTTCCAGTTTGTCAGTGTCCTTCTTGAACTGTGGTGCCCAGAACTGGACACAGTACTCCAGGTGAGGTCTGACCAGAGCAGAATACAGTGGCACTATTACTTCCCTTGATCTAGATGCTATACTCCTATTGATGCAGCCCAGAATTGCATTGGCTTTTTTAGCTGCCGTGTCACACTGTTGGCTCATGTCAAATTTGTGGTCAACCAAGACTCCTAGATCCTTTTCACATGTACTGCTCTCAAGCCAGGTGTCACCCATCTTGTATTTGTGCCTCACATTTTTTTTGCCCAAGTGCAATACTTTACATTTCTCCCTGTTAAAATTCATCTTGTTTGTTTTGGCCCAGTTCTCTAATCTGTCAAGGTCGTTTTGAAGTGTGATCCTGTCCTCTGGGGTGTTAGCCACCCCTCCCAGTTTGGTGTCATCTGCAAATTTGATCAAGATGCCCCAGAGTCCATCATCCAAGTCGTTGATAAAGATGTTGAATAAGACCGGGCCCAAGACAGAACCCTGTGGCACCCCACTAGTCACTCTTCTCCAGGATGAAGAGGAACCACATCCTAAGGTGTACACACTGTTTGTGGAAGGTGGCAGTGAGGTTGTAGAGGTGCCCCATTCCTCCCCAAATTTTTTTTATTCATTTTAAAACACAAATAAAAAACACAGACAGAAAAGACAAACAATACGAACAAATTCTTGTCATATCCTTATTTTTCTAAACATTGTTAAGTTGGCTTCCCCAAGTCCAACCTATCTGATTTTGATTTTACTTCATCTTTAGCAGTTTACATATATCATAATTTCTAACCATCTTTGTTTTTTTAATCATACTTAAAATAACTTCACATTTTATCACTTACAAATAATGCTATTTTAAAATATCCTATATTCTGCTTCTAACCCTGCAGCCTATATCCACTTCCAAAGCTATTCTAAGCTTTAAATATTAACATATTTTTTTCAAATATTCCTTAAACTTCTTCCAGTCTTTTTCCACCGTCTCTTCTCTCTGGTCTTGGAGTCTCCCAGTCAGTTCGGCAAGTTACATATAGTCCATCATCTTCATCTGCCATTCTTCGATAGATGGTGTAAAGTTGTGGGTGAACATATCAGACGACACAGCGATTCTTCAAACAGCTCTTGTTTATTCACAGGCCAGAACAGAACTGAACTGAAGGGTTCAGCCAGCCTGCTTATATAGAGCTCCACTAGAACACAACAGTAACCATTTTCTGTAACTATCCAATCACTGAACGTCACTTTCAATCCTTTATTTGCATATATGGACCTGAACTATCTACAGTATTCCCCTGCTGGCCCATGATGAGAACTTCAGTATATAACAGTTGGTATATCGTGTTTCTTCCAATTCTTTGCTAACAATATTTTTGCAGCTGTTGTGGCATACAGGAAAAAAAGTAACATCCTTTTTGAGGATTTCACCCCCCACTATACTAAGTAAAAAGGCTTCTGGTTTTTTAGTAAATGTGTTTTTCAACACTTTTTTCAATTCATTATAAATCCTTTCCCATAAGTCTTTTACCTTGGGGCACATCCACCACGTGGTAAAAGGTTCCTTCTTTTTCTCTACATTTCCATAGAGGTGCCCCATTTCAATGGGGTTTGCACTTTCGAAATTGCCTTGCAATTCTCTGCAATGTGCAGGGATTCTGTAGCAGTTGCTCAGGGGTTTGTTGTAGTAAGTGTTCTGTGAAGATGGGGAGTTTGAGAACCGTTGCCCTTGAATGTTCAGTTTTGTGCAGAGCTTTCAAAGTGAATTGTGGCAACTCTAGGTTGCAGATGACAGTTGTATGTTGGGAGGAAGGAACCTAGAGATAAAGAGTGGGATTGCGGTAGCAGCCACACCCAATCTATGTGGGATCACTAAATTCTCTATATAGGGCTGTACATGTCATATAAGTAGAACTTAGAACCATAGAATTGGAAGAAGTTTAAGGAATACTTGAAAAAATATGTTAATATTTAAATCTTAGAATAGCTTTGGATATAGGCTGTAGGGTTAGAAGTAGAAGATAGTATACTTTAAAATAGTATTATTTGTAAGTGATAAAATGTGAAGTTATTTTAAGTATGATTAAAAAAACAAAGACGGTTAGAAATTATGATATATGTAAACTGCTAAAGATGAAGTAAAATGAAAATCAGATAGGTGGGACTTGGGGAAGCCCACTTAACAATGTTTAGAAAAATAAGGATATGACAAGAATATGTTTGTTTTGCTTATTTTTTCTGTTTGCGCTCTTTATTTGTGTTATAAAATGAATAGAACCATAGAATTGTAGAGTTGGAAGGGACTACGAGGGTCATCCAGCTCAACCCTTTGCAAAGCAGGGATCTTTTGCCCACAGTAGAGCTCAAACCCACAATCTTGAGATTAAGAGTCTCGTGTTCTGCACACTGAGCTAAGTGCATCGTTTGGTGTGCCCTGAGCTTGCTGCAACAACCCTCCTATCTGTAGGAGATTGTCATTTGAAAATGGTGTGACTGCTGCCCACCCCCCATTGTGATCTGGAGACGTTGAAGCAGACACAACAGTTGTGTAGTGAATTTCAGTAGGTGTGGCTTTTTTCACTCCTGCTTACCAAGCTAATCCTGAAATTGCATTTCCTTGTCCACAACAGGCAAAGGTACAGGGAGCCTGGCTTTCTTTGCATCTGGCTGTGCTATGCTGGAGGCAGAGCAGGGGGTGGGAACTGTCGGGTAGAGGAAAGCAAAATGTCATTGCCACCTGATTTTTAATTGGGACAAGGGTGGAGCTGTGGGTTAAACCTTACATGTCCCCACTGCATACACATTTATGGTTGGGTGGTTTTAGTAGACCAGGAGCTCCCAGATCCTGACCTCTGTTTGAGCTATGTTACTTTTTCAATAAGGGACAGGGGTGGCGCTGTGGTCTAATCCACTGAGCCTCTCCGGCTTGCCAATCAGAAGGTCGGTGGTTCGAATCCCTGTGACGGGGTGAGCTCCCGTTGCTCGGTCCCTGCTCCTGCCAACCTAGCAGTTCAAAAGCACGTCAAAGTGCAAGTAGATAAATAGGTACCACTCCGGCGGGAAGGTAAATGGTATTTCCGTGTGCTGCTCTGGTTCGCCAGAAGCTGCTTAGTTATGCTGGCCACATGACCCAGAAGCTATACACTGGCTCGCTCGGCCAGTAAAGCGAGATGAGTGCCGCAACCCCAGAGTCGGTCACGACTGGACCTAATGGTCAGGGGTCCCTCTACATTTACCTTTACCTGATTTTAAGGCACTTACCTGGAGGCCACCACCATGTTACACAGTTTTACCTTTATGCACAATGTTTGTGTGTTCCGTGGCAGTAGATGAAAGTTTCCAGCATTGAAACATCATCATTTGTAGCACCTTCCAACATGGTAAGAATTGTACTATGTCCCTGCTGCTAACCAGGTTCCTGGTCAAAATTCTCCTGGGGGGATCCTGCAGACAGCTGCAGACATGGAACCATTTAAACACAGAACCAGGCAAAACATACAGAGCTGACAAAGTCTTCCAGTTTGGCTCTCTTGTGCTCTAGGGTGCCAGCCTGTATTAGTGCATTCTTCATTGTGGCACTGCTGCTTTTGAATGCCTATAAATGCTTGCATCGCTCCACCTTTCTCTAGTTTTAGGGAAATGGTGAAAAAGATCTGCCTGTTTGGCTAAGCCTTTAGAAATACTTCGAATTTGTGGCAGCTGCTGATCTTAAATTGAGCTTTGGTTCTGTTTTTAAGGTTTGGCTGTTTTGATTTGCATGTGTCCCTGCACTTTGTACCTTGCCATGGGCAATTAGTAAAGCGGAAAAGCAATAAATAGAATTGGCTGTGTTAACTGGGGGGTGCCTGGATAGAGATTTGGGAGGTGAAGGAGGGAGGGTAATAGACCTGATAAAGGACAGGGGAGAGGAGAGCAAAAATAAACGCTCTCTTGAAATGTAGTAAATGTTATCCTAGACCCTTTAACAACTTTTGGATCATGTTGATCCCTGTCATAAAAGGAAATGAATTCTGTTCATCAACATCTTCCTGAGAACTTAGTTTTAACTAACAGGCATTAAATGCAGCATTGTAGGAAAAATTCAAGGAGCTCTTCCCTTTCCTTTAGAAAATATGAACAGTGCTATCAATGAATTGGCAAAACGCTCCTCTGGATTTTTCCATCCAGCTCTGCCTGTGCACTTGTTCAAATGGGATTTGGAAGGCTACATTGCTGATTTTGCATTGGCAAATTATCATTTTTACCAGTCTTATAGTCTGCCCTCCCTCTGCTGCCTTTCTCCCTCAGTTTTCTCAGCACAGCATCCAGACACTCAGATATTTTTCAGCTTATTTCTAAGGCATCAGCCAGAGTAGCCTGGTGCTTAGCTGCTAGGGGAAAAGGCAAAATTCAATTAAATGCCTAGCTGCTTAGACTGGGGTTCAGACTTTGACTGGTAGTATCTATGGCTTGTTGCTGGTGCCTCGGCAGACCCACAGTCTCTGCAATATATCAGGCAATAGACACTGTGGAATTTTCTGTGAAGTTAAAAATAGATTTTAGAAAATAGAGTCCTAGGAGTATGTATGACTTTACGTAAGATAAGGGAAACTAAAAAAAAAAAAACAAGCTGATGGTTGCAGTAACAGTTTTGAATGTATTATTGAAAGGGAGTTTATGGTTGAATTTTGCATTTTCACAATTATGGGGGAGGCAACCTCCTTCCAAAACAATGAAGGGGGGGGGAGCTTCAAGGATAACCTTTGATAGGTCTAATGCGCCCCCCCCTTCCACAAGTTCTCAGTGTGGCTTGCAAATAATTAAATGACATTAAAACATAAACACTGAAGCAACACCATTTATAAGAGAAGTATATACACAGCAGTTTCGTGGAAAGCAGCTTTCTGTCTTGGTTAAAATAAATTTTGTCGAGCTATCAAATGACCCCAGTGCAAAGTTGCGTTGCTTTTAATCGCAGAACTAATCAACTGATCAAATAATGCTACACTTTTACATATATGACATTTGGGGCTGTTTTAATGAACATTGTTTTGGAAGTCCTTCTACGTTTATACAGATAAATAAAACTTTGGAAGATTGCTCTGACTTCAAATCCATTTTTTTTTACCTTACAAATCTATTGCTAATTCATTGATCAGTGCATTTCACATTGCTCTCAATAGGAAAGAAAGGGGCTGAACTAAAGAAATTGATGGGCATATGTGAATTAGTAGCATAATTCGGGCACCATAGCTAAATGTAAGAGTTGCTACTTCTACCAGAGGGGTGTATGTGTATGCAGGACAGCCAGTGTTAATTCATTCACATTAATTCTCTTAAATGTATTAAAACCATAACTATTCACTGCCTGTTATAAACTTGAAAGAAATGTTCACGTGGCAGTTCTGCTAATAGTATGATTTAGATTTCTTTGCACTGAGATATCATTTTGTCAAGATAATACAGTGGTACCTTGGGTTACAGACACTTCAGGTTACAGACTCTGCTAACCCAGAAATAGTACCTTGGGTTAAGAACTTTGCTTCAGGATGAGAACAGAAATCGCGCAGTGGCAGCGGGAGGCCCCATTAGCTAAAGTGGTGCCTCAGGTTAAGAACAGTTTCAGGTTAAGAACGGACCTCCAGAACTAATTAAGTTCTTAACCTGAGGTACAGTGGTGCCTCGCAAGACGAAATTAATTCGTTCCGCGAGTTGCTTCGTCTTGCGATTTTTTCGTCTTGCGGAGCGCGGATTCCCTGGGTATTAACGGCTTTAAGAAAAAGGAAGCAAACCCGCAAGACGTTTTCGTCTTGCGAAGCAAGCCCATAGGGAAAATCGTCTTGCGAAGCAACTCAAGAAACGAAAAACCCTTTCGTCTTGCGCGTTTTTCGTCTAGCGAGGCATTCGTTTTGCGAGGTACCACTGTATACTCATTGAGATGGAATTGCCAACATCATAGCCAAGCCTGAATGTTGCCATACAGCTTTGGTTCAGCTACCTGAAGACTACACTGCTTGATGGGGTTCTGACATAACCTTTGTGGCTTCCTAGTAAGTAGACATTCAGCCAGCTGTAAGCAGTTTGAATTGGGACCTTTAATGATTGTGCCTCTAAAATGTATGGCAGTTATACTTGTGCATCTTGGAGGGGTTCAACAGGGTAGGGTGTACCTATGGCATACTTATAAAAGAGAAATGGGTACATTTCTCATTTTCAGGCATCATTCAGTCCGGTGGTTTGCAAGGTTTTTGCACTAATTGTACCCTTTTCACATCCCTTTACCTGCTAAGTAGTTGCTGTACCCTAGCCACAAAACCTCTGCATATTGCAAAGGATTCTTGGTGGTTTTAGGGTATAGTCTCAGTTCCTGTAAAGCACTGACCAAGCTTTCTGGACCTTGCTGTTCCGCATAAACAGAGAGAGCATCCTAAACATGCTATGGCTATGTGTTACAGGGAAATACTATTACCAATCTTACGTTTCACACAATCTAAGATTACACTTAAATGCATCAAACAAAACTTCCACTATCTATTTTTTTATGAAAAGCAGCCTCAAGAGGTTGTTATTCTGAGCAGGGGTGCAAATGGAAGGGAGAGGGTGTTCAGCTCCCTTCCCCACAGTTGCTTTTCCATTCAAAATCAACCTTCCAAAACCAGTTTCTTCTTGCAAGGTCCCAAATGAGTTTTCACCTCGGTAAGCATCTGGAAATCCAGGCAGTGGAGTAGTCGTTTGGGAGGTTTTGAGTAGGGAAACAGATTGTGGGGAAGGGTTAAGTAATCCGTCTGCCGCCATTCACAAAGCCTTGGGCTACTTTGTCATCATCATCATCATTATTTAAAACAACATCAAAGAGGCTGCATTCCAGGTGTCTATGCCCTAAATGGCCTCGGTCCAGTATACCTGAAGGAGTGTCTCCACCTCCATCATTCTGCCCGGACACTGCGGTCCAGCGCCGAGGGCCTTCTGGCGGTTCCCTTGCTACAAGAAGCCAAGTTACAGGCAACCAGGCAGAGGGCCTTCTCGGTAGTGGCGCCCGCCCAGCGGCACGCCCTCCCACCAGATGTCAAAGAGAAAAAGAACTACCGTATTTTTCCCTCTATAACACGCAGATTTTTTCTCCTAAAAAGGAAGGGGAAATGTCTGTGCGTGTTATAGAGCGAATGTGTGGTCCCTGGAGCCGAAAAACCAGGCAAAAATCAAATCGCGACGCTTCAAGGAAAAGGGAAAACTGAAAAGAGGAAGCGGCTGCTTTCCTGCATTCTGCCTCAGGGTCTTACTGCCCACCCTTCTCTGTTTCGTTGCTGTGTTTGCTGAAACGGAACAAAGAGCAGGGAAAGCCCCTCCCCTCCAGGCAAGCTCCGGTCCTGCATTCTGCCTCAGGGTCTTACTGCCCACCCTTCTCTGTTTCGTTGCTGTGTTTGCTGAAACGGAACAAAGAGCAGGGAAAGCCCCTCCCCTCCAGGCAAGCTCCGGTGCTGCTGGGGGAGAGGGAGAGAGGGGGGGGGAGGGAGAGAGAGGGAGGGAGGGAGGGAGGGAGGGAGGGGGGGAGAGAGAGAGAGAGAGAGAGAGAGAGATGGCTGGCTGGCTGGCTTGGGTG
Organism: Podarcis erhardii; assembly: GCF_964252035.2. Taxonomy (NCBI): domain Eukaryota; kingdom Metazoa; phylum Chordata; class Lepidosauria; order Squamata; family Lacertidae; genus Podarcis; species Podarcis erhardii. The sequence continues at coordinate 8,604,677 of NC_138512.1, read as the reverse complement.
GGGGAAAACTTTTGCCTTTCTTTCCTCCAACCCGTTAAATCCCTCTCCTGCATTCTTAGCCAGCTGCTTCTCTGCACACCCCTCTAATGTCCCTTCTTTGTTTTTCCTTCGCTCCCCACTTAAAATGTGGTTACAAAGCATACCACATGGATCCTCAGGATCTTTGCATTGGGTCACCCCAAATTCACCATCAGATCACATAGCATGTCCATGGCTACAGCCTCCCCCCCCCCAAAATCATGCACCCACTGTTGCCTGGGGCTGCAATGGTGCAAAAATGTGGTTAAAAAGCATGGATCCACATGGATCCTCAGGATCTTTGCATTGGGTCACCCCAAATTCACCATCAGATCACATAGCATGTCCATGGCTACAGCCTGCACCAAAAAAATCACGCACCCACTGTTGCCTGGGGCTGCAATGGTGCAAAAATGTGGTTACAAAGCATGGATCCACAGGAATTCTCAGGATTTTGGCATTGGGTCACCCCAAATTCACCATCAGATCACATGTCTGTGGCCACAGCATGAAGCCCAAAAATGATACATCCACTGTTTCATTCAGAATGTTTTTTCCCTTGTTTTCCTCCTCTAAAAACGATGTGCGTGTTATGGTCAGGTGCGTGTTATAGAGCGAAAAATACGGTACCAAACTTTTAAAAGACATTTGCAGGCAGCCCTGTTTAGGAAAGTTTTTAATGTTTAATAGGTTACTGTATTTCGGTGTTTTGTTGGAAGCTGCCCAGAGTGGCTGGGGAAACCCAGCCAGATGGGCGAGGTATAAATAATAAATTATTATTATTATTATTATTAGGTAAAGGTAAAGGTAAAGGGATCCCTGACCATTAGGTCCCGTCATGGCCGACTCTGGGGTTGCGGCTCTCATCTCGCTTTATTGGCCGAGGGAGCCGGTGTACAGCTTCCGGGTCATGTGGCCAGCATGACTAAGCCGCTTCTGGCAAACCAGAGCATCGCACGGAAACGCCATTTACCTTCCTGCCGGAGCGGTACCTATTTATCTACTTGCACTTTGACGTGCTTTTGAACTGCTAGGTTGTCAGGAGCTGGGACCGAGCAATGGGAGCTCACCCCGTTGCGGGGATTCGAACCACTGACCTTCTGATCAGCAAGTCCTAGGCTCTGTGGTTTAGCCCACAGCGCCACCCGCGTCCAATTATTCTTATTACTATGTGCAAAATGTAGTTCCTCCTTTACTGAGGAGCCCAGGATTCTTTAGAACACTGTTTGAAAATTACAGTACTGACCAGGTCAGAAATGGACTGGTTGATACTAGCTCCGTTGTCTGTGCCAAGGCAATTTCACATAGGCTCTGATGTTGTACAAACACTGGGGAAGGAAGGCTTATTTCACGAGAGGATGTAAACAAGAAGCTGACATAGTTTTGTAAGCGTTTAGCAATCCTTGGTGAGAAATACGCTGTAATCGAAGGAAACTTGACATTGAGATAGGGGAAAGGAGAATTTGTGTATTAATGAGCAGCAGTTACTTGTTGGCCTCTGAGTGTTCAGGAACAGAAGCTGTGTTTTTAGATTAGATTAGATTAGATAAATTTATTGTCATTGTCCGTATATACACAGTATACACAACAACGAAAATCAAACACCCAAGACCGGATTCACATACACATTTGCACGTATCTCCAACACTCTCATCCTATTCAGACATAATCTATTAAAACATACATAATCCAGAATATAACACAACCTATTTGAAGCATAGCATAACCTAAAACCTATCTCATTCCTTACTACTCACTGCTTGCTATTTCTTACAACTGGCCCTGAGATCATTATTTAGTGCAATCAGAGCTCTTGGATAGAAACTATTCAGAAGGCGTGTGGTTCGTGTTTTCATTGTCCTGTATCTTCTGCCCGAAGGCAACAGTTCAAAGAGGTTGTGAGCAGGATGGGTGGGATCTCTCAGGATATTGTGTGACTTCTTCAAGCTGCGAGACGTGAAGATCTCATCCAGGGTTGGTAGTTGGAGCCCAATAACATTCTGGGCAATTTTAATTATTCTCTGTAAAGCTTTTTTATCCATTCCAGAGCTGCTCCCATACCACGATAATATACTATAGGTTAAGACACTCTCAATGGTACTATGATAATAGGACAGAAGTAGGTGCTGAGATAGATTCAATCCTCTGAGCATTCTCAGGAAATACAACCTCCCCTGCACCTTCCTCACAACCATATTAATATTTGCAGTCCATGAGAGGTCCTCAGAGATGTAAGTGCCCAGGTATTTAAAACTACCAACCCTCTCCACCTCCTCGCCATTTATGTGCAATGGTAAAAATACACTTTTCTTTCTCCTAAAATCAATTATGAGTTCTTTGGTTTTTTTGGTGTTAAGCATAAGATTATTTTCTTTACACCATTGAATTAACCCCTGTACTTCTTTCCTATAAGCAGCCTCATCATTCTCACTAATGAGCCCCATCACTGTTGTATCATCCGCAAATTTGATGATTGTGTTGGACTTATACAGTGGGGTGCAGTCAAATGTGTACAGGGAATAGAGAAAGGGGCTTAACACACACCCCTGATGGGCTCCTGTGCTTAATACTAGAGTAGAAGAATAGTAAGGTCCCATTCTCACTGTCTGCGGCCTATCGGTCAGGAAATTCCTTACCCACAAACAGATCTTCTGATGTATACCCAAATTGGTCATTTTAAGGAATAACCTGTCTGGTAGAATTGTATTAAAGGCAGAACTGTAGTCCACAAACAACAGCCTTGCGTAGGTTGCCTGTCGTTCTAGATGACTCAGTACAGTATGGACAGCGATGGAAATAGCATCATCAGTAGATCTATTTCTTCTGTATGCAAACTGGAACGGGTCTAGAGTGGATGGAAGACCAGCCTTAATATAATCTAGCACCAATCTCTCAAAGCATTTCATAACGACAGATGTTAGGGCTATTGGTCTGTAGTCATTGAGAGATACCACCACTGACTGTTTAGGGACTGGCACTATAATCAATGTCTTCAGACAGGTAGGGACAGAACCCTGCAACAGGGATAGATTAAAAATGTCCGTAAATACACCAGCTAATTTTATGGATATAGGAACACTTCTAAACAATTGTACAGCATGGAGAAAGAGCACAAGGTTAGAATTCTTCCAGTAAATGCAAATGCTAGTTGTGTACGTTATGGAAGACACTTGTAACACAACAAAATACAATGCACAGGCATGTACAGAATGAGGATACTGGCAACATGCATGTGGATTGGTGTTTTTAAATTGTAATATAAATGAAAACTTGACCTGTATGTTTTATGAATGTAAAACATATTTGTGACATGTTTGTGCTTTTATTTGCTTATTTCTGAAACATTGTAACTTTTGCTACAATTTTTGCTCATGTCTTGTTTTAAAAATTGTCATACTGTTAGTTTTTAATTTCATATACCGGTAATTTGGTTGCCATTAAGTGGAGAGGAAGAGTACAAATGTTGCAATAGTTCAATGAAATAAACACTGCTTAACTTTCCTATACTTAACAGACTGGGAAACACCATGCGGTGGGAACTCAAGCCCCTTCATGATCACCCATGGCTAGCTTAGTTCACAAGGTTGTTAAGATAAAAGGATAATCCCACAGCTGTGGTGGCTCTGGAATACAGGATGGGAGACTTGTTCGGATCCTGAGATCAGTAAGGGAGAAGTGCATTGAGAACCTGGACCATAATCCAAGAAAGCTTTGCTTTCTAGTCTTATCTAGGATTGTTACTGACCACACTTGGGGGAAAAATGGATGCCAAAATGGTACTCAAACATCCAAAACTGTATTGTATTTGGTGTGAAGCTTGGACTGCATTGTTGAACTTGGCACATAACTTGACCAGCTTGCACAGGTTATCTGGAGAGAGTACATTCCTATTTAAAAACTTTAACTGATGATCTTTTGTTGGAGGCTTCAAAATCTTGAAGCTGGCGTTTGCTGCCCATATTAGTGGAATATAGATGTGGTAAATACAGTAGATGGTCTCTTATATTTATTTTGTTAATAAAAAAAATCCCTTACACCTACCTACATACATACATACATACGCCTTCTCGGTAGTGGCGCCCGCCCTGTGGAACACCCTCCCATCAGATGTCAAGGAAATAAGCAACTATCCTATTTTTAAAAGACATCTGAAGACAGCCCTGTTTAGGGAAGTTTTTAATATTTAATGCTCTATTGTTTTTAACACTTGCTTGGGAGCTGCCCAGAGTGGCTGGGGAAAGTCAGCCAGATGGGCGGGGTATAAATAAATTACACTGGTCAACAACAAATTTGTTGTCTGCGTTTTTTCAGTTGATTTAGGATGAATCTCATGCGCTGAATCCAAAAATCACATTGGTTTTGCTCAATCAGGTCAGGTTTTTGAGCTATGGCCACATGTCGTTTTTTAACGTTTTTTTTTCACATGTACGCTTGTGTGGAGCATTTTAGAAGAAGTTAGTGGGGGTAAAATGCCATGTCGAATAATTGTTTTGATTGGAAATGATTATTTTAATGACAAGAAGTATTCAGGTCCCATAGTTCTGGGTGATTATGTCGAAAAGGGATCAGTTTGAAGTCATAAAACCTTGAAATCTTCCATAAATTGGTGTGGCAAAGCATAAAGTTGGAGGATCAAAACTAAGTTAATGGGGCAGCCACCACACGAAGTATCCTGATCTTCAATCAGCACGTCGTCCTGTAGCTCATTGTGATGAAATTCCAGTGCCTATCTTTGGAAAACTTCCCGACATTAGTGACGAAGATGCCTCCAGTGTTGAAGGACGTGAAGAAGAAGAAGTGGTTCTTGAAGATGATGCTCCACATCCATTTTCCCAGAAGGAGTTGAATGATCTAGTTCGCGACCTCAGCTTGTCAAAGGACTCTGCCGAACTGTTGGCATCCAGATTGAAGGAAAAAAACCTCCTCTCTGACAGTGCTCGCATCAGCTTCTTCCGCAACAGGTATCAAGAGTACCTCCGTTTTTTCTCGGAAGAGAAGGACTTGGTGTACTGTGCAGATATTGTGCAGCTTCTGCTCAAGCTTGGAGTGCCACAGTACGAACCCAAAGATTGGAGACTGTTCATTGACAGCAGCAAGCGATTACTGAAATGTGTTCTGCTACACAACGGCAACCAGCTTGCCTCTATACCCCTGGCTCACTCGAGTACACTGAAGGAGAACTATGAAGTGGTGAAGTATGTGCTGGAGAAAATTGGTGGTGATCAGCATAAGTGGTTTATTTGTGTTGACCTGAAGATGGTGAACTTTTTGTTGGGACAACAGTCTGGCTTCACCAAGTACCCATGTTTTCTGTGCATGTGGGATAGTAGGGACTGTGCTCAGCATTACAAGAAGAAGGACTGGCATGTGCGGGAGGAATTGGTGCCTTGCAAAGAAAGGAACGTCATCAATGACCCTCTGGTGGACAGAGACAGAATACTCTTCCCACCGCTGCACATCAAGCTCGGCTTAATCAAGCAGTTCACCAAGGCTCTGGACAAGGATGGTGACTGCTTCACTTACTTGTGCCAGGCTTTTCCAGGATTGACCATGGAGAAGTTGAAAGCTGGCATCTTTGACGGTCCTCAGATCTGTCAGCTCATCAGAGATCCAGAGTTCGGAAACTCAATGAACGAAGTGGAACTGGAAGCGTGGAAGGCATTTGTTCTGGTAGTGAAGAACTTTCTTGGCAACAATAAGGCCAGAAACTACGCAGAACTTGTCAACAACATGCTGACTGCTTTCAGAAACCTGGGCTGCAACATGAGCGTCAAGATGTACTACCTATTTTCACATATGGACCGGTTTCCTGAGAACCTGGGTTCAATGACAGACGAGCAGGGGGAGAGATTCCATCAGGACATGAAAGAGGTGGAGACCAGGTATCAGGGTCGCTGGGACGCAGTCATGATGGCTGACTACTGTTGGACTCTGAAGAGAGACCTCCCTGCCGCTGAGCATTCCAGGAGTTCAAAGAAATGGAAATTCAAGCCCTGAAGTTTTAAAAATGGTGAAGCAACATGCAATTTACGTGTACTTACCTTTATCAATGCCCACAATTCAGTTTACAGTAAACGTGACCTGATGGAGAGAAACGGATGCCATTTCCTGATTCAGCAGTGCAAAAATATCCTAAATCAGTTGTAGAAATCTAGACAACATTCAAAAAGTAAAAAATTGTTGCCCAGTGTTATCATCATCATCATCATCATTTACATTTTCATGTCTATCTGTGCATGCTTCATTACAATATCAATATCAATGTGGAAAAAGCCCTTTCTATGTTTCTTTCAAGGTGCTTCCTTGAAATTTCCCTCCCCTTTCTATCATTACAGAGTACATATAATGTTAACCATGCAATGTGCATGAACTAATGCCTATGGCTAAGCATTGTTTAGTAAATCACATATCAGATCTTTCTTATCTAAAGCACCTTTAAATTTGGGTTGTGAGCATACTGCTATTAAGTGATCTGTTGAATTGCTTAATTCTTAAGGGGGAAAATGTGATAAAAGCTAAACACATTCCTGATGGCAGAAGTTGTATTACTCACTAGTGACTCATAGCTGTTCCACCCCCCCATCTCTGAAACATTCAGCACAAATGTGGAAAATACACTGAGCTAATTGCTAGGAAGTGTGCGCACAAACACCCTACCTCTCCCACTTTGAGATGCAGCAGGAGGAGGGTGGTTATGAATTGAATCACTGAAGCGATTCTGGATTCTATGGCTCTACCCATCTCATGTTTGAGCTTTTGCATGAGATTCACTGGTTATGCTAGGAAATGCTACTGTTGCAAAGAAGAACCACTATCGAAAATAGTGCTGCAATTCATCACGTCTAGATTCATCAAGTCAGTCTGACATCAATACCAGGGAAGATTCTGGAGCAGATTATTAAGCAAACAGTCTGTGAGCACCTAGAAAGGAATACTGTGATCACCAATAGTCAGCATGGATTTCTGAAAAATAAGTCATGTCAGACTAACCTGATCTCGTTTTTTGACAGAATTACAAGCCTGGTAGATGAAGGGAACGCAGTGGATGTAGTCTACCTTGATTTCAGCAAGGCATTTGACAAGGTGCCCCATGATATTCTTGTAAAGAAGCTGGTAAAATGCGGACTTGACTATGCTACCACTCAGTGGATTTGTAACTGGCTGACTGACCGAACGAACCCTAAGGGTGCTCATCAATGGTTCCTCTTCATCCTGGAGAAGAGTGACTAGTGGGGTACCACAGGGTTCTGTCTTGGGCCCGGTCTTATTCAACATCTTTATCAATGACTTGGATGATGGACTCAAGGGCATCCTGATCAAATTTGCAGATGACACCAAACTGGGAGGGGTGGCTAACACCCCAGAGGACAGGATCACATTTCAAAACGACCTTGACAGATTAGAGAACTGGGCCAAAACAAACAAGATGAATTTTAACAGGGAGAAATGTAAAGTATTGCACTTGGGCAAAAAAAAATGAGAGGCACAAATACAAGATGGGTGACACCTGGCTTGAGAGCAGTACATGTGAAAAGGATCTAGGAGTCTTGGTTGACCACAAACTTGACATGAGCCAACAGTGTGACGCGGCAGCTAAAAAAGCCAATGCAATTCTGGGCTGCATCAATAGGAGTATAGCATCTGGATCAAGGGAAGTAATAGTGCCACTGTATTCTGCTCTGGTCAGACCTCACCTGGAGTACTGTGTCCAGTTCTGGGCACCACAGTTCAAGAAGGACACTGACAAACTGGAACGTGTCCAGAGGAGGGCAACCAAAATGGTCAAAGGCCTGGAAACGATGCCTTATGAGGAACGGCTAAGGGAGCTGGGCATGTTTAGCCTGGAGAAGAGGAGGTTAAGGGATGACATGATAGCCATGTTCAAATATATAAAAGGAAGCTATAAGGAATACCATTTCAGATAAAACCACAGCGGACTTTGCTACCAAACTCTGCCAATTTGTCCTTACCCACAACAACTTCAAATTCGGTGATGACCTGTTCCTCCAGATCAGCGGCACAGCAATGGGCACCCGCATGGCCCCACAGTATGCCAACATCTTCATGGCGGATTTAGAACAACGTTTCCTAAACTCCTACCCACTCAAACCTCTCTTGTACCTGCGATACATTGATGATATTTTTATCATCTGGACACATGGTCAACAGACCCTGGACACCTTCCACCAGAAATTCAATGATTTTCACCCCACCATCAACCTAACTATGAATCAATCTATGCAAGAAATACATTTTTTGGACACTACTATAAAAATACAGGATGGGCGCATAGACACCACCTTATACCGTAAACCAACTGACCGACAAACATATCTACATGCCTCTAGCTACCATCCCAAACATACCAAACAGTCCATTGTATATAGCCAGGCACTACGTTACAGCCGCATCTGCTCCAATTCTACAGACAGAGACTCTCACCTAAGAGATCTACAGCAAACCTTTTTAGAACTAAAATACCCAACAGATGAAGTTAGACAACAGATCAACAGAGCCAGACTGATACCCAGAGAGAACTTGCTGCAAGACAGACCCAAAAAAGAAAATAACAGAACACCTCTAGTCATCACATACAGCTCCCAAGTTAAAACAGTACAACGCATCATCAGAGATCTACAACCTCTCCTGGACAATGACAGTTCTCTTTCTCAAGCTCTGGGAGGAAGACCTTTCATTGCCTACACACAGCCACCCAGTCTTAAACAACTCCTAACCCACAATAATACTACAACCAGACCTAACACGGACACTGGCACCAGAGCCTGCAATAAACCCAGATGCCAACTTTGCTGCCACATACACCCGGACAACACCATTACTGGCCCCAACAACATCACACATACCATCTCGGGACTATTTAATTGCTCATCGTCTAACATTGTGTATGCCATAAAATGCCAACAGTGTCCTTCAGCTCTCTATATTGGACAAACAGGCCAGACCTTACGCCAAAGAATAAACGGACATAAATCCGACATCAGGAACCACAAGACAGAAAAACCAGTAGGAGAACACTTCAATCTCCCAGGACATTCTATACAAGATCTCAAAGTAGCTGTTCTATTACAAAGGAATTTCAGAAATAGACTGGAAAGAGAAGCTGCTGAATTGCAACTTATCACCAAACTTAAAACTATAGAGAGACCTGGTTTGAACAAAGACATTGGATTCTTATCTCATTATACATGACAAAGCCATTTTTCACCTTCTCACCCCTTGCTTTTTCCTGTTAGACCTATTGCAGTCGTTAAGAGTCGTCAACAGGCTCATCGCAGCTATCTGCCAATCACCCATTCCCACCACCCTTCTGAGTAATACCCCTCCCCACCTTCTCACTATATAGAAAGGTCCGGTGACTTCTGTTTCAGTGTATCTGAAGAAGTGTGCATGCACACGAAAGCTCATACCTAGAACTAACTCAGTTGGTCTTTAAGGTGCTACTGGAAGGAATTTTTTTATTTTATATAAAAGGATGTCACATAGAGGAGGGAGAAAGGTTGTTTTCTGCTGCTCCAGAGAAGCGGACACGGAGCAATGGTTCCAAACTACAAGAAAGAAGATTCCACCTAAACATTAGGAAGACCTTCCTGACAGTAAGAGCTGTTCGACAGTGGAATTTGCTGCCAAGGAGTGTGGTGGAGTCTCCTTCTTTGGAGGTCTTTAAGCAGAGGCTTGACAACCATATGTCAGGAGTGCTCTGATGGTGTTTCCTGCTTGGCAGGGGGTTGGACTCGATGGCCCTTGTGGTCTCTTCCAGCTCTATGATTCTAGATTCTCATAAATTTGCACAATAGAGTGCAAAAGGACTTGTGTTCATACGGACAGGTTCTTGTCGATTCTTGCAAGTCATGTGCATGTGTGACCTCCCATTCTGGAGAAAGAGTTGTCTGGCCCTGGATATATCACGGTGGATTCAAAACAGTGCTGATTAGGAAGAGGAGGATTACCACATTCTTTTTCTGGAGTCCTCTACTTCACACACACAGTTCCTTGCCATGGTAAAACACCACATAAAAAGGAATCTTGTTATATATATTTGGTAAAACACCACATAAAAAGGAATCTTGTTATATATATTTACCGTATTTTTCGCCCTATAGGACGCACCGTCCCATAAGGCACACCTAGTTTTTTGGGGGGGAAATAAAGGGGAAAAAATTATTTTCCCCCCAGGCGCGGGGCTGGGGCGGGGGAGGCCCGAGCTTCCCCTGACCCCAGTCCCCAAACAGGCAGCTCTCTGCAAGCCGTGGGAGCCCAGGGCTGGCTCCCGCTGCTTGCGGAGAGGTCCGTGAAGCCTTTATTTTTTAAATTGCCCTATTTTTATGGTAGGCATGGACTTTTTAACATCCTGCTAGAATCAATCCAGTGGAGCCAGCATGAGGTTTTCAAATGTCCTCTTTTGTACACCACTGTTTGATGCTCAAGGTGCAGTCCCAGGACAATACAAAAGCAGTTTCTTGGGAAATAAATTTTACTGTGTGTATAGTATTGGGGAAAAAAAAAAAAGAACTTTGCTTCAGGATGAGAACAGAAATCATGCTCCGGCGCCGCACCGACAGCAGGAGGCCCCATTAGCTAAAGTGGTGCTTCAGGTTAAGAATAGCTTCAGGATAAGAAAGGACCTCCGGAACGAATTAAGTACGTAACCAGAGGTACCACTGAACAGTGAATCAGGGTATTTGCAACTTTCTCTTTACACAAAAGCTGATCTGTGGCACAGGAATCTCTGGGTGTTGCCAAGTTATTCACAACTTTGAAGCAAGCTGTAGCAAAACATGATACAGTGAGATCCGTATGGAACCCGTCCAACCTGGAAACATACCCGGGAGGACCATCTTGGGGTTGGGATCAATTAAACCTGTGCTTGTGCTAATTTTATAATGTATTTCATTCCAAGGCCGAAATATGAACTTGCCTTCTCGCTGCATGTGGTAAACTGTGCCAGATGTTGCACAACCCCCCAGTATGTTAATTTCCAAGTGTTTTCCTTTGTTTCAGAAGAAACAGGAGTGGTGCTAAATGTGCTAAGGACTCCGTTGCCATAGACCTCTCTCCCATAGAGCCTTTAAACCCAAAATCCTCATGTAAAGCTATTATTCAGTGGCTGCTGAACCACTGGGTGCCATGTGAGTGTATTTGTGTGTGAGGACACCTTTGTTACCCTAGTGTCTCCTTCATCTGCTACTAGAGCCAGCAGCTAAGAGAGATGGAGAAGCAGGCTAGGAATGAAGCCCTGGTTTGAGAGAGCCATCAGAATGGCAGCTAGAATACCTGATATGTGAGGGGGATACATTTGCTCCAAGCAAGTCTTGGCCTTTTCTTTCTTTTTTTAATGCATTCTAAATAGATTGTGGTGTTGATTGTGATTCTAAATAGATTGCATTCTAAATAGATTGTGATTGTTGATTGTTGTTAGCCGCCCTGAGCCCGGCTTCGGCTGGGGAGGGCGGGATATAAATAAAATTTATTATTATTATTATTATTAAACCACTGAGCCTAGGGCTTGCCGATCAGAAGGTTGGCAGTTTGAATCCCCTCAACGGAGAGAGCTTCTGTTGCTCAGTCCCTGCTCCTGCCAACCTCACAGTTCGAAAGCACGTCAAAGAGCCAGTGTGGTGTAGTGGTTAAGAGCGGTAGACTTGTAATCTGGTGAACCGGGTTCGATTCCCCACTCCTCCACATGCAGCTGCTGGGTGGCCTTGGGCTAGTCACACTTTTCTGAAGTCTCTCAGCCCCACTCACCTCACAGAGTGTTTGTTGTGGGGGAGGAAGGGAAAGGAGAATGTTAGCCACTTTGAGATTCCTTCGGGTAGTGATTCCTTCGGGTAGTGATAAAGTGGGATTCCTTCGGGTGAGATTCCTTCGGGTAGTGATAAAGTGGGATATCAAATCCAAACTCTTCTTCAAACTCTTCATCGTGCATGTAGATGAACAGGTACTGCTATGGCAGGAAGGTAAATGGTGTTTCCGTGCACTGCTCTGGTTCGCCAGAAGCAGCTTAGTCATGCTGGCTACATGACCCGGAAGCTGTACGCTGGCTTCCTTGGCCAATAAAGCGAGATGAGCGCTGCAACCCCAGAGTCGGCCACGACTGGGCCTAATGGTCAGGGGTCCCTTTATCTTTACCTTTAAATGGATTGTAAACCACCTTGGCAGCTTTTGTTAGTATGTGGGTGTAAAGTCTGACTTTGCCACAGCTGCACTGTAAGGGAGGCCAGTCATAGAATAGAACCATTGAATTGTAGAGTTGGGAGCGCAAAAGTCATCTAGTTGAAGCATCCATGACAGATGGCCATCCAGCTTCTGCTTAAAAACCTCCAAGGATGGAGAGTAAAGCACTTTCTGCCCTTTCTTCATCATCATCATAATCATCTTCCTCTACTACTACTACTACTATCACTTTCTCTTCTTCTTCTTCTTCTTCTTCTTCTTCTTCTTCTTCTTCTTCTTCTTCTTCTTCTTCTTCTTCTTCTTCCCTGCCTGGTGTGCTCTCTAATGCATTTAACATCATGTCTGAATTTGGTCCTCGAAAGAAATCCTCAACTATCCCTTCTTCGTTTATGGTTTAAATGCCTGTTATTCACCTTTAAGCAGTTTTCTCTGTGTGAAAAGAATTCCCATATTGTATCTTCATTGTATATAATTCCTGTTTAGATGTCTATGGCCTTGGTTCACAGAAGCAGATACTGCAGAGGCAGGATATGGCTACAGTCACAGCCAGATGATTGATAAGTCCTCCTTTGAACTTTCAGAGCTTTTCCTTCTTCTCTTCCCGCTCTGTGTATCTTTTCCTTTTCCGTTTGACGACATCATGTGGGACTAAATTCAGAATTTTCGTCATTTGCTCTCTTCAGCTATTTAATTTTGGCAATGAAGGGAAGGGTGGGTAGATAAATAAATGTGTGTTCTGTTCCACTTGGTCTCTTGTTTAAATGTATGTTGTTTCCCCCTTCATTTTCTTGAACTTCCTTGGGAAAGAGGAAATTTGAGGGACAGGCTTGCTGGATCGGGAACATGATTTGGTAAACATGCGTATAATATGCAATTTGCTTGAGTCTGCTGCCTCTCCTCTTCACTGCCCTCCTTTCACTCCCTCCCTCCCCCAGAAATCTCTAACACAGGAATAACAGTTCTGAGCGATGTTGCAGAGATGTTAAGATTATTGAAAAAATATATGTGAAGGACTGTGAACACTCGATGAAGCACTCTGTTAATGCTAACCATATATGTGCATGCATGGGAAATAAGTGTAGTTACATTCCGAAGCATCGTCAAAGATTCTGCTGTAGGTGTCCATTCATGTAGCTGAATGGACAACTCATTTTAAAACAGAACCTATGCTTGCCTGTTTCGCTGTGTAAGCTATTGCCAAATGCCAGTGTGCTTGCATTATTAAGTATGTTATCATTTTAAGTTAGAGCTTAATAATTATTTCACTATTAATATACTTCTTCTTAATTGTATTTCAGTTCAACAAAATACTTATTTTGTTGTGTGCAAATAGCTTTAGATACCTATTAGGTCCATAAATTACCATATAGAATATATTCAACACAAAAAACAGTGACAATTTGTCGCTGACAAAGGACAGCTGGACATATAAAGGGCCCCATTACCTTCAGTAGCTTAGGGCCTCATCAAACCTAAATCCGGCCCTGTAGGGCAGAACGGCAGTGTGGAAGAGGAAAAGTCTACATCCTTGCCAATGTGGTGTAGTGGTTAAGAGCGATAGACTCGTAATCTGGTGAACCGGGTTTGCATCCCCGCTCCTCCACATGCAGCTGCTGGGTGACCTTGGCTAGTCACACTTCTCTGAAGTCTCTCAGCCCCACTCACCTCACAGAGTGTTTGTTGTGCGGGAGGAAGGGAAAGGAGAATGTTAACTGCTTGTGAAGGGGCATATTACAATATAATTGTTGTATTATCCCAAAGGGATACACCAGCCAGAGGGACAGGGTTTGTTGCTTAAATGTTGCAGTGCAATTGGGCCCTCGTTGGAATGTCTAGCTTGGGCAGCTAGAGATAAAGAACAAGGATTTATTGTCATACCAGGATGAGGGAGGTTGCAAGAAGGAGGGAGGGGAGACCAAGACCTTACATGGTAATAGGAACTTATTATAAGTTTCGATTTCCCAGAAATCAGGTGGTTTACAAGAAATCAGGTGGTCTTCTATTCTGCAAATGTATAAAAAGCTGGCTTGCTCAGAATTCGGGGGCAGACATTGGGTAACGCGTGTCTGTACCATTACTTTGTCATGACAAAATAAAAAATATTTACTGCTGTCTAATTGGCTCTTTGAAGCGAATTCTGATACTTCAAAGGAAAGGTCTATCACTTGGAGACTCCTTGAGGTAGTGATAAAGCAGGATATCAAATCCAAACTCTTCTTCTTCTTCTTGCTGCATGTCTTCAATGGGTGCAGCAGGGGCTTCCCCAAGTCAGGGACTCTTCCATGCCAGCAGAACCTTGCATGGCTGGCCAGAGGGGTGTCCCCATCTCATCTAAACCCCCACCGCCATAGATGATCGGGAGTTTGGCTCACTCTAATTTAACTAATCACAAACTCCTACTCATCAAAACATATAATGCTAGTGCTGTTTTAGAGATAGTGCCGTTTTTTAGCACTGCTTTTTGAGCTGAACCAAATATCCCTTGACTTCATACTTCGAGGTGCTCTGAGAGTACAAACAAAAATGCACAAGAACTATATACACCTCTTCCAAGTCAGTCAAAAAACCTCAAGCGACAGTGATGGCATCAAGGGAAGGATAGTCAATGCACAGAATGGCAACTTTCATGCTTAACAGCCAAGGCTGCCGTTCTGCAAAGCAACTTACATGCACATGGCAGATGAATTGCAAGAGGTTTTTTTTAAAAAAACTTTTCCATGCTTTATTAAGTTTCAGACATAACAAAAACAAACTTATATAAACCAAAAACAATCTTGTGTAAGTAATCTTATGTAAATATACAAATAAAAACTGATTCAATCTTATACAGTCTCTTTTGTTTGACGTTCTTACTAATGTGTGATAGACTTCCCATCAACTCGCGGTGCATTTAAAATTTCAAATATCAAATGTACATATGATTATTACCTTTATCTTTTCATATTTTCTAATACATTCTTACAATGTATCGTACCAATTTTCCTTATTTCTTTGTTATTATTTTATACAGAGGTCATTCAAATGCAGCCATAGATGTCATACCACTGTTATATTTTTGCAAATATTTCTTAAGCATGTCCCATTTTTGAATAAATGATTGTTTTGTGTTACCTCACAACCCATTAGTCAATTGTGCCATTTCTGCATATCCTAGTAATTTATTCTGCCATTCCAATCTTGTTGGAACCCTTTCCCCTTTCCAGTTCATCACGATTAACATTTGGGCAGCCACTGTTGCGTATAGAAAAAAATCTTTTACATTTTTTGGTATGCCTCTGCCAATGATTCCAAGCAGGAAAGCTTCTAGTTTTTTTTTATGAATGTTAATTTAAAAATCTTTTTCTTTTCATTTCATCATAGATAAGATTCCAAAACCCTTTGATTTTCCTGCATGTCCACCACATGTGATACATATTTCCTTCACTTTCCCAACATCGCCAGCATTTGTTCGAGACATTTTTATACATTTTTGAAAGCTTTGATGGAGTGAGATGCCAGAGTTTTTAATGCAGTAACAAAAGTTCCTTTAGAAACACATTTTTTTCCTTTAAATTTTTTTGGGGGCCCCAAGAGAGTGGGACCCTAAACTACAGCTTGTTTTGCTTATACGTAAATCTGGCACTGCTGCCCTAGCTGGCACGGGCTCTGGATACAGCGATGCCTCTGGTACTCTCCTACTGCTGCCTGCCAGGGGTTAGGATGCTACCAATAAACTGGAAGTCTAATTTGGTCTGCATCACCCCTAGGGGTGGAAGGATCTGTCAATTTCTGTTTTCTCACCTTCTCATTTTTCAAGTCTTAAATTCCATTTTCCACATTTGCAACACATTGTGTGTTTTTTTTTAAAAAAACAAATCCTTATCAAAATTCATCAGTAGTGTGCGTTTTGCCTAAGAAACACATCTAACATGCCATTTTGACTAATGTGCACATATTTACAAGCAACTTCCCCTTATATACTTGATTTTTGGGTGTTGTTCTGACCAATGTATTCATATTTATGTACACTCTCCTGTATCATGTGCATTTTGGTTGGCTGCCTAATTACACAGCAAAATTTGGAGAAGTGTGAATTTCAAAGGATAGCAGCGTTTCTGTTTGCATATTGTTTCACTTTAGATGAGACCTGAATCGAATTTCTTCCCCAACCTCAATCACTGTTCCAAGTGAGAAAACAATAGAGATGTGTTCAGTATCATATAGGAATTAATATAATGAGTTTACATTTTCTAACATCTGGTATTGTATTAGGAAAGCCAAGAGCTAAACATGCAAGATAAAAGGAGATAAAGTTTGAATCAGTCTTCGCTTATATAATTTTTTACTAACGTAGCTAATACACAATAGCAGGTTCTGGTTTTTATTTTATCACCCCTGAATATATTCAGTTGTCAATCCCAGATTGTTTGGGTGGCTTGATTTCAAATCAAGAATTAGTAACAAAAATTCTGTAATGTGGAGCAAACTGAGAGATTCAGTGTTCTAAAAGTGGGCGCTATCAAACTTAATGGCAGAATGGTTATTTAAACGCAGATCTCCCTGGTCTCATGGGTGCACTGTATACATTATGTTACACTGCCTCACAGGCTGCATTAGCAGGGTGAGGGACGTGGGTGACACTGTGGTCTAAACCACAGAGCCTAAGGCTTGCTGATGAGAAGGTCGGTGGTTCGAATGGAGTGAGCTCCCATTGCTCTGTCCCAGCTCCTGCCAACCTAGCAGTTCGAAAGCACACCAGTGCAAGTAGATAAATAGGTACTGCTGTGGCAGGAAGGTAAACGGTGCTTCTGTGCGCTCTGGTTTCTGTCTCGGTATTCTCTTGCGTCAGAAGCTGTTTAGTCCTGCTGGCCACATGACCCGGAAAGCTGTCTGCACACAAACACCGGCTCCCTTGGCCTGAAAGCAAGATGAGCGCTGCAACCCCATAGTTGCCTTTGACTGGACTTAACTGTCCAGGGGTCTTTTACTTTTATCTTTACCTATTAGCAGGGCCTTGGGCATGTACAGCTGTTCCAGAAGGATGCCATTGTTGGTGGCATCAAAAGGTAAATCAAATCGACAACACTTCAAACAATATCCAAGGGATTATATTTTTAAATGTATGGTGCAGAAGGATGGAGAGAAGGTGAGGGAGATGGAAGTGCAATAAAGTAAACATAAAGTTAAAAAGTGTAGTATGTAGCTTCTGCTATCGTAACTGTCTCTGATGGAAAGAGCATAATTATGACACGGTGTGATAATGCATTTAAATTCATGAAAAGATAACAAAAAAGGAAAAGGAAAACAATGAGCTAGTCTTCTGACCATCAGGAAACACCAACAATGGTCCCACCTTTTTCCTGTGACTTACCCAGAGTTCCTTCCAGGCAATATGAATAACTGATAATACTTTGACCCGAACTGAACTGAGTGCCAAGTGGAAATTGTTTTTAGAAAATCACATTTCTATCTGATCAACACCAGGTTCTGGCAACACCCTTCCCTTTCTGCTTTGCCCTGCAAAGGAAAGCACAGTTGGCCAACTTACCGGCTCCCTTTGTTTTATATTTTTGTCTTCCAGCTAAAATCCTGAATGCCATAGGTGTGTACTTTTAGGAAAGAATTTTCCCTATTTTTTCCCCTCATGGTAATCTTTATTAGTTTTGTAATTACATACTATACACACACATATTACATTACATTTTACATTTATACTTGCTCCTAAGAGCTGACTTCCCTCCTTCCTTCTTCTGGCTTTTTTATCATCTCTAATTTTTTTGCATTGTCTTTATCCATCTTGTATATTGTTGTTCTTCTTCCATCTTTGTCCATATGGTGTCTGTATACAAATAAATCTTTCTGTATAAACGATTCTTGTTGTTTGTCTATATTCATTTACGAATACTGTTAGTTACCTTGATTGCACTTTACATTTTAGTTCATATTGTCATTAATGTCCAGTAAAAATTCTTTTTATTTTGCCATTATGAGGTTTGTTTCCATTCTACTAATTTCACTATTTCACCTTATCCTATATATATATGACATAATTTTTTCCCATTCTTTTTGAAATGTTTCATCGCCTTGTTGTCGAATTTCCCCCATTAATTTGGCTATTTCTGCATATTCCATAACCTTGTGCTGCCACTCTTCTACTGTTGGCAATTGTTGCTGTTTCCACACCTGAGCCACAGTAGCCTCGCCGCTGTTGTTGCGTATAGGAACGGTTTCTGGTCTTTCTTATCAATATCCTCTCCCACCATTCCCAACAAGAATGCCTCTGGCTTTTTCAAAAATGTATACCTAAAGATCTTCTTTAGTTCACTGAATATACTTTCCCAATAAGTTTTCACCTTGTCACATGACCACCACATGTGAAAGAAACTACCTTCTTTTACCCCACACTTCCAGCAATTCTTGTTTCCTGTTTTATACATCTTTATCTATTTAATTGGCGTGAGGTACCATCTATACATCATTTTTAACAGATTTTCTTTTAACGATGTACATGCTGTAAATTTTAGCCCAGTGTTCCATAATTTTATCCACTTCTCATATTTAATGTTGTGGCCAACATCCATTGCCCATTTGATCATGACACTCTTAATTTCTTCATCTTTTGTGTGCCATTCTAATAGAAATTCATAAACCTTAGACAGTATTTTGTTATTGTTTTGTATTACTGCAATTTCTAATATTGATTTTATTTGTTCAAAACCTCTTGTTTTTTGTCTTTTAGTAAAAGGTCATTCATTTGGTGGTATTCCATCCAACTTGATAGTTTATCTTTTAATTCCTCATAAGGCCTGATCTTAATTACGTTATTTTCTTCCAACAGCATGTCTCTATATGTTAACTATTCTCCTTTCATATTTAATGTTTTCACTGAGAAGGCTTTTTGGGGTGACAGCCACCATGGTGTCTTCCTTTCAAACCATTTCCCCTATTTTTCAGCATGCAAGGAGCTCTCCCAACAACTAACAGCCTGATCTTATGCATGTTTACTGAGAAGTAAGTCCCATGTTGCCTGCCGCTACCTGCTGTGAGGTCTAAGCATTGTACCCTAACTACAATAAAACACCCATCACAAGCATTAAGAAATATTTAGACTCTTGCTGTCCTGGCCTACTGTCTCACCAAGTTAGAACTAGGAGACGTCAGCCTTGTGTATGTTTGCCCCGTGTGATGAGTTACCTTGAGCCATCATTTATTCCCACTTTCTGTTTTTTTTTTAATAATATTTTTATTGAGTTTATGAAATACAGAAAAAAAGAATAGAAGACAGATACAAGAAATAGAATAAAAAAGTTGCAAATTTCCATGTTCTTTTTTTCAGCAAATCTAATGGACTTCCCCACATCCTCCAAACCCTGCGTTCTCTGTGATGCAAAACATCAGCAATTTGTTAACTTGTTTCAAAGCTTATTGTATCTTTCATTTTATCATGTTACCTAGTTTCAAAAATGTTGTAACCCAAATCTTATACGTTTTAGCTTAAACACAATAAAGTTATTTCATTATTCCACCTCTGACTTCTTGTACCTTAATTTTCATTTCATTAATTTACAATTGCTGAAGCTAGAATTTCCTAAAAAGTGCATTTTTTAACATTCATACAACTTATAATGTTTTTTCAAATAGTCCTTAAATTTTTTCCAGTCCTCCTCAATTGTTTCTTCTCCCAAGTCTCGGATTCTGCCAGTCATTTCGGCCAGTTCCATATAGTCCATCAACTGCGTCTGCCATTCCTCCAGCGTGGGTAAATCTTGTGTCTTCCAATGCTTTGCAATCAGGATCCTTGCTGCTGTGGTAGCATACATAAAAAAGTTCTATCTTTCTTAAACACTCTCTGGTCCACAATGCCGAGAAGAAAGGCCTCCGGTTTCTTAGGTAAGGTAAATCTAAGTACCTTTTTTAGTTCATTATGAATCATCTCCCAAAAGGCCTTCACTTTCGGGCAAGTCCACCATAGGTGAAAGAATGTCCCTTCCTCCTCTTTACATTTCCAACATTTATTGTCAGACAGGTGATATATCTTAGCAAGCTTGACTGGGGTCATGTACCACCGGTATACCATTTTCATAATATTTTCCTTCAAGGCACTACATGCCGTAAATTTCATTCCGGTGTTCCATAACCTTTCCCAGTCTTCAAACATAATGTTGTGCCCCAAATCCTGCGCCCATTTTATCATGGCGGATTTGACTGTCTCATCCTGTGTATTCCATTTAAGCAGCAAGTTATACATTCTCGAAAGTAATTTATTTTTTGGCTCTAACAGTTCCGTCTCTAGTTTCGATTTTTCCACCTGGAATCCAACCTTTTTGTCCACTTTAAAAACCTCCTGGATTTGAGCATAGTGCAACCAATCTCGCACCTTGTTTTTTAGTTTTTCCAAGCTCAGCAACCTCCAATTGTCTCCAATTTTTTCAATTATTTCCCAATATTTAGGCCAGTAGGCCTCCATGTTAAGTCTCTTACGTGCCTTAGCCTCCACCGGTGAGAGCCACCTCGGAGTCTTACTCTCCAATAAGTCTTTATATTTTGTCCAGACCATCAAAATTGCTCTTCTGACAATGTGGTTTTTAAACAATTTGTGAACTTTAACCTTGTCATACCACAAATATGCATGCCACCCAAAAGCATTATCAAACCCTTCCAGATCTAGGACATCAGTGTTCTCCAGTAAGATCCAATCTTTCAGCCAGCAGAAGGCTGCAGATTCATAATATAACCTCAAGTCTGGCAGGGCAAATCCCCCTCTTTCTTTCGCATCAGTTAGTATTTTAAACTTTATTCGGGGCTTTTTGCCCTGCCAAACAAACTTGGAAATATCCTTCTGCCACTTTCCAAAACATTCCACCTTGTCCACGATCTGTAGGGCCTGAAACAGAAATAGCATTTTCGGCAATACATTCATCTTTATAGCTGCTATTCGGCCCAACAAGGAAAGTTTCAATCTTGACCATATTTCCAAATCTCTTTTGATTTCTAACCAACATTTCTCATAATTATCTCTAAACAAATTCAAATTTTTGGAGGTCAGATACACCCCTAGGTATTTTACTTTTTTAACCACATTTAGTTCTGTTTCTTTCAGGAACTCATCTGTTTCTGTAGTTGTCAAATTTTTTGCTAGAACCTTAGTTTTTTGCTTGTTCAGCTTAAATCCCGCCACCCGACCAAAGTCAGAAATTAATTCTAACACTCTTTTAGTACTAGAGACTGGCTCCTGTAATGTTAATACCAAGTCATCTGCAAATGCTTTCCATTTATTCCCACTTTCTGGGTTAGCCACATCCATCAATGCTCCAATATGGTCAGGGAAAGCTACAAAAGACCTCCTTTTGTGTTGGGCCTTTCTCTGGGCTACACTAGTCTAGAGACTAGCTTTGTATTGGCTTCTGGCTTGATGAATAGGGTCCTGGCTCCCAGCTCTGACATGTTTTCTAACAGAGTGGCATTGGTGGGACTTAACTCACAACCACTAGGTTAGGCTGAAGGAACCCAAGTCGTCCAGAGACTGGGAGAAATGAAGGAAGTGGAACTGAATGACCAGCTTAACAATTATTTAATTGTTTAAGCAATTATTTAAGCGTGTTTAGAGGCACCTTTCTTTAGTGGGTCTAAAAGCTTTCTAAACAAAAAACCTGCTCAAGCATTATCTTGTTGCACTGGTAGTATCTAGCAGGCAGACAATATTATTTTTAGTATGTGTAAAAATTCAGAATGTAAATATGATTCTTCTTTGGCTATCAATTACAGTATATTGACCCAAGTTGTGGTTTTCAATATACAGTAGTCACAAGATTATTATATTATTATTTTTTAAAAAACATAACTTTACTTGTGGACCCTTTTCTTGTAATAGAGAGAATGGAGCTTGCTATCTTGTTCAAAACTCAATTTAATCTTGGTGTTCTATAAATAAGGGACAGTAATGTGAGAGGAGTCCCACTGGTTTTCTTGATAGTAAGAGCCAAAGTATACATTACACTAATACACGAGTCATGTCCCACTGTTTTTTTTTTTATTATAGATTTTCTTGGTTTACAAAAGTACATGCCTTGTCTCTTTTTTCAAGTTGTACAGTCTTTTCTACAGATGAGCTACATTTGTTATGAGACATAATAGGAGTGTTGAGTACAGTATAAGGTCAGGAAGAAGAGGGAGGGAAAGAAGGGGTGGTAGTGAAATTAATATTTTTTACAGTGTACATGTGGGGTTTTGTGTCAGCGTCAATTAGATACCATATATTTCGCACCATAGGACGCACCGGACAATAGGACGCACCTTGTTTTAGAGGGGGGAGAACAAGGGGGAAAAAATCTCCCCCTCTCTGCCCAGCGCCCCTTCAGTGAAGTGGCAGGAGGTGCTGCGCAGAGAGGGGGAGCATTTTCCCCCTCTTGTTTTCCCGCTCTAAAACAAGGTGCCGTTTAAGGTGCGTTCAGGCGGCTACCTTGGAAGCCTGGAGAGAGAGAGAGAGAGAGAGAGCGACCCCTCTCGCTCTCCAGGCTTCAGGTTCCTTTTGACCTGCTCTTTGGGGCTGGCGGGGGAAGCCCACCACCAGCCCCAAAGAGCAGGTCAGGGAGCAGCGGAAAGGCGCACCGGAGAGGCTGCTGCCATAGCCATGCGTCACCTCTCCAGCCAGGAGAGGGTCGAGAGGCTATGGCGTCTTCGCTCCATAGGACGCACACACATTTCCCCTTCATTTTTGAAGGGGAAACAGTGCGTCCTATAGAGCGAAAAATATGGTAGGTTCTCTTTCTATTTGCTTCTTTCCTTGGTAGTGAGGGAGGTTGGGGGCCCAGGGTATGGTTGGTTGTCTGCAGTGGCGTAGCGTGGGGGGTGCAGGGGGGGCCGGCCGCACCGGGCGCAACATCTGGGGTTAGGGCAAATCCACGGGTTAGGGGGCGCAAATCCACGGGTTAGGGGGCGCAAATTACTTGCCTTGCCCCGGGTGCTGACAACCCACGCTACGCCACTGGTTGTCTGGTTGTCTGCAAAGGGGCTTGTTGGGGGTGGGGCTTGTTGGGTCATGTAAGCCAGATTGATTCATATGCTGTTGGTGGGTTCTTCTTGTTGTCTTGTTGGGCTGTGTATGTGATAAAGGGGAGCCATACTGGGGTGAAGGCATCCTCTTCTATTTGTCCCCGTGTCAGTTTCAGTTTATTGGTTAGCTTTTCTAGTAAGGCTGTTTCCCATATGATATGGTACCACTGGTCCATGTTCACCCCTGACAGGTCTCTCCAGTGTCCGGCTATGATGCTTCTGGCTGCTGAGAGTAGGTGGGCTATACGCTCTGTATAGTGTGAGTGGTCACTATATATAAACTACAGTGGTACCTCAGGTTACATACGCTTCAGGTTACATATGCTTCAGGTTACAGGCTCCACTAACCCAGAAATAGGACCTCGGGTTAAGAACTTTGCTTCAGGATGAGAACAGAAATCGTGCTCTGGCAGTGCGGGGGCAGCAGGAGACCCCATTAGCTAAAGTGGTGCTTCAGGTTAAGAACAGTTTCAGGTTAAGAACAGACCTCGGGAACGAATTAAGTACTTAACCCGAGGTACTACTGTATACATTACACTAGGACATGAGTCATGGTAGCTAGATGGCAACTTTTGTACAGGAAGAAACACTTCCAGAGGAGGCAGTTGAGTGTGGAGACTGCCAGGAGTTCAGCCTACACTCGAGTAGGACCCTAGCAGAGACACATGCCCGACTGGCATGTTCCCTCTCTCCTGGTCGATCGTTCAGGAGCTTCAAAAGCTTTCTTCACCCCGAACATCACAGTGACTGATGCCAACTGACACTGGCACACTTAGGTATCCGCAGAGTTTGCGCATCATGCACGTGACAGACCTCAGCATTTTGGCTAATCTACTTTATTTACATTTAAATACACACGGAGCACTGCAACATGGCTCCCTCTCTCTCTAGCATCAAAGAGAAAAAGAACGAATAGTCCCACTTCACAGAACACAGTAACACAAACATCCTGTCTCCGTCACTTCCCACTCTGTGGAGTCAAAACACATACCGTCATGTGAAAGACAAAATCCCATGACTGCAATCATAGACCAGGAATTCTAACAGACACATGAGAGGAGAGCGCTTGATTTCTGCCCACCTACTATGTACCTGCTCCAAAATGATGCTTTGAAGACATGAGTTGAAGCTAGAGTGAGGGGAGGCACTTGGGAGAGCAACTCTGAACAGGGCAACAAAGGGTAGGGAAAGGGTTAAGTGCCCCTTTCCTCTCTGTTGCTTAATTCTGCTCTCAACTCCCAACCACCCCTTTGGGAAGCATCCTTTGCTGTGCAAAAAAAGGCAGTGTGCTTACCACACTTGGATGTCGTTTGGCTGAAAGTGTGCAGTCTTACTCCCTGAACCAATTACTGTGGTACCCCGGGTAAAGTACTTAATTCGTTCTGGAGGTCTGTTCTTAACCTGAAACTGTTCATAACCTGTTCAGCTAATGGGGCCTCACGCTGCCGCTGTGCTGCCGCCGCACGATTTCTGTTCTCATCCTTAAGCAAAGTTCTTAACCCAAGGTACTATTTCTGGGTTAGCGGAGTCTGTAACCTGAAGCGTCTGTAATCCGAGGTACCACTGTACCTGAAAGATGCCTGAAAGCAGAACACAGAGATATGGCTGCCAATATGGTCCCATCAGCCTCAGCCAGGATAGCCAATGGTCAGGGATGATGGGAGTTGTAGCCAGGTAACATCAGAAAAGCAGGTGCATGTGCTGTGCCACTGAAGTGAAGAGATGCCAGCTGAAGCAAGCGCTGCTTTCTGCCTCCAGCTTTCAGCACAGAAGTCATCAAAGTAAACCTGTTTTATTTAGACATCTGGAAAATGTACTTTGACAAAGATCCACCTGATGACTGTCAGTGTCTGTTATAAAGAGATTTTTCAAATCAAAGATTCTTTAAAACCGCTGGTGTAAATCATACCATCTTTATGACACAGTCTTTTCTTTCTCGCAAGCTGCGGTTTGTATTGTTTAATCACAATATTTGCACCTATGCAAATGAATTTCTTACCATCACTTCAAGTGAGTGGTTTGGGATTACTAATTTTAAAACCTGCTCAAAGAGGTGGACCATAACTTTGCCCTGTCTCTTTGTACATATGTTCACATATATTTTATGTCCTCTGTGGTTTTTTGCTTATTTTGAGCCATCTTGTGATAAAGCACCAAACTTTGCATACACTTTGCTTACAACTTCCATAGTGGGATAAAGCAGATGTCTTCAGCTTCTTCAGAATGGGATCACATCTCTGATATTAGACATAGAATTCCCAACCCCGGTATACTGCTAATAGACATTTGCTGAGGATAAACAGTGAAATGCGGGAACAGACTCTTCCCTCCCTTTTGCTTTGCACAATTGATGGCAAATACATAGTGTCTTGGGAATAATGAATATGCCTGTTTCGTATCAGAAAGGCAAACTGAAAGCATTTCACTAGGAAAATACGTACTGCATTGCTACAGTGTCAGTGATTAGAATGATTTCCCCCTCTTTTAAAATTAGTAGGGTTGTGTGTTAACGGTATAATACTCTTTTGTTTTCCCGGTACTTCTCTAATTTTATTTTTTGATTATTAAAAAAATGAATCAGAAGTGTTTAACTAGGGAAAAACACACACTTAGATAAGATGACCAGAAAGGGATTATTTTTTCCTCTGCCTGGCTCAGAAACTGGGAATGAGCTGGACTGGGCAGCAAAGTGTTTGAAAAGAAGGTGTAGAAGGAGAGCTTCAAGTTTCTATTACCTGCACTCCCAATTTTAATGCAAATATTAGACTCTACCCACCACTCTGGTTTAGTCCTTGATCACATACCAGTTTTATGCATTTTTATGTCCACATGATATACGCATTTAATAAATAAACAGGTCTTTGGGAAAAAAATTGGCAGATGCTATGACCCTGGGTGCTCAGAGGCCAAAATGGTTGATGCCAGTGCCTGAGCCAGGCTTTCAGCCTTTTGACTTTTAAGAGATGCTGCCTCCTAAAACTTGCATTGTGTTTAAAGTCCTGAGGTGAGCTGTTGGATCCCTTTCAGCTGTATGCATTTTTGGTATTTGTTCCCAAAGATCCCCTTAGCTTAAAGCCTTTAAACTTTATTACCAACCAAAGATGATCTTGTAAATGTTGTCATCTTACCTATCTTATCCTCTTCCCTCTCTGAGGAGGAACAAGTAATGTTGCGAACATAATCTACGAGAGAACAGGGCTGCCAAATCTCAGCTGTTATATTTAGTTTGCCGAATATTAGTAGCTTAAATAAGAAGCATTAAAGGAAAGAATAGCACTGTAAATGCGTGCCCACAATTACAGATTCTCAACTGGACAGTCAAGAAATCCTCTACTGAAATCCAAATCCTAGCCACATTGTAATGGTTATAAGGGGTTACTTGTGCGTAAGTTGCCGTTACTGCTGGGTAGATTGCCTGGTTAACCTTGCCTCGGCTGACAGCCCTTCACTCCGTGGCCGTTCAGTCGCTTGCAGAATCCGTCAGTGGGCGTTTCTTGAACCTCTTCCAGCATAGAAGTTGTTTGACGCCAAGTCGCCGCCTACTCTCCCTGTGCGGAACTCTTCTGCGTAGGGAGGAGTGGGCAGAGGCGTGCCCGTGCTCTCCCCACTAGTTTCGGGCGAAGAGTCTTGGAGACCCCTCTCCGAATCCTCCATCTCCCTCCCTTCTCTACTGGTGTTGCGCTGATTTCCTTCCCCTCTGCTGGTTCCCTCTCCTGCATCGCTCGAGAGCCTTGCCTCCACCTCTCGCTCCGATGTCAGTTCCCTGACACACGTGATAGAAAACTATGGGGAATGAGCTTTGTGGAGAGGACAACATTAGCTAAAAATTCCAGTACAAAGCTGTATTGCATGGCTCCCCTTTATCACACACACACAGCCCAGCAAGACAACAACAAAAACCCACTGAAAGCATACAAATCAATCTGGCTAACTTGACCCAACAATTCCCCCTCCCCCCAAAACACACACAAAAAAAATCTCACTGCAGCCAACTAAATACAACCAATCATGCCCTGGCCCAGGCATAGGCAAACTCAGCCCTCCAGATGTTTTGGGACTACAACTCCCATCATCCCTGACCACTGGTCCTGCTAGCTAGGGATCATGGGAGTTGTAGTCCCAAAACATCTGGAGGGCCAAGTTTGCCTATGCCTGCCCTGGCCCTCCACCCAACTTCTCTCACTACCAAGGAAATACAATAGGCAAGCAAAAAGAGAACCTACCCAAATGATGCTGAAATAATAATAATAATAATAATAATAATAATAATAATAATAATAATAAATAATAATAATATTTATACCCCACCCATCTGGCTAGGTTTTCCCAGCCATTCTGGGTGGCTTCCAACAAAATATTAAAATACAGTAGTCCAAACATTAAAAGCTTCCCTAAACAGGGTTGTCTTCAGATGTCTTCTAAAAGTCTGGTAGTTATTGTTCTCTTTGACATCTGGTGGGAGGGCGTTCCACAAGGCGGGCACCACTACTGAGAAGGCCCTCTGCCTGGTTCCCTGTAACTTGGCTTCTCGCAGTGAGGGAACTGCCAGAAGGCCCTCGGCGCTGGACCTCAAACCCCACATACATACCAAGTATAAAAAGCTATCATATCAACAAGGGTCCTAGGCCAGCTTTTATCCCTCGTATATGAACCTTACAGGAGGGTTTTTTGTTCTTTCTTTTTCTACATAAGGGATCTTCAAACATGGAATTTCCCACTTGAACTCTGAAGTGCCGTACAATTCCATTTCTTAACATGTAGAATGACTCTAAAGCAGTGTTTCCCAACCTTGGGCCTCCAGATGTTTTTGGCCTACAACTCCCATCATCCCTAGCTAGCAAGACCAGTGGTCAGGGATGATGGGAATTGTAGTTCAAAAACAGCTGGAGGCCCAAGGTTGGGAAACACTGCTCTAAAGACAAATGCTACGGACTTAAATTACAAATTCTTCCCGATTAATCTTTGGGACTGTACTTCTAGCACTCAGAGTCACATAGGCAGGGTTGTCTTAAGCATATGCGGTGCCGGGGTGCAAAGATCCGCGCCCCCAGGTTGCCCTGTCCCAGGCGCGCAGGAGGGCAGAGCCAGCCGGCCGTCTCAACATCTCGCTGGCTCGATTGCCCCCAAACTCGCAGCGCAGAGCCACCCGCAGCAGAAGAACCCCCTGCGGCACTCCAACTGACGGGCGGGCTCTTCCCCAGACTCAAATCTTGGGCCCCGGACTCTGGGCCTGGTGCCCCTGTGAGCCCGGCGCCCGGGTGCCCCGCACCCCTAGTGCCTATGGGTAAGACGGCCCTGCACATAGATATGACCTCCAGGCCCTCTCTCATCCGAGCACTACTCAGATCCACTACCACCCCCACACTTCCACCTGTGATCCACTTTAGCTTCAGCAGAATCACATCATGTACCTTGGGAATTATTCGCTGGTGATTGCTGTGGGGACTATCATGCTGCAATACAGCTTCATACTTCTTTCTTTCAAAAACAAAAACAACAAATGTTCATTAAAGATTTTATTGGTTTACAAAAGTACGTGCATTGTCTCTCTTCTCAGGCTGTAAAGTCTTTTCTATATATCAGTTACATATGATGCGAGACATTAGTGTTGTATACAGAATAAGGTTGGGGAAGAAGAAAAGAGGGGGCTAAAGAGGGAAAAGTAGTAAACTTACATTTCTATGCATGAGGGAGATGCTCAAGCATATGATTTTCTCATTTCAGTTACTGCAGAATTTAGTGTCAAATGGGACCTGCTAAATTTACCATATTGCGCCAGTGGTTTGGTTTTTTTTTTACTTGTTTTTTTAAAAATTCCCTGGCTTCCCTTATGTTTAGGGCATAATTCAAAATGAAATTGAAGTTTCCAAACAATATTCAGTAGAGTGCTATGTCTAATGCATTACTGTAATTCTGTAATTCAGTCTCGATTTATTGGAGTGAATGGCAAGACTTCATGCCAAATGCCATAACAGCTAAGAAGAACAGCTTCTGGTTTCTACATACTCAGTAGACTTAACCTTGCAAACAGATACTACCTCAGAAGTAATACTTTGCATACTTGTACCTACCTATATTAGGGATGCGGGTGGCGCTGTGGGTTAAACCACAGAGCCTAGGACTTGTGGATCAGAAGGTCAGCGGTTCGAATCCCCGTGATAGGGTGAGCTCCTGTTGCTCGGTCCCTGCTCCTGCCAACCTAACAGTTCGAAAGCACGTAAAAATGCAAGTAGATAAATAGGTACTGCTCCAGCGGGAAGGTAAACACCATTTCCTTGCGCTGCTCTGGTTCGCCAGAAGTGGCTTAGTCATGCTGGCCACATGACCCGGAAGCTGTACGCCGGCTCCCTCGGCCAATAAAGCGAGGTGAGCGCCACAACCCCAGAGTCGGCCACGACTGGATCTATATTATATTTGCACTGTAAAAGAAAACAAAGCCAACTTTTGTAAAGAATCTCTTTCTGGTCATCTGGAGGCAATTTCTACTCACAACACATGACAAGGCAGGCGGTTGTTTACAAGCTTGCATTAGATATCACCTCATGGTACATGAGAAGCAGTCAGCAGCAAGAAATGTTTACCATCTAAGCAATGTGGGCTATTTAATAAGTGGTTTGTTTGCCAGGCATAAATAAATTCTGGGTTTTTAATTGTGGTCTTTTCTGGCGACGTAGCTTGCAGGCCAGTCTGCACCACAGTGTCTCTCTGAGGATAGTCTGGATGGTGGGTAGAGAACTTGTGGTTCTTCAAATTTTGTTGGACTCCAACTCCCATCGGCTCAGCAGCATGGTTAGGGATGATGTGTCAGGGATAGAACTGAGGAGGAATGATGGGGACTGTCTCCCCTTCCTGAACTTCCTGAGAAGAGGAGGACAGCATAGATTCACAACAGTGGTTTGCAGAAGGTTGTAGTTCAGAGGCTGCAGAGGGAAGAAGCTGGGAAATATTGGGAGATGGGCAGGAAGAAGAGAGACCACTGACAGACTCAGTGCCTTTGGAAAGCATTCCAGATCCCCCTTCTCCCAGGACCTGGCGTGCATTGAGGGTAGTAGAACAGAAAGCTCAGAGGCAGAAAGCACAGATCAGTCGGCGCAGGGATGATGTAGAATAGGAGAGACCAAGGTGGCGGGACTTTACTCAGAGCAACACCATTATCTGAGAGGTGCCACCATTCGTCTCTCTCTGTGAATATTTAATAAAATATCATGGTATGTTTCCCCATTTCTGGGTTCCAGCCGTGAGGGAGAGGGATCGAATTCCCTGAAGCCTGACATGATGCGAGTTGCTCAACAGTGTATGAAGGGTGAAAAATATGTTGTGATTGTTTTCAGTCACAGAATCATGCCATTGTAGAGTTGGAAGGGACCCTGAGGGTCCTCTAGTCCAACCCCATGCAGTGCAGGAATCTCAGCTATAGCATCCATGGTCCCATCATGGTCTACCAGCCCAGGCTGCTGGACTGCAAGACTCTGCTTGCTGCACCACCGTTTCATGTCATGCACAGGACTGTCCCTATATATGCTGGATAAGTACAACTATGTTTGCTTTTATGGGTTTTTCCCCCAAAACCTGTAAAATCCTTACACTAATCTTCCCGTGTCTCGCTAGCTGTTTGGATTGAGCTACAAGTCCGATCTAGTTTAATACGATATTTAATCAATCCAAAATTGCAACAAAATGCCAGCATTTCCCCCTCAACATTCCATTTCCCTCCAGTCCATGTGACTTAATTTGCTTTTCTGAAGTCAAAGGGGGGGGGGGGGGCGGTGAGAAAAGAAAATGCACAAGTTTAAATGAAACCAGCTTGTTTTCACTGTTTACAGCAGCAACAAAATAGCCGGGCAAACTAGATTTCGAATAGCTTAGAACAAAAGCCTCCTCTTCAAACTGCTTGCCGAAAAGCTGAGATTAAATTTTAAACTGCGTTTGCAGAACCTGATCTATTTGTAGGAAGCTGTCTGCAGGAAAATGTTGTGCACCAAGAGAGAGAGGGATTTTAGTGCATGCAATTGATATTGCCCCTTGCATAACAATTTACCTGCGTTTGCTGCTGCTGAATATTCATAATGCACAGTAAGGCTCTTCCAGTGTGAGATGCCATCAAGCCCTCTAGCGTTTTGTCAGGGTAGATAAGTCTCCCTCTCTCTTTTTCTGATTACCCCTTAGCATCATGAACTAATATCACAGTCCTGTTCTTCAGTTACGCCTGCTGGATAGGAATAGAACCATCTCTAAATACCGTGCATTTATACAGTACTTCCCAATGTTCCAAGTACTTCACATACATTATCTTGCAACAACCATGCATTAGTCCCATATTGCAGATGGGAGAGTGAAAGAGAATACCGTATTTTTCGCTCTATAACACGCACCTGACCATAACACGAGCGTAGTTTTTAGAGGAGGAAAATCCATAGGCATGCCACCCGTAGGCATTCCCTCCATAACACGCACAGACATTTCCCCTTACTTTTTAGGAGGAAAAAAGTGAGTGTTATGGTCCAAAAAATACGGTAGCTTGTTTGAGGCCACCTAGTGTTAAATGATATCACCAAGACACTTATAACTGGGCACAGAAAAAGGAATATTACTGACTTCTCATGCTCACCTGAAATAAGGGGTAAGCATTGACCCCCAAATCTGGAAGTTTGTTCTTCTCCGCTACAAAAGGTGAAGGCAGTGTTTGAAATTAGGCAGGCACCAGGTACATTTTGCACCTAGCTATCAACCACTTGTGACTGGGTGAAGATGCCAGGGTGCCAGGATGAGACCTGACATCTCTACCATCTGGAGGTACACGCCTGGGGATCATTGGTTCTGGACTGTTCTCACACACTGAGACCACATCCTGTAGAATTCTATCCATTTTATTTTATATGCAAAATCAGAATAGATTTCAGGAACCAAAACGCTTTTTCTGTGCAGCCTGGCCAGGAGCAGTGAACGATGTTATAGTTGATTGCTGTCGCCTGTCTTCACTTTCCCCCCCCACCCCACCGCCCTGCTCACAGTTGTGAAGAATATTCTTGCATTATGAATGGTATGCATCATCATTAAGAAAAATAGGTAGAAATAGGACAATATATATGTGACTTCTCTTCTTTAAGTTCTCAAAGTTCTGAACCTAATTCACGGTTGTCCTCTGAGCCAGGTGGATGTTTAACTGAGAATCAATCACAGGCCGTCCGTCATTTGAAAAATAAGACTTTAGAGCTGTCTTGCCGAAAAATGGCAACTAGACGTTCTATTTTGGCAGCTGTAACTTTGGCTTAAGGAGCCATTTGGCACCTAGCTTATACACTTGATCCCTGTGGGATCAAAGCCCCTCAGCGCAATTGTTGTTTAGTCGTTTAGTTGTGTCCGACTCTTCGTGACCCCATGGACCAGAGCATGCCAGGTACTTCTGTCTTCCACTGTCTCCCGCAGTTTGGTCAAACTCATGCTGGTAGCTTCAAGAACACTGTCCAACCATCTCGTCCTCTGTCGTCCCCTTCTCCTTGTGCCCTCAATCTTTCCCAACATCAGGGTCTTTTCCAGGGAGTCTTCTCTTCTCAGGAGGTGGCCAAAGTATTGGAGCCTCAGCTTCACGATCTGTCCTTCCAGTGAGCACTCAGGGCTAATTTCCTTAAGAATGGATGCGTTGATCTTCTTGCAGTCCATGGGACTTTCAAGAGTCTCCTCCAGCACCATAATTCAAAAGCATCAATTCTTTGGCGATCAGCCTTCTTTATGGTCCAGCTCTCACTTTGATACATCACTACTGGGAAAACCATAGCTTTAACTATACGGACCTTTGTTGGCAAGGTGATGTCTCTGCTTTTTAAGATGCTGTCTAGGTTTGCCATCATCTTTCTCCCAAGGAGCAGGGGTCTTTTAATTTCGTGGCTGCTGTCACCATCTGCAGTGATCATGGAGCCCAAGAAAGTAAAATCTCTCACTGCCTCCATTTCTTCCCCTTCTATTTGCCAGGAGGTGATGGGCCCAGTGGCCATGATCTTCGTTTTTTTGATGTTGAGCTTCAGACCATATTTTGCGCTCTCCTCTTTCACCCTCATTAAAAGGTTCTTTAATTCCTCCTCACTTTCTGCCATCAAGGTTGTGTCATCTGCATATCTGAGGTTGTTGATATTTCTTCCGGCAATCTTAATTCCAGTTTGGAATTCATCCAGCCCAGCCTTTCGCATGATGAATTCTGCATATAAGTTAAATAAGCAGGGAGACAATATACAGCCTTGCCGTACTCCTTTCCCAATTTTGAACCAATCAGTTGTTCCATATCCAGTTCTAACTGTAGCTTCTTGTCCCACATAGAGATTTCTTAGGAGACAGATGAGATGATCAGGCACTCCCATTTCTTTAAGAACTTGCCATAGTTTGCTGTAATATGGACATGTAACAAGTGTAATACGGACATGTAACAACTATGATTCTATATGTTGAATATTTGTGTATGTTGGTGTAAGAGCAGGCCAGCAAATCTGCACCCACCTTCTTGCATAGTGCAGGTGAAGCACAACGCCATAACTTTTCCCAGAGCTGGAGCAATAAAGTCATCTGCTGGAATACGAGGGTAGTCAGTAGAATCTCCTTATTCCTTCAAGTGAAGGAGGGGATGATGAGTTAGTTTCTGACGAACTAGCATACAGGAAATCAAAGGATGAGGAAAACCCATAGGCCGAATGCTTCTTTCTTTTTTCTTTGATAGGGTTCCTACTTTGTGCATATTTGGATGAATAAGGCTGCCTGCATTGTTTGGGCAGCGCCATGAACTCCTGCATCTCTAAATGCACAAGTGCTACTGCTGTTTGAATAAATTGCTTCTCCAAAGCAAAAATCCTGCTGGTTGCTGCTGCTGCCTAATTATGAGGGTTGTGTTAAGTCGCAGGCTGATGGCTAGTGAAAAGTGGCAATAAATCCTTGCTGCCTGGCTTGCTGTTCCCCATCAACCTCTGAACAAGCTACTACAGTATTTGGCTCTCCACCTACCATTTTGGAAGCATGCCTAATTATTCAATTCTGAAAAACATGAGTTAATCTAATGTGCATAGTTTTAAGTACTGCCTATGTTTTGAGACCCATTATTCCATCATGCAGGCACATGGTTCTGTCACTCCTTCCTAGAAACATTGTGTTTGTGTGTGTGTGTGTGTGTGTGTGTGTGTGTAAGATTGAAGCAATGGTACTTGGCTTTTTTTCCAGCTAGTTTTCTTCTTCATTGCTAGCATCACTTCAGCCATTAAGGGATCAACCAATACGATGATTACCAGATGCACCGCGCCGCTTTCCTTTTATCTCAGATGAGAAAAAGAAAGTATCAGGAATCACGTTGCACTAGTCTGGCTACTGAGCATGTATACAGCTGCCTGCTACTTTCTCTGATCTCCAGACCCACCCCCCCACCCCACCCCCTGGCGTTTCCCAGTTCAGGGCTTAGCAGAGGCCAGCTAAATTACATCACTGAAGAAAGCTACAAGTAGAAAACATGCAAATTCAGTTCTTCCCCTCTTCTGGCAAAAGCTCCGCATTTATAAGCCTTATTACATAACCACGGAAAAGGTGAACAAGACAGGCTAACATGCAGATGGGATCTCTGGCAGGGGAGGTTCTTTTAGTGGAGGAAAGAGGTGGAAGCTGCTGTGCATTTAGGAAGAAATTATTGTTCTGTGGCTTTGAGAGATGGTGGGGGGGGGGGCGGGAATTCCAGCAGTAAAGGAAAGCACATAACCTGACGGAAGCAGAATTCAGGCTGGCGCTGGCGCAAAGACTATAGCACATGATGCCTTGACTGGACACAGGAAACCTGTGAATAGGCCGAGAATTTTATAGTTACTGTTACGGAAATTACGGGGGGGGGGGCACATCTTTAAAGTTAAATGTTACAAATATTATGCCTGAATGTATCCTTTCAACTTGACAGGTCAGGGAAGTTACCTGTCTTTAAAAATAATATAAAATCAACCCCTTTGCCAGTTTCCTTCATTCCAAAGCTATTTTCTCCTTGAAAAAGGACTCCAGGAAGTTCCCAGAGGTGACAATTGCTGAGCTGATCGTTGGCCAAGGAAAGCCTAATCCCATCACCAAACTTGCCAAGGGGCCAGACATGTAAAGGAAGTTCTATTGTACTTTGAGTGGTGGGACTTCAGAGGTGTTTGCCTATGCTAATCTTATACCTGGGTCTTGCCCTGACATGTCTGCTTATGCTAATCTTGTACCAAGGACTTGTCCCGACATGTTTGCCAAGGTTAAACTAGTGTAACCCCTGTCTACCCCTCCCCTTTTGTGACATGTCTGTGATGTAGCAATGATGCTGTACAAACTGTATTCTGGGATGTGGTGGGAAAGTCTTT
The DNA here is from genome assembly GCF_964252035.2 of Podarcis erhardii. Lineage (NCBI taxonomy): Eukaryota > Metazoa > Chordata > Lepidosauria > Squamata > Lacertidae > Podarcis > Podarcis erhardii. Next base: position 8,569,089 of record NC_138512.1, on the reverse strand, counting down.
GTCACCCCATCCTCGGGGTTCAAAATTCCTCTTTGAACCTGTTGTGCAATAAACTTTGATCTACAGCTATTTGCTCCAGTTGGTGGCTGGACTCCTTCCTTTATTCCGCGGACTCTGCCCGACGAGCTGGGTGACTGAGCAGCCTCACACCTAGATTTTTCAGTAACATTTACGATCACAAGCACCCTGTTTGGATTTTTTTGTTTTGCAAATGATAAGACAAGATATTTTATAACAAGCAGTTTCCAGGCTGGTGCGTGTGAACCAACGGATGAGAAAAAACACAGAAAAATATACGCATGTGAAGTTGTTCTCATACATGCCCATTAATGGGTGTGGATGTTTGTGGGTTGCCCTCACTGAGTGACAGCTATAAATAGTAAACACTGCTACAAACTCCCAAATGCATGCTGTGTGTATGTAACTACTTTAGAGCAGCCTTCTGGTTTCTGTGAAGAAATTGTGGCATTGCTCCTTTGAACTATCCATTGCATGTGCTTACTCAGAATTAAGTTCCACTGGAGCTTCCTTCCAACCAAATGTGGACAGGGATGCCGCCTTTGTAGTCCTTGCCCCCTATTTATATAAAAGCCAGCTTCTGTCTTCTAGCAAAAGGGTGTGTTCTGTGTTCTAGCTCAGTGGTGGAATTGTGCTTTGCAGGTCTACACGTGCGGGAGAATGAGGGAGTAGCATGTGGATTGCTGAATTATTATTATTATTATTATTATTTTACTATTCTCCTACCTTTTAAACTCCCTGCAAGTAGAAAGTCAACAAAGCAGGCAGAGGGGAGGATGCTTTTTTAGAAAAACAGGGGAAGCATTCAAAAGTGTTGTTTGCAAAAATGGGAGGGGGGGAGCTAGCTTAATAAATAATAATCCCTGGAAAATAGGGACACTTGGAGGGTCTGTGCCCCCAAGCCTCTTCTGCCTGAGGCAGCTGCCTTACTCTGGCCCAGTTTGCACGTCACAGTAAACCATAGTTAAAGGTAAAGGGACCCCAGACCATTAGGTCCAGTCGTGGCCGACTCTGGGGTTGCGGCGCTCATCTCGCTTTACTGGCCGAGGGAGCCAACGTACAGCTTCTGGGTCGTGTGGCCAGCATGACTAAGCCACTTCTGGCGAACCAGAGCAGCGCACGGAAACGCTGTTTACCTTCCTGCCGGAGCGGTACCTATTTATCTACTTGCACTTTGACATGCTTTCAAACTGCTAGGTTGGCAGGAGCAGGGACCCAACAATGGGAGCTCACCCCGTTGCGGGGATTCGAACCGCTGACCTTCTGATCAGCAAGTCCTAGGCTCTATGGTTTTACCCACATCGCCGCCCACGTCCCTACGCTTTGCTATAAACCTGCCTTTCTTGATTGTTTATCTCCTCCCTGGTGATGATCCCTGGCTTAGTGTTATACTCTAACTGTGGCTTTTCACTCCGGTATACCAGGAAGCAAAGAAGAAACTTTGGTTACAGACCATGGTTTGTTGGGGGCTAAACATGTTATGTACTGAAGTTCTCACCCTGGGCCAGCAGGGGGATACTGTAGATAGTTCAGGTCCACATATGCAAATAAGGGATCGGAAGTGACGTTCAGTGATTGGGTAGTTACAGAAAATGGTTACTGTTGCATTCTAGTGGAGCTCTATATAATAAGCAGGCTGGCTGAACCCTTCAATTCAGTTCTGTTCTGGCCTGTGAATAAACAAGAGCTGTTTGAAGAATCGCTGTGTCGTCTGATATGTTCACCCACAACTTAACAAAACAACCCACTGTCCTTAGTTTGGACATGATTCTGAGCCAGGGATCTTGGTGTGTACCCTTCCAGTGGGGAGGAGCAAAGTGGCTGAGAATGACACATTCAGGGGAAACTATTATTTCTTACCTATCCTTTACTGTGGCATGTGAACAAGGCTTCAACTGGAAGTGGCCCATTCACACCCTTGAGGAGATTTCACCCCTCCCATACCCAAGAATCTCCTGATGATCTCCTGAGGTCTCTGCTGACTCTACAGAGAGGAGGAGCAATGTGATGCTCTCTACTTAATTAGTCAAGTGAGTGAGTCAGTCTGTGTGTGTGAGAGAGAGAGTCAGTCAGTGTATCGGAGAGTGAGTGCAAGAGATCGTGTTTAGAGATAAGATATTTTACAGAGCTGCTCTCCGAGTGGTTTATACTCTGCAAGACTCTGCAAAACGCTGCTGCGCAACGACTGTATTATTGAGACAGTGAATCCGGTGCTCTCAGCTCCAAGCTGTGAGTCCACAGCACTGTGACCTGTTCCTGTGGGAAAGGAGGTCTCTGGCAGAGCTACCCAGCTCGCCTAGCCCAGTTGGGGCTGTAGTGCATGAGTCCAGTTGGTACACTGGCTCAGGGGCGTTGCTGACAACCCTAACACTCTTTCAGCTTCTGCCTTCTGGAAGAAGGTACAGGGTTATAAAGACTAGGACTAGCTGCCTGAGAAACAGTTTCTACCCAAATGCGATTTTGGTTTTAAACGCAGTGTAAGGAGTCTCTATGGGAGTTTACTGTATTTAATTATGGGGTATCAGAGTTTTAGGGGGCTAACCAGGCTGGGATAGCTGGGATAGCAGGCTTGTTGGTTTTTGAATGTTTTATGTAGATTTTTCAATTTCGTTGTTCTGTATGGGACAATGACAATAAAGATTATCGTATCGTATCAACACAGTAGAACACTAGCATTTAATTCTTCTGCATGTATACACTCAGCCTAAAGCATTGTACTTGAGGCTGCAGCAGGACCACAGCTTTTTCATCATCCCACCCCAAGTTCTACTAACAATGCAATTAATAGGCTCTCCACCCTGCACTTATCACAGTGGAAAACCTCTCTGGTTCCTAATGTCAGTCAATCTGTTAAGATAGAGGGGCTGGAGATCTCTGTGAAATTTAATTGTTCAAGGAGTTCCAGGGACCTTTGTGCCTTTTATGATCACAACCTTGATATTTTTTGTTTCGCTTGTGGATACTTTTAGTCCTAGCTTTTACAAAAATTACCTATACTGGTAATTAATTTCTATTTCTAAATTAATTTCTAATTGCTCAAAATGTTTTGATACTGTGTTAAGTCTGCCTGCAATTCTCTGTTAGATGTGCTGCTTGATTTTTTTTATTCCCTCTCTTAAATCTGTTTCAGGTTTTGTTTTTGTCCTAAAAAATAAAATAAAGCCAGATTGCAAAGGTTATTAAAACATTCAAATATAACTTTGAGCACCTGAGTGCCAGATCGTAACCTGTCGTTTTGTGTTTTGGAAGCCTGTCTTTCCTCCTTTTGTCAGCAAAATGTGAAACTAAACTACCAGTGGCGATGAGCTTGCCTGCTTTAATGCTTTCTCATCACGATAATTTCACTTGGCTAATTGAAATGCTTCCCTCATACAGTCTCTGTAGAGCGGGAGACTGATGAACTCTCAAAACTCTAACTACGAGTTCAAATGCAACCCTGCAAAGCCAGTGTGGTTGTAGTGGTTTTTTTTTATTTTTATGATATTTATTAGAAGTTTCAAAAATTACAAAAAAAAAGCAAAAGAGAAAACAACAAAAAATTAACAAAACATACATAACAGTACATCAAAAAAGAAAAAAAACCACATAAAAACCAATACACCAATAACAATAAAACACACACACACATCCAATATTCCATATCTCCATCCTTCATTTACTTGTTTCATCGACCTCCTCACACCTCCCTTTTTGTATTCTAGTTTAATTATTTGTTCCAGCAAATTCTTTCCATCTTTCTCAATTTTTATTGAGTAATTTGTCTTAACAGTCTAACCTATTAGTTAACTCAGCAAATCCTTTCCATCTTTCACTATATTCTGTCATTCAATTTACCTTAATTTATTTTAACCTTATCTTTCTATCAAATACCTTAAAGCTTAAAACTTAATATTTATTTGTACATAATTCCTTATATCATTTCTACTAAAGACAAATATTTTCATTCCAACGTTTTCCTAATGCTCATTCATTTTACACTAATTCCCAATATAAGTTTTTTTTTAAAAAAATCTCCCTCCAGTGTCTCTTCTTCCTGGTCTCGGGTTATGTTAGTCCTTACTGTCCATTCCATCTAGGCCATCAACCTGGTAATCTTATGTCCGAGGCTCTTAAGTCTTTTCCATGTCCCTTCTGCAGATCTTCTTCTTGTTTGTACTTGCACTTTACCTTATCTTTTGTTGATCTCTTTCTTAATTCCTTTCCTTTCTCATTGAGGAGTAGGTCTCGGGAAGTCCTCCAGTGTGGTTGTAGTGTTTGGAGCACTGGACTAAGGTCTGGGAAACCAAGGTTCAAATCTCCACTTAGCCTTGAAGCTCACTTCGTGACCCAGGCACATTCTCTAAGCCTAACCTACCTCACAGGGTTGTTTGTGAGCATAAAATGGAGAGGTGGGGAACCATTTATGCGAACTTGAGCTCCTTGGAGGAAATGTCATAAAAAATAAATAAGCCCTACACATAGGAGTAAAATACAGCCGTACCTTGGTTTTCGAACAGCTTAGTTCTCAAACATTTTGGCTCCTGAACGCCGCAAACCCAGAAGTGTCTGTTCCGGTTTGCGAACCATTTTTGGAAGCCGAACTTCCAACAGGGCTTCTGCATCTTCCGATTGGCTGCAGGAGCTTCCTGCAGCCAATCAGAAGCCGCACTTTGGTTTTCGAACATTTTGGAAGTTGGACGGACTTCCAGAATGTATTCCGTTCGACTTCCAAGGTACGCCTGTAATGGAATTTGCTCCTTAGTAAGTGTCACCCCAAATAACCTCTTCATTTAAAAAAAAAAGCACTTTAGTTTTTCTTCAGAGAAGCATGCACAAAAACTATACAAATCTTATTTGTCTTGTGTTGGTTTTTGGTAATTGGGTTAAAGAATAAAATGAGGATTCCCTGGATGCCTAGATCCAGGTTTGGGGGCAAGTGGTCTTGGGTGAAAGAGCCCCAGAAGAGATTAGAATCACAAAACACACAGCAAAGTATAGCATGGAAATATAGGCTTCTAGATCTCAAACATTAAAAGCTTCCCTAAACAGGGCTGCCTTCAGATGTCTTCTAAAAGTCTGGTACTTGTTTTTCTCTTTGACATCTGCTGGGAGGGAGTTCCACAGGGCGGGTGCCACCACCGAGAAGCTCCTCCGGTTGGTTCCCTGTACATACTCAAATTTCTGCTGTAAACCGCTCCTTCCATGATATATGTATAATATGTTGGGAGGCAGTCTCCCTTTTTATTATTATTATTATTCCATAAACATACTGGACAGCACATGACAATAAAAACTATACAGGGTGCAGGGGACATGTGAATGGAATTATATAATTATAAAATGAAATGATTCGCAATTGCACTGTAAAGGTTACCTTTTAATAACCTAAGATAATGAAAAGGGAATCCAACTCTGTCGCTAAGCAAGCCGCAAGTGCAGATAATTTTGCATAGGTTTTCAAGCTGCCACTTGTCTGATTGCCTATGGTGATGAAAAATCAGTTCCAGGCAAACCAGAGGATAGGCTGGAGAATAGGTGGTCCTTGTTTTCTTCTTTTTTTCTCCATTAATGTGCCACTGCTATGTCCTGTCTGGTACTCCAGTCAACCTTTTTGCATTCCTAGCAACTCTGATGAATTTATTTCTGAAGTTGGCTCTGACTATCACAGTATACCATATTTTTCACTCTATAAGATGCACCAGACCACAAGACACACCTAGTTTTTGGAGGAGGAAAACAAGAAAAAAAATATTCTGAATCCCAGAAGCCAGGACAGCAAGAGGGATCGCTGCGCAGCCTGCATTCGCTCCATAAGACGCACCCTTTACTTTTTAGGAGGGGAAAAGTGCATTTTATAGAGTGAAAAATACGGTATGTCTCTGGTGAACATTTTGAATTGCTGTAAATGTTTAATAACATTTACACTCACACGGAATCAGAGGAAGCTGCCATTGAACAACAAAACCAGTCTTTCTCCTTGATTTCCAATGCCCCCCCCCCCCCCCGCAAAATCCCATGGTCCTTTTATCCTGACAGAAGTGTCACTTTGTCTGGTTTCGGAGTTCAGGGTCTAAAGCTCTGTTTTATTTTGCTGCTTGTTTGATTTAATCTCATCCTTCCCCTCTTCGAGGACACAGAACGCTGAACACAAAAGGGATGTGTGGAATCTCTATAATTGTACTATTAGTCTGAATACAAAACACCAGAAAACTGTATTAAAGTGCAGCTAAATTGAAAGCTAAATATTGAATGGAACAGAGCCGATTAGGGTGCAAATATTCTATTTTCTCATTAATTGCGCTTTGCTATTAAAAATTCTGAGTAATTAATCAACCTCGTAACCTTAAAAAGGAGAGAGAACGTATTACTGTATGTTATTAATAATTAGCTTATGACTGGATCACATTTTATGAAACTGTAACTGTAACTACTGCCTCTCAGCGGGGGGTTCTGTATAAATAAAACCGTGCGGTGTTGACGAAGCGGGTGCCGAGATGTTTCTGCAAATCCTAATCATACTGGAAGGTTTTTGTTTAAATAAATAAAAAATGTTATCAATTAAGCCATTGCAGGAAGGGAATGGAAATCAAGCTTGGGCAAATGCATTCTGGAGATCCTGAAGAGTTTGCTGAAAACCATTAATCTGCTTTTGTCTTCTTTGATCCCCTAGACATTGGCCCACTATTATGTACATATTTATGAGTATCTGTTTGGCTTTGGTTTGAGGTCATCGTCATCATTTTTAATTTATATACCGTCTTTCTATCTTACAATACTCAAGGCAGTTTACAAGCTGAAGAAACAGAAAATGTACACCTGATAACAATCCAATGCAATACAAAAAGGTGATAATAAAAGAGAACTTTAAAATAAGCAACCTACATCAAAAAAGTAACATTCAACAATCATTAGAATAGTATAAAATAATAATATCAACATATGAAAGTTAAACAGAAGGTCCTGCTTACAAATGCTTTCAAATGCTCTTTTGCTATATTGCATTGCTAATCTTAGAGAATCGTGATGGTTTTAAACATAGTCAATGGTGAGTAGGAATTGGCTGCAGGGGACCAGGTAAGAAGGCTTTTATGAAGAAAGTTGGCTCTTTTTTCTATGGAAGATGATCATATCTAGTCTACAGTGGTGCCCCGCAAGACGAATGCCTCGCAAGACAAAAAACTCGCTAGACGAAAGGGTTTTCCGTTTTTCGTGGTGCTTCGCAAGACGAATTTCCCTATGGGCTTGCTTCGCAAGACGAAAACATCTTGCGAGTCCTTGCAAGTTTTTTCCCTTTCCCCCCCTTTTTCTAAGCCGCTGATAGCCGCTAAGCCGCTAATAGCGCTAATCCGCTAAGCCGCTAATGGCCGTGCTTCGCAAGACGAAAAAACCGCTAGACAAAGAGATTCGCGGAACAAATTATTTTCGTCTTGCGAGGCACCACTGTACTTCTGGCAGTGCAGGAATCTGCAGCTGTCCCGTATGGGGATCAAATCTGCAACCTTGGCATTATCGATGCATATAGAGACCTATAAGCCAGGCTAGAGGCCTTGTGCCTATGGTTTCTTTGTAGTGCCTTGTCTTGTGCGAGGAGCAGCTTTACTCCCAAGGTTGTAAACACATTCCTAAGTGTCTACATTTGAAAAGGAGATGTGCTCTGCTCAAACGTCCTAACCCCCTCAGGTAGAATGGAATGCAAAGAGATCACATGCAGAACTCTTTCTTAGAGAGAGTTCTTTGCTCGCTTGCTCAATGAATAGGCAATGAAGGAAAGACCATACATGGTATAATTAGTACTGTGTTGTAACTTTCGATTGGAGGACGTTTATGCATATGTATTGCTTTAATAGGTAACAGCTATGTATATTAAGGAGGCCCCACCCTTTTGGGGTTTTGCTCAGCTTTTGGAAAGTGACCCCACTGAGCCCTTATTGCTAGCAATAAACACCCTTTGTTTTCTCACTGCCGCGTGGAGATTTCCTTCAGCCTCAAACGTTGATTTTTGCAACATTTCCAGCACCATACTCTAACCTGTGGGTAGGCAAACTATGGCCCGGGGGCCGGATCCGGCCCAATCGCCTTCTGAATCCGGCCCGCAGACATTCCAGGAACCAGCGTGTTTTACATGAGTAGAATGTGTCCTTTTATTTAAAATGCATCTCTGGGTTATTTGTGGGGCCTGCCTGGTGTTTTTACATGAGTAGAATGTGTCCTTTCATTTAAAATGCATCTCCGGGTTATTTGTGGGGCATAGGAATTGGTTCATTCCCCCGCCCCCCCTAAATATAGTCCAGCCTGTGTTTTTGTTTTTTAAAAAATATTTTTTATTGATTTTCTTTTCTCATAACAAATGTTCAGTGTCATCACTGAACATTCATTTTCTAATTTCCCCTTCCCCGTTGACTTCCCCCAACTTCCATTTCTGGTTTATTAGACCAAATGTTACATTCTGCTGCTTGTACATAATATTCTATTATCACTAATTATATTGTTCTCTGTAAATAAAGTTGTAAATGTTTATTTAAATCCTGCTAACGAGTCCATTTTATTTTGTTTTGTTTCTGCAAGTGTGTTGTAAAAGGTTCCCATTCTTTTCCAAGGTCACTATTGTCCTTTTCACACAGTTTGTCCCTTAACTAGTCCTCCTGTGTTTGATAAGATAGTCAGCTGTTGTGCAGCTGGCCTTGTGGCTTGGGCTTCTTGGGCCTTAAACATGCAGGGAAATTATTTAACTAGGAAGCCATGCAGCCATGTGCTTTAGCAGAGTGCTCCTAATCTTCAGATGAGACTTTTCAATTGATTGCAGGTGAGTAGTGGCGACGGTTCTCTACTGAGAGATTGGTTAAAGCTCTATTTTGGAAGAGTTTCATTTGGAAAGTGAGCCCAGCAGCCGCTCATTTAGACCATGAACTGTTTGTCAATACTGACAATTAGTGAAGTAAAGATCCCATCGACCGCACAACAAGAATCGATAGGCGTTGTACTTGTTAAGTTATTTACCGCAGAGTGTATTAAAGCTTGTAGATTTCCCATAAATCCTTTAAATCTCCCCTGCCAAGTGAGACCCTAAATGCCTCCACTACATACACATTTATGGTTGGGCACGATAGGGTGGTTTTAGTAGACCAGGAGCTCCCAGATCCTGACCTCTATTTGAGGAATGCTACTTTTTCAATAAGGGACGGGGGTGGCGCTCTGGTCTAATCCACTGAGCCTCTTGGGCTTGCCAATCAGAAGGTCGGTGGTTTGAATCCCCGTGACAGGGTGAGCTCCCATTGTTCGGTCCCTGCTCCTGCCAACCTAGCAGTTCGAAAGCACGTCAGAGTGCAAGTAGATAAATAGGTACTGCTCCAGCAGGAAGGTAAACGGCGTTTCCATGCGCTGGTCTGGTTCGCCAGAAGTGGCTTAGACATGCTGGCCACATGACCTGGAAAAACTGTCTGTGGACAAACGCTGGCTCCCTCAGCCAGTAAAGCAAGATGAGTGCCACAACCCCAGAGTCGTCTGCGACTGGACTTAATGGTCAGGGGTTCTTTACCTTACTTTTTCAATAGGCCAAGCTAAGCAGTTGGCTCCTTACCTCTCTCACCCTGACCGAGCCACTGTGATCCATGTGACGGTCACCTCCAAGCTTGATTATTGTAACTCACTCTACATGGGGCTGCCCTTGAAGCTGACCGAGAAACTCCAGCGGGTGAGACTCCTTACAGGATCCTCGCCGTGGGATCACATTCACCCAGCGCTATACCAGCTGCACTGGCTCCCGGTGGAGTACAGGATCAGGTTTAAGGTGCTGGTTTTAACCTTTAAAGCCCTATACGGCTTAGGACCCTCGTACCTACGGGACTACCTCTCCTGGTATGTCCCACAGAGGACCTTATGGTCTTCAAACAAAAACATCTTGGAGATCCCGGGCCACAGGGAGGTTAGGCTGGCCTTGACCAGATCCAGGGCTTTTTCGGCCGTGACCCCAATCTGGTGGAACGCTCTGTCACAAGACTAGGGCCCTGTGGGACTCGACATCTTTCCACATGGCCTGCAAGACGGAGCTGTTCTGCCAGGCCTTTGGCCAAGGCACAGTCTGACCCTGTTTCTCCTTCTGTAATCCTCATAGAACTCTAGCCCGATGGTTGCCATTAATTTGATTCTGAATTGATTCTAGAATGTATTTTAATTAATTGACTGTGCGATTTTATGTACACTGTGCTATTTTTACTTGTTGTTAGCCACTCTGAGCCCGACTTTGGCCAGGGAGGGCGGGATACAAATAAAAAATTATTATTATTATTATTATTATTATTATTATTATTATTATTCTCTTGCTGTTAGTGTCAAACTGGTGGCAAAGGATATTGTGTGTGTGTGTGTGTGTGTGTGTGTGTGAAAGAGAGAGAGAGAGAGAGAGATTGGGTTTTGGTTTTATATTTTGATTTTGTTCTGTGAACTGCCCTGAGACCTCTGGGTATAGGGAGGTATATGAATTCAATATATAATAATAAATAATAAATAAATAAATAAAGGAGTATTTGCCATGGGTTGCATTCAGCAGTGTCCCATTCATGAACAGCTCTTTTATCTAGGGAAGACTTCCGCAAATGGAAGTCGGGGAAGCTGTCGGGGAATTTGCAAATTTGCAAAGGGGAATTTGTGAAAAACATTTCCTTGCACTGTTTGTTTTCATGGAAGCCTCTGCTGAATGAAGGAACCTTCCATCAATGGAAGAGAACACAAGTGAACACAACCTGACACATGTCCCGGTTATATTGACCGTGATGAGTGAGATTTTGAATGAAAAAACCTGAGCTTTTAGACCAGTCCAAATCAAAGAGTCCATCCCACTGGCTTTCAATAATTCTATACGGTAAGTACAGTAGATTTTGTTCTCTTGGGTTTTTCTTTCACATGGCATCAAGAGATACTGGAATTCTTTTTTTGCAGAAAGTCCCAATGCACACTTGAAACTCCTATTAAGTCCTGGATTTATTATAATTTCCTCTAACGTCTACTTGGTTTCACAAAATGAATTCATTTATGCCAACCTTATTTCCCGTAGTTGTTGAAAATGTTTGGATTAGAATCGTCAACATCAGTTCTGGCTGTTTGATGTTGCAAACCTCAAAGTTATTCATATGAGTATAGAAGCAGAGTGCAGAGTGTCTATAATACATTATAGACAGTTTTATAATTTCTTTATCAATATAGTAAAGTTAGTAAACAAAAGTTTGCAAACAAAATTTTCAGAGTACCAGAAATTTATATGCTGTTGCTCCTTAGAGACAAACTATGATGGCATGTGTCAGGTCCCAGCTCACAAAGGACCAACGCCCAGCTGTAGTTATGTACAAAAGTCTTTATTGAAGTTCAGTTTCCATTTCAAAGCCGCAGCGTGCCGCTCTACGTCTTAAAGTCTAGACCGGCGAAGTTCCGTCTGACTCTCCTCCCCTTCCACACCAGTTTAAGACTCTAGGCTTGCTCCACCTCTTCCTTAGCTCCTTCCTCCTCTGGGCCCTCCTGCCCGCTGGGGTTTCATCCTTTCTGGACTCTTCTGACGCTGACCCCCCTGATTCTTGCCCCTCCTTCCGGCGGGCTTTAGGACCTGTTCCCTATCCGGGCTACCTGCTGTGCCGCTCGCCTGTACATTTGAACTTGGCACGCGCGCCCAGCCGGCAACCTTCCTCTTGACCGTTCCCTCACTCTCCGATGGAGGTGTGGCCAACCCTGACTCATCTTCTCTCGCTGGTGGTGAATACACTGGCCCTGATACCTGGGACTCCTCCCCCCCCCACTACGCTCTGGTGGGGAAGTTGGTCCTGATTTCCAACTGCTGCTCTGGGAGTCCCCGCTGGCCCCTTGCTTCTGGGGTGTCCCCCTTGGGGCCCCCCTTACCCTGGCCATCGGCGCCCCCTTCTGTGAATCTTCCGATTCGCTGGAGAGGCTCATGGAATCTCTCGGGCTACTGTCATCTTCTCCTACGCTGCCCTCGGATTGCTCCCCCTCGCTCTCCATCTCCTCCCCTCCCTGCGCTCTCGCTGCGTCCCTGACAGCATGGATTTTTGTAGGTTCTTACCTCATTAGATTAATGAAAAATGTATGAAATATTGTGTTATTTTTCTAATAACAGTTCCTAAAAATTCAGCAGAGGATAGTTTAAAAGTGCTAAGGAACAATAACATGCTTTCTAAAAAGCCTGAAAGAATAAGGAGGTATTCCCTTCATGCTTTAAAGGTGACAACTTGGGTGCTAGGCATGCCTGTCTGGAGATGGAATTCTACAGCCAGGGTGCCACCACTGAAAAGTCTTCCTCTTCACTGGCCACCCAGCTCATTGCTGCTCTGTGACCTGTCAAACTGCAGGTCTACATTCAAGTAGCTTTCTTACACACAAGAGCATTCCAAACCATGACCCTTCACTCCAGTTCAAGAAGGTATAGTACACTCTCAGACTATCCAGCTTTTCCTATTTTCCAGGGACAGTTCCAGATTTACAGAAGCTGTCCCACTTTCTGATTTGATCCCAGAATGTCCCATTTTTCCTTAGGACACCCCTATTTTCATCAGAGAAATATTAGAGAGTATGGAGTTATCAAACGTATCCATTCTGAAGGAAATCAGCCCTGAGTGCTCACTGGAAGGACAGATCGTGAAGCTGAGGCTACAATACTTTGGCCACCTCATGAGAGGAGAAGACTCCCTGGAAAAGACCCTGATGCTGGTAAAGGTTGAGGGCACAAGGAGAAGGGGACGACAGAGGACGAGATGGTGGGACAGTGTTCTCGAAGCTACCAGCATGAGTTTGACTAAACTGCGGGAGGCAGTGGAAGACAGGAGTGCCTGGCGTGCTCTGGTCCATGGGGTCACGAAGAGTCGGACACGACTAAACGACTAAACAACAACAACAGTGGAGTTATCAGACCCCCAAGCCATCTGAAGGCAGCCTTGTATAGGGATTTTTTTTTAAAAAAAATGTTGTATATGTTGGAAACTGCCCAGAGTGGCTCTGGCAACCCAGTCAGATGGGCAGGGTATAAATAGTAAAATTGTTGTTGTTGTTGTTACTATTATTATTACTACTACGGAACAGGACGTCCATGTTTTCATCAGAGGAATGTTGGAGGGGAGCTGGTGTAATTTGTGAATTAGCTAATGAATTAATTTCTGCGAGGTAGTATTCTTCTTTTTTCTTTTCATTTTTACTACAATGTTAATCAATCTGTTCCTCTGGATAGAGTGCGTTTTTCTCCAAGGTTGTATTTTTAAAAAAGTACTATTTGGAAATCCGCATTTTAAAAACCATGTATAAACAAGAAGGTGCTAATGAACACAAGGCAGATGCTGTTTCATAATATGTTAGCTCCTAAGGTTAAAGCTTTGCCTCATTTAAATTAACAGAAGGCTTTGGGGTTGTTTTTTTTTTTTTTTAAAAAAAAGGCTATTTACTTCACAACAGCTAACACTGCATTTCCAAATAGCAGCCCTTCCTTGAATTCCCCCACCCTCCCCGTTTCTATGCAGACACCAAGTAATGGTCCTCTTCTATCTCAATAGTTTATCATGGGTCTCTCAGCACACAATAAAAGATTCTTCCCTCTGTGTTTGGGGTTGCAAACTGAGAAGTGAGATAAGGAAAAGCAGTCGGAATGAAATCCTCTCAAACAAGTGAAGAACAGCCATTTCTGAATGAAAAACAAGGTAGCTCTCAGCAACAGATAACCCAGCCTGCCTCTGATCTTGACAGTCTATGACAGGGTTGCTAACCGAAGGGCAAACTCCTTTAGTGGTTCCTCCATCATATCAAGGCTCAGCCTTGCTCGTTACTTTAACCAGAGCTATACTGGTCCAAATGCTTGTCAAACTAGTATGCTGCAGCAATGACAACGTGGCTGTGTTTGGAGTCAGGCCACACAACTGGATTATTATTTATTCTTCTTATTTATTAAATGTGCACACTGCCCTTCACCCTTAGATCTCAACGTAAATTCACAAGATGAATTGGCATGTGGGTTGAGTGGTTATCCATAGGACTTTGTATGTGGTCGTCAAGGCAATGCCATTAAAGTGCACTAAAGGTAAAAGGACCCCGGACCATTAGGTCAAGTCGTTGCCGACTCTGGGGTTGCGGCGCTCATCTCACTTTATTGGCTGAGGGAGCTGGCGTACAGCTTCCGGGTCATGTGGCCAGCATGACTAAGCCGCTTCTGGCAAACCAGGGCAGCGCACAGAAACGCCGTTTACCTTCCCACTGGAGCAATACCTATTTATCTGCTTGTACTTTGACGTGTTTTTGAACTGCTAGGTTGGCAGGAGCAGGGACCGAGCAACGGGAGCTCACCCCATCGCGGGGGTTCGAACCGCCAACCTTCTGATCATCAAGTCCTAGGCTCTGTGGTCTAACCCACAGCGCCACCCGCATCCCTAGTGTGGTGCATTTGCCCAGTCGCTGAGTCTGCTGGATGTGGCTGGTTCAAGCATTTCCTTGAAACTGTGGCTGCTGAATCTGTGGACATGGGCACGTCAGTCCTGCCACATTATCCCTCTGCCCATTGCCCTGCCCATTCCGTCTCCAGCCTTCTGCATGTTGAGCAGTGAAGCTCTGTGGGAAGTTGTGCATGCTTGAATTTGCTCCCTTTGTGTAATTGTGAAACCTGAAAAAGTGTGTTTGTATCCCTGGTGGGCTGGGAAGGGGCTGTTTGCCCTGTCCTAGCCATGCTAGGAGGACTGTCTTGCCAAATGCAAGGAGGTTCTTTTCAAAAGAGATTCAGAACCAATACAAAACACAAGTGAGTGAGAAGATTAAAGATTTTATTCTAAACAGCAAGCAATACAGTAGTACATCTACTTATGTTCACCTCCAGTTACGTATCCTTCGGGACACGTACGCGGCAAACCCGGAAGTATTTTTCCGGGTTTCGCCATACGCGGATGTGCAAAAGCACTAAACCTTGTTGCACACATGCGCAGAAGCGGCACCTCCGGTTGCAAATTACCGGAGGTATACATACCAAGCATTTAAGCACTTCCACCTGCCACTTGGAAGCCATCAAGAAGCAGCGAAGGAACTCCCCAGGTAGCTTCACTTTGCACGGCCCTGAGGCCGGATCAGTCTGTGCATGAGCTTCTCAGAAACTAGCACCAAACCATCCGATTCATAGCTAGCCTGTTAGCCTGTGTGGCTTGCTGGGCTGGCTATGTGCAGATTATACATTAGCCACCCTCTCCCAATGCCTCGCTTTTGTGATTCAAGGACCCGCCACCCGCTTGGGGATAAGAAAGACACATGGACACAGTATATTAGGTTAATGGGCTAAAAAAGGCCACAACTTTATTGATTACAGCATGTGAGAGGTATTGGCTTAGGCATTGGATAAAACAACAGAGCGTGACTCCACCCCCTCAGGGAGGGGTGAGTCTATCAAGGGTTAACCACCAGTGGGAGGAGCCTGTTGATGCAAATACAACTGAAAGCTCCCCCTGATGTCACCGGGGGTCGTGCCATGGCCCTGTCACCGGGGGTCGTGCCATGGCCCTAGCCACCAGCAAGGGCATCGGACAGGATAACAAGAAGCAGCAGCACAATGGCTGAGACACGCTGCCGGGCCGCGTTTGAGCCGATTTGCTGCCTACCTGGGGGGCGTGGCGCGACAGCCAGACCAGCTGGGCAGGGGCTGGAACGCCCTCTGCCAAAGTGGGAAACGGATCCTGCTCACAACTCCTCCCCTCTGTAAGGAGGAGAGGCTTTTCAGACAATGTCCAACATCAAAGAAAGTACCCAGCACTATTGCTTCCTTCCAACAGATTAGGACATTAAAGGTTGTTCTCATGCCATCAAAGAATTTAAGAGATAGGGAGTGGGGAGGAACAGGGGGCAGGAAACGGTAACCATGTCAGATCACTTAACTCCTGTGTGTGATGGATGCTTTTAAAGAATTAGAATTAGGACCTGATGAAGTCACACCTGCAATGCAAACCTGTAGAACTCTATCCAGGAGTAATAGGGCTTAATCCCAGGTGAGTGTCCATGTACCAGGAATAGGCAAACCTTCCGGTACCATGTGGCACTCAGAAATCTCCTTGTCTATTCCACGTCTTCCAGGTTACATCCCTCACCAGCCCTGCTTTGCACCCTCCCTCTTGGCCTGCCTAAAATGTGTGAAAATGGATGCTGCTGCTGCTGCTAGTAATGTTTGCTTGCCTTTTTTTTTTGGTGAGCTGGCCAGTGAATTATTAAAATGGCTCTGGGTCTGAATCATAGAATCATAGAATCATAGAATAGAATCATAGAATCATAGAGTTGGAAGAGACCAGAAGGGCCATCGAGCCCAACCCCCTGCCAAGCAGGAAACACCATCAGAGCACTCCTGACATATGGTTGTCAAGACTCTGCTTAAAGACCTCCAAAGAAGGAGACTCCACCACACTCCTTGGCAGCAAATTCCACTGTCGAACAGCTCTTACTGTCAGGAAGTTCTTCCTAAAGTTTAGGTGGAATCTTCTTTCTTGTAGTTTGGAGCCATTGCTCCGTGTCCGCTTCTCTGGAGCAGCAGAAAACAACCTTTCTCCCTCCTCTATATGCCATCCTTTTATATATTTGAACATGGCTATCATATCACCCCTTAACCTCCTCTTCTCCAGGCTAAACATGCCCAGCTCCCTTAGCCGTTCCTCATAAGGCATCGTTTCCAGGCCTTATGAGGAACGGCTGTGTGGATAGCACACCAGCATGACTCTACATCCTCTCGTGATTAAAAGACCAAGGTGAAATTTTCAGCACTATCAAGTTAGAATGTTACCAGTTGCCACTGACCGCAATTTTTCTTATTCTAATTTTGAATCTGTGGTTGTAATTTAAATAATGGCCTATTAACTAGAAATCATTAAATGTGTCTTCAAAGTGGCTGAATTTGGAATTACATTTTTTGTTTGATTGCTTTATAGCTTATACAAATATCAATACCGAACTGGGCACATTTATAGTTAGTTAAGGCACTGATGATAGTAGAAGTGTACAATATTTTCTGGGCTAGTACACTATATGTGCACCAGCCCCGCTGACCCACTTACAGAAGAGGATATATTTGCATATAATTTGCATATGCATGTGTCATACACAAATATGTGTCCTCTTTTGCAGGTGAGGTTGAGGAACCAAATATAAATCAATTGCTCACGTGTAAGAAAACGTCTGACAGAAAGAATGGGAACTGGAAAAGCTTCACTCACAATGGCTTTTCCAGACTTGAAATGCTTGACCTGTTGAAGGTCTGCCTGTCATGCAGCTGTTAAAGGCACACCCCCCCCCAAATGCCAACTCGAAATCAAATATTAGAAAATGAGACAGAAGCAAGAAAAGCCCACTAAAGCAGTGTTTCCCAACCTTGGGCCTCCAGCTGTTTTTGAACTACAATTCCCATCATCCCTGACCACTGGTCTTGCTAGCTAGGGATGATGGGAGTTGTAGGCCAAAAACATCTGGAGGCCCAAGGTTGGGAAACACTGCACTAAAGGGGAAGAGAAAACATCAGCTCTCAAGGAGCCCAGGAATTCCGCTTAACTGGTGTCCAAACAACTTACACATCAATCAGAGCTCTGACTTTACTCATTGGCAAAAGATACAGAAAGGCCAGAGTGGCCAGGCTGGCTCATTCACAGAAATCACTTAGAAATTTGCCTCTACAAATTTTCTTCCTAGGAGGGCAAGAGAATCAATTTCTTTTAAAATGGAAGCTCAGAGTTTAGGGGCTCTGTTGTAGCCTCTACATCAGTACTCCTTGTGGTCGCACGTCAGTGGCATGTTATAATACATATATGCTATTAATTATTTCTCTTGTTTTAGGGAAAGTCAATTTAAGCGTTTCAATTAGGAATTTAGTCAGTCCCTCCTTGATTCTGAATTGCCTGATCTCCTTTGCAAGGTGGCACTGGTGTGTCAGCAATCTGTTGTTCTTTTGTCTCCGATTTGTTGTCTCGGTTCAGACCATTTTAGAGGCATAGTTTGCTACGGTGTACAGCTCACATACTTATGTTACTTATGTGCCTGCACATTTATGCTTTGATTGAATCAAGGCAGAAAAAAAGTGTCCTGCTGAGAGTATGCGATCACATCAGGGTTCCTTTTTGCATAGTATATAATCAGCGCACACAGGCAGTGGTGCACATCAGTAACCTGTAAGAGAGAGAGAGAGAGAAAATGACAGCTGAATTGAAAACTGTGGCAAAGTAAGCATGCACCAATTCAGATATTAGTTTAAATGAAAAACCAGTAGACATGCGATTGCCTTTGGTAGCATTGCACATGCTAAGTTTTTGCAGTTTCTCACAAAAGTCCACATGGCACCATGCAATCGAAGTTCTTTTGTGGTAAAGATTGGTTATTTATCTATATAGAGAAAGTAAATACACATGCTAATCCCTTTTTCTTGGCAGCAAGAATACTGCTCAACAGAAAAGTAGCTATTTTGCTATTTTGCAAGCTGACAACATGATAGAACAGCTAGAACAGAACTTTATCCCCAGCTTTTAAAAGACAATTAATGTTTTTAAAAAGAAGGAAAGAAAGGGAAACCAGCACTGAAGTCCCATTAAAGCTTTAGTTAAAACTGCAAAGCCAGAAAATTCAAAAGATCAAGTTTGTAATTCTGTCTTTAATTCCTCTTCTTGCAATTATACACTTCATCTCAGGAGTCCTTAGAGCAGTAGGTGATCTTGCCTAACCTGTAATTTCCATTTACCTTTGCACAATGGGTAGGAGAAGGACAAACTTGACTTTGAAATTCCTTGCTGTTGTAGGCATCAAGCAGCCAACTTCTGCCATTAAAATGCACTTCAAACAACTATGATCCTGTGCTTTTGGAAACAATCTAACATGCCCAGGCACTGGTTATTATTTGCTTGAAGCTATTAGCAAGGTGGATGGACTCATTAAGCTTTGCTTTTCAGCTCTGACGGGAAGCACTTTTTCATTTTAATAACATGTTACAAAATAAAAAAAATAAAATATATTGTTAAAGTACCATGGAATTCAACTGCTACTTAATTGCCCCCGTTACCAAAATCTGCATGGTGCATGCATTGAAATAGTGAACATGTGGCTTTTAGTACATTTTATTTTCCTTGAAAATACATAGCGTTTCCTTTCTCCAACCCCCTACAAGGTGTCAGAGCAGGGTTTGCCAAAGTAATGTTCTTCAGATGTAGTTGATCTACAAACCCTATCATCCTATGATGGCTGGGAGTCTGATGGAAGTTGGATTCCAACAGCTTATGAAGTGCACCCTCACATTAAACTCTAGAGAGTCTTGGGTTCAAAATGCAGCTCAGCCATTAAACCACTAATTGCACCATCATATGCATGCTTACTTAAAAGTAAGCCTCGTGTGTTCAGGTCCTGCCCTTGAATCTGGAGGCACTTGGCTGAAAAAGTGGTATCAAAATAAGAGATGAAGATGAAATCTCTGAAGGAACCAAGGTATGGAAGAAAAGGCGGCTATGAGAAAATTGTGTTCTGAACTGTTACTTTCCTCTGAGTCGTTATTTACTTATGTAGACTATTTTCTTCCTAGATTTCCAGAGATACTGTAGCATTTGTGCTAAGAAACTAACCTTTGAACCAAGAGGTCTATAGTTCAAACATTATCTCTGCCATGAACACACTAGAGAAGACACCAGAGTATTGTGGCACCCTTCAAACACCAACAACTCTTATCATGACAAATGTTGTGAAAGATTAGCGCTTCCATGAATGTTTATTCCATAATAAAATTTCTAAATCTTTATTCTCTGACTTGATACTGGTGAGAGAATACTGTATCCTCCTTGCAGATAACACAAGCGTTTGTTGTTGTTGTTTAGTCGTTTAGTCGTGTCCGACTCTTCGTGACCCCATGGACCAGAGCACGCCAGGCACTCCTGTCTTCCACTGCCTCCCGCATTTTGGTCAAACTCATGTTTGTAGCTTCGAGAACACTGTCCAACCATCTCGTCCTCTGTCGTCCCCTTCTCCTTGTGCCCTCCATCTTTCCCAACATCAGGGTCTTTTCCAGGGAGTCTTCTCTTCTCATGAGGTGGCCAAAGTATTGGAACCTCAGCTTCACGATCTGTCCTTCCAGTGAGCACTCAGGGCTGATTTCCTTCAGAATGGATAGGTTTGATCTTCTTGCAGTCCATGGGACTCTCAAGAGTCTCCTCCAGCACCATAATTCAAAAGCATCAATTCTTCGGCAATCAGCCTTCTTTATGGTCCAGCTCTCACTTCCATACATCACTACTGGGAAAACCATAGCTTTAACTATACTGACCCTTGTCGGCAAGGTGATGTCTTTGCTTTTTAAGATGCTGTCTAGGTTTGTCATTGCTTTTCTCCCAAGAAGCAGGGGTCTTTTAATTTTGTGGCTGCTGTCACCATCTGCAGTGATCACGGAGCCCAAGAAAGTAAAATCTCTCACTGCCTCCATTTCTTCTCCTACCTTAATACCTTTTATGAGATTATATATATATATATAACAGTGGCACTGTGGTCTAAACGCTGTGGCACTGTGGTCTAAACCACTGAGCCTCTTGGGCTTGCTGATCCAAAGGTTGGCTGTTCGAATCCATGTTACGGGATGAGTTCCCATTGCTCTGTCCCAGCTTCTGCCAACCTAGCAGTTCAAAAGCATACCAGTGCAAGTAGATAAATAGGTACTGCTGTGGTGGGAAGGTAAACGGCGTTTCTTTGCGCTCTGGCTTCTGTTACGGTGTCCCATTGCACCAGAAGCAGTTTAGTCATGCTGGCCACATGACCCGGAAGGGGATGCTATTCTATTCTGCATCAACAGAAATCTAGTGTCCAGGTCAAGGGAAGTAACAGTACCTTGGACTATTTTGCCTTGGTCAGACCATACGGGAATACTGTGTGTAGTTCTGGACATCACAGTTTGAGAAGGATAGTGACAAACTGGAATGTGTCCAGAGGAGGGCAGCCAAGATGTTCAAGGGTCTGCAAACCAAGCCTTAGGAGGAATGGTTGAGGGAGTTGGGTAGGTTTAGCCTGGGAAAGAGGACACTGAGATAGCATCTTCAAATATCTAAAGGACCCGAATCAATGGCTTCAAGGTATAAGAAAGGAGATTCTGACTGAACATCGGAAAGAACTTTCTGACAGTGTTAGATAGTCAAACAGACTCCCTCAGGAAATTGTGGACGTCCTTGGAGATTTTAAAGCAGAGGTTGGATGGCCATCTATCATGTGTGCATTAGTTGAGAATCCTGCATAGTGGGGGTTGGGCTAGAAAACCCTCAAGGTTCCTTCAAACCCTACAATTCTGTGATTCTACAATTCTGTTTGTTTTTTTGCTTTTTTTTTAAGAAATGTAAATTATAGTCAATAAACTTTTTGGTACGTTTTACAGATTGTGAAAATGTGGAGCCAGTATTTGATCCAAGTTTGTGCTTGAAATTTTGGGCCTGTCATTAATTGCCTTCCTGAGCCAAATGTGTGCTTTGCCTTAAAGACAGCAAGCGTTTTAAAAAGTTCATACCACACTTCTGCAGAGTGTGGCAGAAGGTGTTAAAGAAATATTGTTCTAACAAGGAGATGCATTTCCCCCTCAAACACCAGGCAAACTGCCGTCCAGCATGCTGAGTAACTGCCTGCAAATAATTAGGCCAGGGTGTTGGGAAAATAATATCTAAAATCTCAAGTAGACTCTGGTGTTTATAAATCAATACCAGCTGTTCCTGTTTATGTAATAGCTTGTAACAAAACAAGAGGAATTAAAAAGATGATTTGATAATGCATGCACCCAAGTTTTAGTCAGCTGCAAATACAAAGCAGACAATGTACTGAAGCTAAAAAGAAAAAAATGTGTGGCCTGCTCTACGGACTGGTCTGTAGCTGTGTTAATTTTGATTATAATACCTAGGGCAGTGGTTCTCAAACTTATTTCTCTGGGCCACCCTTTCAGAATAAAAATTTGCTTGCGCCACACCATTTTTAATTTTTTTTGAATAACAAATGCATTGGAAATCAAAATGAATCAATGCCTTCAGGGATAGCATCTCTAGCCTCCGTGGGGCAGCGGCTTACGAAGCAGGCTGCGGATATGTTCCCGAAGTGCCGGGCGCTCTGCTTTCAGCGCGCCACGCGCTCCGGGAAGCAGGCTGCTATCCGCGGCCGAGGGTGCCCTGTGGGACCTCCCGCGGGGCTCCCTCGGCTGCGGATATCTGCCCGGCGGCGAGGCGCTCTGCTTCTGCTCTTGCTTTTGAGAAAGGCATTCATGTTTTAAAGGCTGCGGAGAGGGTACGAGGAATGGCGTGGTGCTGGGAGTAGACCACTACTTCAGTGGAGTGAAGCCGCAAGCCATTACCGGAGAGCGTCAACTTTCTTCCCGACATTTGGACTGGAAATAAATACCCCGTGAGTAGAAGGAAATTTGGACTTTAAAAGAAATTTATACCTTTAATTTGGAACGAACGGGAGGATGTGCTAAAGGGAAGTCCGCACCCCCCTACATACAGACAATTTAAAGCAAGGAGCGAAAACCTAAGATCGGAATAAAAAATTTCGTGTCTTTTGGGACTGATAAGAGATTCCATTAATTTGTGAGAACAAGCTTTTATTTATTTTTAAGTTGCGCTGGAGGGAAGAGGTGAACTTTGAAAACTTTTGTGTACCCCCCCCCTGGACCCGGGAGCGTCCTGCATCAACCTAGCGTGAAAGAATAGGAGTTTGACAGCTGTCAATTGAGCTGTCAAACGGCTGGATCAAGATAAGAACTGCATTACTTTATATCTCTCTGATTTAAAGGTGTTACATTTAACTAGAAGTGGTTGGAAACAAAGTAAATAACAAGGTATAAGACTGTTGGCAAAGAACTCTAACAATGGCAATCCCCCTAGGGGGAACCAGTGACACTACAATGGCTGCAGAAGGAAAATTACTAGCACAAATAGAAAGAGCCTTTTTTCTCGTGGGAACTTTACAAGAGCAAGCTATGGCTATGGACAAACAACTCACGACCTTGATTGCTAAAACAAGCAATTTTGCTGATGGAACTAAGGATCTGACTCTGAAAGATTCTGCAGCTGAAACAGAAAAGATATCTTTGGAGCTGGTGGAAAAGGAGGCTGGAGGGGAAAAAGTACAGATAAAAAATTTTGAACAGGACCTTTTGCAGTCAGGGAACAGAGAAGTTTTTTGGATTACAAACCATGAGAAGAGAAAAGCAAAGGAGGAAGCCATTGGACACTATGGAACATGGGAAGTTAAAAGAGTAAAGAAACATAACTGGGACTTCCTCCTCTTTTCTGGCTTGGATGACTTTGAAATTTGGGGACCCCTGGCAGAACCCTGGCAGCAAGCTTTTCCAATTAGGTTTGATTCGAGAAAAGATGAAGTGACTGTGATAGACATCCCTCGAGATCTGAAGACCAACAAAAAAGACTACCAACAGAACAGACAGAGAGAGACTGAAAGAGACTTAAAGGCCTCTGATGTGAGGAATCCGGGCTAGGAGTTTCATGGGAGGACAGTTATTTGGGAAGGGACAGATACCTGGGCAGGGAGGAAGGGGGAAAAACAGAATTCAAAAATTTTATGATTTTGGGGTTTTATAATTTTGATTTATATTTCAATATAAAAAAGGGAAATTTATGGTATAAGAACCTTGATCAATCTTAGATAAAGGATCTAATGTATATAAGTGAATGGGACAATAAATTGGGCCTAACAGAAAGAATTAAGTCTAAACATAATAAGAATAGGGTTAAGGAGAGAAACAAGAACTTGCTGAATTAAATATGGAAATTGGGATGTATGGGGTGGGGTGGGGGGAAGTCAGGGAAAGAGGGTTATGAAAGTAAGGATATGAAAATATTCATGTGTGTGTGTGGTTTTTTTTTTTTTTTTTGTATGTGTTGTTATAAAATGTGAAAATCCAATAAAAATTTAATGGGAAAAAAAATGAAATATAACACGCAAAAAAAAAAAAAGAGAGAGAAAGGCATTCATGATTTTACTGGCTCACCATCATGGTGCTACAGATTAATGAAGCGATGTGGCCTTGCTATGCACAAAAAGACTAGAACCACACAAAAAATGCCAGAAGAATATGAATCTAAGATTATGTCTGTTCATAACTTTGTAATTGATGCTAGGAAGAGAAATGGATTTGAAATTGGCCAGATTGGGAATATGGATGAAGTCCCTCTAACCTTTGATGTGCCATCAAATAGGACTGTTGATCGGAAAGGTGCCAAAACTATCGCCATGAAAACCTCCGGACATGAGAAAACCCATTACACAGTTGTGTTGTCTTGCTGTGCAGATGGCACCAAATTGCCACCCATGTTAATTTTCAAAAGGAAACATTTCCAAAAGAAGTGATTCCACAAGGAGTTGTTGTACATGTTCATGAGAAAGGATGGATGGACAAAAATGGAATGAGAGTATGGGTTGAAAAAGTGTGGTCCAAACGTCCTGGAGGGCTTTTGAAAAACCTGCCTTATTAGTACTTGGCCAGTTTAGAGCACATATTAGCAAAACTACAAAAAAGCGCTTTAAAGAAGTGAAGATTCATCTAGCTGTAATTCCTGGAGGGCTTACCAGCCAGTTGCAACCTCTCGACGTTTCCATCAACAAACCATTTAAGATCTTTATGCGAGAAGAGTGGAACAAATGGATGGCTGCTGGTAATCATGATCTAACACCCACTGGACGAATGAAGAGGCCAACTATGACTCAAGTTTGTGAATGGGTGAAAACATCATGGCACTCGGTGAAGGAGGAAATCGTTGTCCGGTCATTCAAAAAATGTGGCATTAGCAATGCTTTGGATGGAAACGAAGATGATATTTTACATGAAGATAGCGAAGAAAGTGATGTCAGTGATTGTGAGCAACTGAGCTTCATAAATTCTGACTCTAGCAGTGATGAGTTCTTGGGGTTCACAGAAGACTAGAAGAGTACTCAAACCTTAAAGTCTCTTTTCATTTTTTAATGGCAGTGATGATGGTTCTTAATGCCACTGTTGACTGCTGTTCACTTTACATGGCTGTATTATGATTCTGATATACTGGTTGTTTATTAAATGCAGCAGTTTATACAACATTTGATTCAGAATATTTTTTACTGGTTTTTCTCCTCTAAAAACTACGATAGGTGTGTTTTTAAAAGCTCGGGCTGGGGGGGGGAAATAATATTTTTTTTTCTTTATTCCCTCCCCCCCAAAAAAACTAGGTGTGTCCTATGGACCGGTGTGTCCTATAGGGCGAAAAATATGGTAAATGTCGTTTCTATGCGCTCTATCTTCTTTCTTCGTTTGACCAGCTTTGAGCTAGGACTGCTCTGCTAGCTCTCATTATTCCCCCATATGAGGTAGATCCACATGTACATATTTGTAACTAAGTATGCCTTCAGGAATCCAACTGTGAACTGATGTAAGTAAACTTCTTTTAGTGACTTTGAATAAGATTGTGGTGTCTTTATTCTTTTAAGAGGGATTCAAGGGAATTTACCAGGAATGTACAATTCAATCTGAGTGTGCTGGTCCCGGGGGGGAAGGTTACCGTTGGCGTAGTCAAAGTCCGGTCCTAGGTCAATAGCCTGGAAACAGTTCCGAAGGAGCAGAACGAGGTCCGAAGCAGGAAGCCGGGCGGGGACAGGAACACTGGAGGAACAGGACTGGATGCTGGCCGAAACAGCTCTTCATCGACGTTGCTCCCACAACCTGGGACCGGGCTGACTGGCCTTTATCTTCTCTGAGGCCAGGGGCGGCCCCGGCCCCCAGGAGACCCGCTTCTCCTGGCCTTAAGGCGAGCACTCCTCCTGGGAGAAACCAGTTCCCTTCGCCTCTCTGCCCTGAGCCTCTGCAGTTCAGGAGAGGCTGAAGGGTTACTGGGCCCAGGGGGAGACTCACCTGCAGGCACTGAGTCCTCAACCACCTCTGGAGCCAGAGTGGAATCACCTGGTGCCTGCTCCTGAGGATCCGGCACAGGCGCTTCAGAATCAAGGCCCTGCCCCAGTTTAGCCGGCCCTGGAGGCGGGGACTCCTGTGCAGGCTGGGATTCCTCTGGTTCAGCCTCTGAATCGGAATCCCAGGCCATCACTCTGAGACAGATGGAATTGTGTAATAGTGAGAGGCTCACACGAGCCTGCAACCAGCTATCTGCTGTGCATGTAAGAAGGGGACTGTAACTCTGCTACAGAAAGGAACTTGCTAGCACAATTTAGGAAGGATAGTAATAAATAATATATTCTCTCCTGCCCCTCATTCCCACAATCAGCACAAAGGCAGGATTCAGAAGGAAAGACACTCAGAAAGATATACGGATCCGGCCCCCAGGCCTTAGGTTGCCTACCCTGTGCAAGACCCAGTACATCTCCGGTTCACACCACCCATCATTCGGTGACTGGCTTTAGCTTCTGCCTTCTGCGGCTTCTGCGAAACATATTGCTCTGCTTTCCTTTGGACCACATCAATGAGGTTGCCATCTGGGCAGCCCTTCCACACACACTGCCCAGGCTTGCACCCTGGGAGGCCACTTGGTTCTGCTAACGCAGAAATTTGACTTCATCCCTGGAGGCGCACTCTCGAGACAGACAGATGCCAAGAGCAGTGGCTTCGAAAAGGATTTTGAGCACCAAGATTCCCAAGGATTGCCATTTCCTGTGGGCTCCTGGGCTTTTTCCTAGGAGCAAGAAACCCTGGTAAACTAATGGTGACAAACCTCAACTTTGCTGCTGCTACTCGGATAGTTTCAGCAAGGGGGCTAGATGCATAGCTATCAACTTCCCCCCCCTTTTTAAGGGAAATTCCCTTATTCCGAATAGGATTCCTCGCAAGAAAAGGGAAAAGTTGACAGCTATGGAGATGTTCTGGAGATGGCTGGTTGCAGATGAAGGGTTGAGGGTATTGAGCTTTTTCACTTGTGCAGGCATAGGCAAACTCCGGCCCTCCAGATGTTTGGGACTACAATGCCCATCACCCCTAGCTAACAGGACCAGTGGTCAGGGATGATGGGAATTGTAGTCCCAAACATCTGGAGGGCCGGAGTTTGCCTATGCCTGCACTTGTGCTTCATTATCTCTTTATCCATCTTTTGCAACCTTGAGAAGACGACCCAGCATTTAGATAACGCAGTAAGAAAGTTTCAAAACACCATTTTATCAATTACTGCTAATCGTGCATTCTGTAAAGGGATTTAGTAAACAAGCAGAATGTATTTGATATTTGACACCATTTGACACTTTGTAAAGATTACCAAACTACTGGGCGGATAGTGAGAATAAAGGATTCCTAATGATTTGCTAGGGATGTGGGTGGTGCTGTGGGTTATACCACAGAGCCTAGGACTTGCCGATCAGAAGGTTGGCAGTTTGAATCCCCGCGATGGGCTGAGCTCCTGTTGCTTGGTCCCTGCTCCTGCCAACCTAGCAGTTTGAAAGCACGTCAAAGTGCAAGTAGATAAATAGGTACCGCTTCGGCGGGAAGGTAAACAGCTTTTCCGTGCACTGCTCTGGTTCGCCAGAAGCGGCTTAGTCATGCTGGCCACATGACCCGGAAGCTGTACTCTGGCTCCCTCGGCCAATAAAGCGAGATGAGCGCCGCAACCCCAGTGTCAGCCATAACTGGACCTAATGGTCAGGGGTCCCTTTACCTTTACCTTTAATGACTTGCTAGTCAAGTGTAAAAAGCAATGGGTTCATAATACTGGTAATCAAATAACAGTATCTCAGTGGAAACACAACCTTCAAGCTGCAGTAGCAGTTCATATGAAATCATATGTCTACAAGTGCTGGTTAGATGGTATCTTGCCATGAAACAGATACTATGATGAGCATAATATGGTGATAAAAGTGCTATAAGAGATATTGGTTATTGCCATTGTTGGAGATCTTGCTATAAAATTCACCGTTGGGGAAGGGAAGGGGACATGCAAAAATGGTCACAGATACAATAGGCTATATTTTCCTAAATTGATTTATTTTATTTTATTTATATACCACCTTAAACCTGAAGGTCTCTGGTTGTACTTTCAGGATATCTGGAGTGGAGGGAAATGATATGGCTTTGATATTAATATTTCACCTAGAAAAGAAGCAAGGTGCTAGAAAAGAAGACATATCAAATTTCTGAAAGGGCTTAATGGTTGCCAGTACTATGGTTAACGGATGAATTAACAAAACTTATTTTGTAAGCTTAGCAAAGGAAAAATACTTTTGAATTGTTTTCACCAAATGTGGGACGTGTTTCTTTTAGAGGAGAATCAATTTGTAGATTATCAAGTAGCATCGAGTGGCTCCCACACAGTCATATTATTTGTACTGTGTCATGAAATGGAAATTGTAATCTTATTTTATTTCAGTAAAAAGTGGGGTTTTAAAATCATGGTAAATTCCTTCTTTGAAAATCTTCTAGCATGATTCCTGTGCTGGACCAAACAACACCAAAGGAAGGTTGCTCTTATTTATTTACTATTCGGCAGACTTCTAAAGGTAAAGGTGAAGGACCCCAGTCGCGAACGACTCTGGGGTTGCGGCGCTCATCTTGCTTTACTAGCCAAGGGAGCCGACGTTTGTCCACAGACAGTTTTCCTGGGTCACGTGGCCAGCATGACTAAGCCGCTTTTGGCAAAACCAGAGCAGCACACAGAAATGCAGTTTACTTTCCTGCCAGAGCGGTACCTATTTATCTACTTGCACTTTGACGTGCTTTCGAACTGCTAGGTTGGCAGGAGCTGGGACCGAGCAATGGGAGCTCACCCTGTCACGGGGATTCGAACCACTGACCTTCCGATCGGCACACCCTAGGCTCTGTGGTTTAGACCACAGCGCCACCCGCGTCCCTGGCAGACGTCTAGTCCATAGGTATTATAATAGTAGGTATTATGAGTGTTATCTTAAAAATGCACCACTTTGTATTATTCATCTGTAGACTCTCTATCAAAGCAAGAAATGAGGAAAGTCAAATCCCCCACAAAACTGACCTCTTTTCCTTACAGATGTAAACTTCCAAAACCACAGGATAAGTATAAATGATGCCCCACACTGTGGTTGCAAAAACATGATTTGTTGTTACCTAAGTTTAACTTTCTTTCCTGCACTTGAGGTAGAATTCTTCTTGTTGTTGTTGTTGTTTAGTCGTTTAGTCGTGTCCGACTCTTCGTGACCCCATGGACCAGAGCACGCCAGGCACTCCTGTCTTCCACTGCCTCCCGCAGTTTGGTCAGACTCATGTTTGTAGCTTCAAGAACACTGTCCAACCATCTTGTCCTCTGTCGTCCCCTTCTCCTTGTGCCCTCCATCTTTCCCAACATCAGGGTCTTTTCCAGGGAGTCTTCTCTTCTCATGAGGTGGCCAAAGTATTGGAGCCTCAGCTTCACGATCTGTCCTTCCAGTGAGCACTCAGGGCTGATTTCCTTAAGAATGGATACGTTTGATCTAGATAAAATCCATTGTAGCCTAGCATTCAATTCTGTACAAGAACTTGCTCCATGCAGTGCATAATTAAATTCACATCTAGCGTCCTCCATTATATGTGTTCTTCTCTGCATTTGAAAGCCCCAAAATGTCTATAAAAAGTGAGTTGCTCCATCTCAATCATTTCTGTTGCTCTTCTCTGAATCTATTCCAGCTCTACAATATCTTTTTTTTTTGAAGTGGGGCAACCAGAGCTGTGGGACATGGGTGGCGCTGTGGTTGAAACCACTGAGCCTTGGGCTTGCCGATCAGAAGGTCGGCGGTTCGAATCCCCATGATGGGGTGAGCCTGGGCCTTAGTTTGCGTACCCATGGACTAGATGACCTTTGGGTCCCTTCCAAGTCTACGATTCTGTGATTCTATGCTTCTCTCATCATCATCAAGGCAAGTATAGGGAGTGGATTTGTGGAGACCTTGCTTTGATCCTTTGATTAAACTAATGTACATTAGTGGATCTTGATTCAAAGGATAATGGCAATGCTTTGCAGTTCTGTTGTTTGGGTTCCTGTCTCCTAATACTTAACATCCTTCAGCAGTGGTTTAAAAAAAAATGTAAAAAGGAAAGCCTTACCAAAGCGGAATGGCCAAACACATTTCACCAAATGTAAAGAAATCTCACGTGAGTTGAGATTTCCTGCTGATTTTAACATATCTAGGCACACCTTGAGGCAGTAGGAGACTGCTGCTGTGGTGAACTGACATTTAGAATTTCATGTGATGTTTATGGACCCGGGGTGAAGTTCTAGTAGAGCCTGAGACATAATGTAAAGAATTACTATTTTAAAAATATCCTGCTAAAATCTGAACACTTGTGATCCTACATCTTAATTATGTAAGTATTTGGTAGCAAAAACGTCCTTTGCGTGTTCAGACCCAGAAACCTCCTCCCTAAACAAATTCACCCTTGACTCAAATTTTGGTTTGGTTTTTGGCAGAATTTAGGCCACAACTTTATCGATTACAGAAAGTGACTGGTTGCATAGGCTCTGGTTTAACTAGCTCCCTGCCATGCAGGTAGCGCTGACCCAGAGCACCATCATAGGTCAGCCAAGGGTGAACACCTGGATAAGCGGAAAGCCGGGAACGGGCTAACTCCACCACCCAAATGTCCCCCTGGACTCAGGCACGGGCACAACCCCCTCACAGGGGTTGACCAAACCATCGAGTCCCTGGATTCCTTTAACAGAATACCCTTCACATAGTGATGGCGAGAGCGTTCTCCCATCCCTGTCACCTGAACCAGAGCCTATCCGCAACCTTACAAGTTGTGACGATTTGCTACGCGGCAGGCAAAACCAAAATGGCAACAGCAAATCAGCCAAGTGGGGGAAATTCCTGCCGTGCCCCTGTTCCAACGACAGACGACACATGACGGCATAGCAATGTCAAGCGCAAAGCCCTAAATATAGGGAGAGGTGGGCGGGTGTTCTGATGCACGCACCGAAAGAGGAAGCTCTGGGTCACGTGCATGGGCATAAATAGGGCCCTCAGACCGTTTGGACTGCGTCCCATTGGCCAGATTACACCCAGCTATGAAGGACCTACCAATTGTGCGTTGTGGCTTACCAGTTGTACCCACCCACAACACAGGGTGTCGGTTTCCAGGTCTTACCGGGGAGGACCCGATTTCTGAGTCAATTTGCCAGCAAACGATTTACATTTGGCCTAGTATCATTTGTTAAAATGCCTTAGACGTTTTTCATGGTTTCTCACACTGGAACAGTGAGTATCTGAGCTTTTTTGGTAAGTAGTTGCCTGGGCTGCCGCTGTGTGAGTGGAAAGAGCTGGATGATTTTGTGCATTTCAGTTATGGTGATAACTGCTAAAGTGGACACTTGTTACAAGACAGCTGTGTTTGGCTAGAATTTTAAGTTATTCATTAAATCATAGTTTTCTCTAATTGCTTCAGTGGCAGCCAAACTCTACCCGATGGAATGTGAGAGCAAACAGATTTGTGTCACACTCCATCTTGATGTTTGTTTTCTTAAATGGGTCTGCCCTCCAGGGACTCTCATAGAAATTTCAGGAGTTTGCAGTGGGTTATAGTATTTAACAATTGGCTTCTGTGAATGGAGGGCTCTCTGATGCCTTTGACTTTACTGTTACGACCCCATGTTGTGAAACTGAGAATATAATGAGCTGAGGCCCCACTTAGTGAGGGCCAGGGAGACTGTTGCCCGCCATCTTTCCTGGCTTCAGATTACATGTGATTATTCCCTAGGATCAACTATATTTTTGGTTAATTAACCTTTTTTTCTTTTCATGGTGAGTGACTTTTGTTACACACATGGCCAAGCTGGAACTTCATGGATTTTGGAAAGCATTTTGGCACTTCCCTTTTCCAGATTTTCAACAACCCTTGTGTCGTCTTTTCTTCTAACCTCGCCAGTTCACGGTGCTGTAACACCTAGTAACACCTGAGGGAAACCGCAGAATCCTACAGGCTGTACTCTGCCCATATGACGGTACCAGTAGACAAAATCCTGCAGCCCGCACGTTCTATGTAAATCGAGCACGTTGAATCATTTGCCTTACTTTGCATAATTCATTCTGGTTTTCCTTATCAAGCAGAGTGTAAAGCTATTCAGGGAACAAAAGCTCCGCGGTAGCTAGTCATAATCTTACTTAGCCACCTTTCTGGCTTTTGAGATTTCAACCGGCATAGCCATGCTGGTTAACTCCTTCTTGAGCATATTTTCACAGCTATAAGGACCAGAAATTAAGGATTATTATTTTTTGAACACAATGTCAGCTGAGAATTGACATAGGAAACTGCCTTATACCAAGTCGGGGTATTTGTCCACTTAGAGTTTCAGACAGGAGCCTCTCCTGGTCCTACCTGGGGTAGCTCTACCACGGAGTTTTGGCTCACTGCAGGATGAACGATACTCTGAATTCTACACCTGTCAGGGACTGGGCAGAGGAGGAATGGTGGAGACCACCTCCCCACCCTGACCCTTCCAGGGAAGAAGAAGAGGAAGGCAGTATAAATTTACAACAGGGGTTTGCAGGAGGTTGCAGCTCAGAGGCAGATGAGGGGAAAAGTTGGAAGATCATGGGAGAGCCAGAGCAACACCCGGCTGACACGTTGTCATTAGAAAGCATCCCAGACCCTCCATCTCCCAGAACCCGGCGAGCCTTAAAAGTAGGAGAGCAAAGAGCTCAAAGACAGAGGGCACGTAGCAGGACCCATAGAGGAAATGATGAGAATGAGGAGTGAGGGAATGGGGTGGGGTGGGGGGTGGAGATTCATTTGGGACAATGCCATTATCCAAGAGGCTGGGTTCTATAACCTCTCTCTGTAAATATTGAAATAAAAAAGGACTGTAAGAAACTTTTCCTTGTCTTTATACAGTGGTACCTCGCAAGACGAATGCCTCGTAAGACGAAAAACTCGCAAGACGAAAGAGTTTTTCGTTTTTTGAGTTGCTTCGCAAGACGGATTTCCCTATGGGCTTGCTTCGCAAGACAGAAACGTCTTGCAAGTTTGTTTCCTTTTTCTTGAAACCGTGCATTCAGGGGGTGCAGTTGCGACTTGACTTTGAGGAGCAACTCATAGCACGCGGTGTGGTAGCCTTTTTTGAGGTTTTTGAAGACTTTGGTGATTTTTGAAGCTTTTCCAAAGTCCGTGCTTCGCAAGACGGAAAAACTCGCAAGACAAAAAAACTCGCAGAATGAATTAATTTCGGCTTGCGAGGTACCACTGTACTTTCCTGGGCAACCAAACGGGAGCCGCTGACAGCATCGTGACAACACCCAAAACTATACCCTTCTTTTGTTATAGTGTATGAAGCTGCCTTTAAGGGATGCGGGTGGTGCTGTGGGTTAAACCACAGAGCCTAGGACTTGTCGATAAGAAGGTCGGCGGTTCAAATCCCCGTGACGGGGTGAGCTCCCATTGCTCGGTCCCTGCTCCTGCCAACCTAGCAGTTCGAAAGCATGTCAAAGTGCAAGTAGATAAATAGGTACCGCTCCGGCGAGAAGGTAAACGGCATTTCCGTGTGCTGCTCTGGTTCACCAGAAGCGGCTTAGTCATGCTGGCCACATGACCCGGAAGCTGTACGCTGGCTCCTTCGGCCAATAAAGCGAGATGAGCGCCACAACCCCAGAGTCGGTCATGACTGGACCTAATGGTCAGGGTTCCCTTTATGAAGCTGCTTTTAGTTGCCAACCAATAATAGGAAAGCGAATTTGGAAGCTACAGCTTTTTAGGGAAAGGATGTGTGGTGCACATCTGTTATTAAGCCTCACATCACAGCAATTTAATAACTCTTCCTTGAAACATGTTGAATCCTAAGATTTTGTTATCTAGTGTGAGCTGACTTCATGGAGTATATAGGCTATAGATGGGGCTGTGAGTTTTCCTGCAGAAATTGAGGCAAAATGGAAAATCAGATTAGACCCACCCAGTTTAGGTGTCCCACTGTGTGTCATGAGAAGTTGTGAAATGCCAACTCTTATCATTGTGTTAATTTGTCAGTTAAAGTGGCAGGTTTTTTATGTTCACAACTGTTTGTTAATGCTTCTCAGCATGCAAGTGTTCAGAACAGCATGCTAAACTCAGTGGATAACACCGGCTTATAGATACACAAAGCAGAGTCACACCTGTGCAAACTGAACTCTAAATTACTACTTCACCACAAATACTGGGTTGTGCTTCCGCTGTTTGATCTGTGCAGTTGGGGGGGAGGGTCACATTATGGAAAGGGAGAAGTTGTTGCTAGGAGTTTTTTTAATGGGCTAGACTTGAAAGATATCACTTGTGCTGGGAGGTTCTTTTGAAATAATTTACTTATGAAAGTGTAATGGTGAAATGGGCTTCAGGTATTTTTCAAATTTTTGTGTGTGACAAATATTCGAATTAACATTTGAGTGCTTTGAGATATTTCCAAGCAAATAATCTAACCATGCAACAGTATTCTCTGACACCAGGACAGCACTAAATGTTTGCAGCATTCGATTTTTTGCTACACACACACACTCACTCAGGGGAGAGGGAGAATTGTAAACAGAACTTGATTCTTTCCTCCCTCTCTTTTTCTTTTTTTGCAGAGTGGCTGCAATTGATAGCATTTTCTTTAAAAACTTTTTTTCTTTTTTTTTTTTTTTTGCTGTGATCTTTAGCAATGACTTCCTCAAATAGGAACTCATGTGAATAGACACTATGGCACCTACAGAACTGCAGGCTGTCTGGGGAAAATTTCTGTGCCATATTCCATGGGTACCCCCACTGCTTCCACTCATGTAGACAACTTTTGCAACTGACAGCTCTAGGTTTAATCAGAGGGAATGATTAAGGAAAGTTCTTGTTGAAGTCACCTTGTCGTCTCCACCTTGTCTGTTCAGTTCTCTTTTCTAGTTCCGCTGGAAAGGAAGAAAATGCCAAACATTGTGCTTCTGCTTTGATGCCATGGGCCCACACATTCTCTTCTGTCAAATGAACATTGCATATAATTTGGCTTTTAGTGCCAGTTGAGAAGAACACAAGCCCAAAGCTGCTTTCTTTTCCATTCATCATAACTCCCAAGCCTCTAGTCCTACAGCCTTCTGATATTTTGCAGGTTATTTTTCTGGCTGCACCTCTGTGATATGTGCCATTTTCATAATAAAACTGCCGCTTGCAAAATTGATGGAGGGGGAGCAAATCCATTTTTTATGATCCCCCCTCTATGTTTTTAGCTGCTTTTATTTTATCTGTAAGTTGCATTGAGTCCCTGCCAGGGAAATTAAGATAAAGTTAAACGGACCCCTGACCGTTAAGTCCAGTTGCGGACAGCTCTGGGGTTGCGGCTCTCATCTTGCTTGACTGGCCGAGGGAGCCAGTGTACAGCTTCTGGGTCATGTGGCCAGCATGACTAAGCCGCTTCTGGCGAACCAGAGCAGCGCACGGAAACGCCGTTTACCTTCCCGCTGGAGCAGTACCTATTTATCTACTTGCACTTTGACATGATTTTGAACTGCTAGGTTGGCAGGAGCAGGGACCGAGCAACGGGAGCTCACCCCATCACAGGGATTTGAACTGCCAACCTTCTGTTCAGCAAGCCCTAGGCTCTGTGGTTTAACCCACAGCGCCACCTGTGCCAGGGAAATTGGCAGGGTATAAATAAGTAAATAATAAATAAAATCATGCACTCCCACCAACCTGGCACAAAAGCTCCTGGACCTGTTTGTAATTTGGCATACAATATTCACTTAGGAGGGGTTAATATGCCTGCGAATTTCATGCATTTCCGTCAGATAGGAGAAAAATATGGCCATTTTTATTTTCCCAAAGTGACTGGGATAAGCATGAAGCTTTATTTTTCTGAATCTGGATTTAGACTCTGAGTCAAGTTGGAGAGCCTCCAAAGCATTTCAGACAAAAAAATCTTACTCTATTCCAAAGCACCAAAGTAAGACTGCAGTGCTATGGCAACTTACCTGGGAGTAAACCCCAATGAGACTTACTTCTTGGTAGGCATCTATGGGATTTCATTGTAAATGTTGTAGAAGATAAGCTAATAGCTTTATAAACCTGGTGACTTCACTATATGCTGTCTTGTCATCTTGGAGATGTCATTTTTGATTACAGTTTCCCCCAGTTCTTTTCTAGTCCTGTTCTATTCTATTCTACACATATGTGATTTAAAAACAATAACATCACCTTCAATCCACTGGGGGAAAGGCACACCAAATCAAAAATAGCTTGGTCTGTGACATATGCTTTCATTTAGCAACTCAGGTTATTGTTGGTTCCGAGTAGCAGATAATTCATTCTCCTCTTGCCTGTCTGCGGCCCTGAATTGTAAGGAGTCAAAGCGTATTGGAAACCAACCTTTCTTCAGTGTTGCCCATCATATGTCTATCTAGATCTATGGCTTCGTAATAAATAAAGGCAGGACTCTGTGGTATAAGAGAGGTTGCATTGCTGCCAAGAATTCTGTGCATTCTGTGGAGTTGTCCCTCCTCCGGCGTAGTCCTACTCATATCATGTTCTGACTCAGTTTCTCACAAATCAAAACAGATAAAACCTAATTCTCAGCATAATGACATGTTGCAAGCTTAACAGGTGCCATTTGGGGTAGGTAGGTAGAGTAATAACCCTTTTTGTTCTTACAATAGACAGTTTCACCTTAGTGGATCTAGCAAAACAACAGGGCTACATCATGTGTAGGCAAACTGAGGCCCAGGGGCCGGATCCAGCCCAATTGCCTTTTAAATCTGGCTGTGGACATCAGCATGTTTTTGCATGAGTAGAATGTGTCCTTTATTTAAAATGCATCTCTGGGTTATTTGTGGGGCCTGCCTGGTGTTCTTACATGAGTAGAATGTATGTTTTTATTTAGAATGCATCTCTGGGTTATTTGTGGGGCATAGGAATTGGTTCATTGTTTTCTTCAAAATATAGTCTGCCCCCCCCCAAAAGGTCTGAGGACTGGCTCCCTGCTGAAAAAGTTTGCTGACCCCTGCGCTACATCCTCCCTGACGTTGCATTTTAGATTTTGCCATTTGGAAGATTTCCTGTTTGAAAGAGACTTAGCAAACCTAAGTGGGAATAAACCAAGAAAAGGCTATTTTGTGCATTTTTTATACTTCCTGATGGCATGTTCACCATGCCATTTTATCAGTCTCAGAAAAGTATTACTGTCTCTGAATGTGCAGAGTGTCTGTTCCGGAAATATGTTCCATTTTTTCCATTGCATTATAGAGTACTGCTGCAGTAGTTTCCGTTGCCAGAATATGGTGGTGCAACAAGCCAGATTGCATGCAATAAGATTATTTACTCCCTGAAAGGGTAGCTTGTTTCAAGCACTTGATTATTTCTCTCAGTGGTATTCTTTTTAAAAATAAAAAAGTTCACACAATACTTGAGGTTAAGTCTTTAATGGGTTGATTTGTCTAAATGTCAGAGTAATCATACTGACATTTCCGGAAACATAAATCCCCCTTGAAATTGCCTTTTTGGGGCAAGCACACAAATAGGGCATAAAGAGACAGCCATTCTCTGTTTTCATACCAGGTATTCATACGCACAGTTATTCTCAACAAGGAAGTTCAGTTTTGTTACCACAGTGAATAGCCATTCATAAACCTAATCCCTCAAAAGGAATCAATTCCTTTCTTTAAAAATCATATAGATTAGGCACTATTGCGAGAATTAATTTAAGTATTCATTGTTGAAGAAGTACTTCGTTTTTTCTGCCGGTACTTATTGTCAATCCATTTCACCAGGTGATCCCAAGCTGTCATTTTAGTTTACTAGTGAGAATGCACACAGAATTACATGCACAGAGAATTACAGGCGATATCTCAGAGTGCTTTGAGAGATTTCATATAGTGCCGATTCAGGATTTTGTTTTTCTTTTTTTAAATGAAACCTGGAACCATCTTTCTTGCAGAAAGCTCAGATGGATTCCAAGTTGGAACCTAAACAAAAATGTAAGTTAATTAATAAGGCACTTACAAAACTGGTGTTGTGCTCTGAGTATCAAGTAGATTTTCTGGCAAGAAACTGGATGAGTATCGTTAAATAGAAAACACATTGCTCCTCACGCCAAGCCTTCAGATCTTGCTGCCTGTTTAAACAGACATTGTTCCAGAGATGGCATCTAGCCATTCTCCAAAACGATATGAAGCAAGCATTGGCGCTCAAGCCAAGCCATATCAAGAGATATGTGGAACAATGATCAGCAGGAATATAATCCAGGCTGCTGCTTCAGATTTTGGGATAGGCCCCAAAGATTTCAGTTCACGTGTGATAAGGGATAAGTTTCAAAGACTTGCAATTGGATGTGCTCAAGATTGAATTGCGTGTCAAGGAGCCCCAAGACACCCCTGAATAAAAACATGGTTCACACATCATTTTTGTTTTGGTTTTTGGCATAATTTTGGCCACAACTTTATTGAATTACAGTATGTGAGTGGTTGCTTAGCCATTGGTTAGTGACTATCTGTTCCCACTTGGAGGTAGGAACAGAACTGACAACCACACCTGTGTGGAAGTCAGTAAGGGTAAACAATTTTGGGGAGAAAATGGAGCTGGGTGTCAGACTCACACCTCTCCCCAAATGCTCCCTGGGGCTCTGGCATGGCCCTAGCCCGTTGTCAGGGATACGGACAAAAGCATGGCGAGACCCTGGATTCCTTTAACGGAATTCCCTTGCAGCAGCAGCATTGGAGGGGCAGGCACAGCCAACCCTTACCCCTCCACCAACCAAAAAATTAGACAATGCCTAACCGCAACCTTACAAGCTGTGACGACTTGCTACGCAGTAGGCAAACCCAAATGGCCCCAGCCAATCAGCCAAATTGGCTACCTACCAGGACCCTACCCCAAAGCAGACGACCCCATGACAGGCATAGCAAGGTCAGCACCAACAAACCCTAAGATCATGGCCACTGGTCCCATCACCTCCTGGCAAACAGAAGGGGAAGAAATGGAGGCAGTGTGAGATTTTACTTTCTTGGGCTCCATGATCACTGCAGATGGTGACAGCAGCCACGAAATTAAAAGACCCCTGCTTCTTGGGAGAAAAGCAATGGCAAACCTAGACAGCATCTTAAAAAGCAGAGACATCACCTTGCCAACAAAGGTCCGTATAGTTAAAGCTATGGTTTTCCCAGTAGTGATGGATGGAAGTGAGAGCTGGCCCATAAAGAAGGCTGATCGCCGAAGAATTGATGCTTTTGAATTATGGTGCTGGAGGAGACTCTTGAGAGTCCCATGGACTGCAAGAAGATCAAACCTCTCCATTCTTAAGGAAATCAGCCCTGAGTGCTCACTGGAAGGACAGATCCTGAAGCTGAGACTCCAATACTTTGGCCACGTCATGAGAAGAGAAGACTCCCTGGAAAAGACCCTGATGTTGGGAAAGATTGATGGCAAAAGGAGAAGGGGACGACAGAGGACGAGATGGTTGGATAGTATTCTCGAAGCTATCAGCATGAGTTTGACCAAACTGCGGGAGGCAGTGGAAGACAGGAGTGCCTGGCGTGCTCTGGTCCATGGGGTCATGTAGAGTCGGACATGACTAAACGACTAAACAACAAAAACAACAACAACGGGCGGGTAATCCGATGTGCGCTGTGAAAAGAGGAAGCTCAACGCTGCGCACAGGGACCTATATAGCACCCTCATCAATCCAACAAAATTGCAACCATCAATGTCCCCCAGCAACATTGGGAGTGCCCAGTCAAATTCGTGGCCATCCAAACTAACCCGCCCGGCAACAGGGGATGTCATGGTTGCTCCCACCGCAACACGTGCTCTCCATGAAGGAGAACCCAATTTGCAAAAGCAAAACCAAACTAAAGGGGAAAAAATTAAGAGCATTTGTTGTAGTTGCTTTTTAAAAATATATATATGCTCTATGAACCCTAGCTCTTGACACAAGTCAGTTATTTACCCTTTTTAAAAGTAATGTTACTGAGACCTTTGGCATGCATATTTCACCACAAAACTAGCTCCTCTTACACATCGGGCTTTGAAATAAAGTTTACATATGTATTCCTCCCCCAAACCCAGTGCTTATTAAAATCCATAATTTGTTTTTATTCTTAACAAAACATAATGATAATTCTTGAAATAGTCTGGCCATTTTCAACAATGCAAGAGCCAAGTTAAGTGGAACAGAAGCATAGAATAGTGGAATTGTAGAATTAGAAGGGATCTCCAAGGATCAATTAGTCCAACAACTTGCAATGCCAGAATCTCAGCTAAAGCATCTGTCACAGATGGCCCCCCAACCCAAGAAGGACACCCACAATCATATTTCCCGCTTTAAAAACAGAATAGGAGAACACTTCGATCCACAGTGCTAGGGCAGGAGGCACTTGGCATTGTTTCCCCGTCGCATTTTCATGATGAAAATTGCCATTCTTTCCCCAGGATTATTATTATTTATTTGTAGGGCAAATCGTACAGATACAGTGGTACCTTGGTTCTCGAACAGAAT
This sequence comes from Podarcis erhardii, assembly GCF_964252035.2. NCBI lineage: Eukaryota > Metazoa > Chordata > Lepidosauria > Squamata > Lacertidae > Podarcis > Podarcis erhardii. The sequence goes on along the minus strand of NC_138512.1, from coordinate 8,528,710 downwards.
GCGTTCCGGGAGTCCATTCGACTCCCGGAACCATTCGAAAACCAAAGCGCGGCTTCCAATTGGCTGCAGGACCAATTGGAAGCCGTGCCAGACGTTTGGCTTTCGAAAATCATTAGAAAACTGGAACACTCACTTCCGGGTTTCAATCGTTTGGGAGCCGATTTGTTTGGAAGCCAAGGCATTCGGCTTCCAAGGTACAACTGTACCACCAACAAGGGTTGCCCCTCACATAGTGCATCAGTAGTAGCCTCCTCGGGAAATCACCAAATGTGACCTTCATGGTCTTAAAGACCTTTTGCCTTGGCCTCATCCAGCAAGGGTAAACAGCCTTCTGCATGTAGATGCACACTGGAAACATGTCTGCCTGTAACCAGACCCCAAAGAACTGACAGGCTGTGCCATTTGGGTGGTACCTCTGGTTGAGAACGGGATCCATTCCGGAGGCCCGTTTGCAACATGAAAAGAGCGCAACCCGCAGTGGTGCGTCTACGCACTCACGGGTTTCTATTCACCGCTTCTGCGCATGCGCATGATGTCATTTTGCGTTTCTGCGCATGCACAAGTGGCGAAACCTGGAAGTAACCCTTTCCGGTACCTCTGGGTCGCCGCGGGACGTAACCTGAAAGAACATAACATGAAGCGGACATAACATGAGGTATGACTGTACATTTAAAGTCCACAGTTGTTACCCATGACTCACAATGAGAGCATGATTGCAGTAAAGAGCTCTTAAAGAGGCAACTTCTTCATATTAATGCATTAAGCTGAAATTGCAAAAGAAAAAAAATATGGGGGTAATTTAACAGTTTTAACAGTCAAACTTTATATCAGCAGTGCAGAGTAATTCTGCATCATCCAGCATTCAGACGTTTCGAAATACGGTAACAATGAAATCCAGCATTTCTCTAAAAATCCTCTAAATAATTTTTATTTGAAGAAAATTCATGACAGAAAATAAAAGGAAAAAAATTAACATGGACTAAATGGAGTGCATTTTTTATGGAAGAAAAATTGACGTGTAGTAGATGTCAAAGATCACTGGTCACTTCTCCTTTCCTGACCCTTCTGTGTAGTTTCTTCTGCTCTTTCCTTCCTTTTGTCCTCTGCTTTAAATGCATTTTTAAAGTACTTTTCAAAGTATTAATTTTTTGGTCCATTATTTCAACGTTTGAGAGCAGGAGTGTGCTATGTGAAAGGAGTGTTGCCATGGTAATATCTCATTATTGCTGAAATGGAAAATAATTACTTTGCCAAAATCCCAGGTAACCTGTCAGTGCCTGAGTTGAGGGTGCCTGGGGGGGGGGGGGGAAGAGCCTTGACTCTTTGTTGGAAAAGTGGAATTTTAAAAACCGTCTTTCCTCCTTATAATTATACTTCCCCACCCACCCCGCTTTGGTTTCCTACACCATTTGGCTCCGAATGCCATTTGGCATCCTGGCAAATATCAGAACATATGATTCTAATTGGGAATAGGCCTTCCCTACCGAACTTTTTGCAGTCAACTGACTTCAGTTTCTCTTCTTCTTTTTCTTCTTCTTGATTTAAAGCATGCCGAAAACATCTGATTAAAAATCTGGGATGGCTTTCAAATTGCAATAGAAAATGGATGTTTATACTTTTTTCCATGTAGAACTCCATAATTGAATTACTACACTTTCCAGCCACTAGAATTTTTATATTTATGCATAAATGAAAGCAAGAAATACATGACTTGACCAGAAGCCGTGCGAGTTTTGTTTCCCCTGGGACAGAAGTTCTCAAACTCTGCTGCGGAACCATCACTTGAAAGCTGCTGTGCGGTTTAGCAGACCACTTACCGGTACTGATTTTCCCTTTGCATCATTCAAACCTGCGCCATATTACAGAGATGCTGAGCTGTAAGGGAGGGCCTTTTTAGCCTTTTTGATAAATTTGATCTTTGTCCTAATGAACTTGATCTTAATTGTGAGGGTGTGTAAGTGTGGAAACAAATCAAATCAAGAGCAGTACCAAATACATATACTTTCGACTCTTCCACAATCACAGTTTGATAACATCTGCCCAACAGTTCTCTTTTATTTTTTAATAAATATTTTTATTGGTTTTGACAAAAACAAATCCAAAATAATAATAAGAAAAAGCTTTTACCATATCCCTATACGAGATTCTCTGAATCTCGCAACTTCCCCCCGTCCCCTGCATGGGTCCTTAAAATAATTCTTCTGAAACTACATCTCATTACATTCTCCACATTTTCCATTTCTCTAATTTGTCCATATTTTTCGTTTCTTTACCAGTTATTTTTACAGTCCAGCTAACTTGTTGTTGTTGTTGTTTACAATGGTCTGCTAAGTAAATTAAAATTTCCCCCCATTCTTTTTTAAAGTCCTTATCTTCTTGATTCCTGAGTTTCCCAGTCAGTTTTGCCATTTCAGCATAGTCCAGCAATTTGATTTGCCAATCTTCCTTGGTCGGAACTGTTGGTTCTTTCCATCTTTGGGCTAGTAGCATCCTTGCAGCTGTTGTCGCATACATAAACAGTCTTTTCTGGGCTTTTGGGATATCGGAAACTGTAATTCCCAACAGTTCACAAAGCCCAATCAAACTGACTGACTGACTCTGAGAATCTTCCAGTGACTAGCTGAAAGACCCACACCTAGAGGTGTAAACTCTCTGGAAGTTTTGAAGCCATGGGTTGCGGGGCGAGGATCAAGTTTATATTGCAAACGGAAATTTGTGGCTAATGGAAAGATATGCAATACTTGCTTATTTTTAGCACCCTTCACTTTATTTTATCATTTATTTATTTATTTTTATTTGTCAAATTTCTATCCTAGGATCACAGGGTGGTTTAACAATATAAAAACACAAAAATATGACCAATAGCCACATTGTTACTTTAGGAACACAAAATGTATAAATTGGTTTGCCCACAAAATTATAATGTTTGGTATATCAATGGTACATTTTATTCAGTCAATATTTACAAATTCAAATGACCTTTTGAATGCTTTGTTAAAAATGGAGCAACGAGCAACTGAACTGCAAGGAACTAATGTGTCTTTGGTTTTGCCAACTTATGAGGATCGGGCAAAAAACAATAATAAAAAAGAACCTATCAATATTAATAATAATAATAATAATAATAATAATAATAATATGCATTTTGAAAATCATTATCTCTTCTTCAGCGTTAAGCAACCACAAAGCACCTATTTTCATTCAAAAGTGCTGGGAAAGACTACATGGAACTTGATCAGCCTCAGAGCATCACTATCAGTTTCTGTTTCTTCATATTTGTTACCATGGACTTCTAAAAATTGAAGGTTTAGCTGGATTGAAAAAAGCTTCTCTACCTTTTAGCATATCAGTTCATTTTTTGATTTGAGCATTTCCAAACATAGGCCAGTTTCTTTTATATGCTTCAGAAGATGGAAGAACCTAAAGCAGATAAGAAGCAGAAGGAATCAGAGGCTGTGTTGTGCAAAGAACTTGTCACCATGTTACAATATGTTTGGCAGAATCCCAGACTGCATTCCTGGTTAGGTTCTGTGCTCTGCAATGTTCAAAAGTTTAAAATATACTTTAGGCATATTTTTCAGCTCCTTCGTGTTACTATGACTTCCTTCCACTCCCAGTCTCTTAGGGCCTGTTCAAGAAGACAGAAACATATCCACCTACAATGGCCACAGGCAAAAAGGCACCGATTCCTACTCCCTTCTCTTGTGACGATGGTAGTGCCCCCTAAAAATGCATCTTCCTCTTGCATTTGAGGATTGTCATTTTCGGGACTTGCTTGTCCTTGGCGTACAGGAATTGGAACGATCTGATTCTACACACCGGTGTCCCGAAATGTCTTCCCAATTTATGTGAATCATTTTGGGACACCTTGTCTTATTCTCATCTTATTCATCTTTCTCAAATAAAATATTTCACTATGCACTTTTCTCAACTGTTTTGGGAGGAAATTAAGACTTTGGGTGGGGAGAAATGGGGGGGGGGAAAGCTTTCTCATCCAATTTTTTCTCCCCCTACCCCCAGGCCTTCACACTTGTACCCACAGCATCACACATTCAGAATGAGGTGCAGAGGTACATTCATTGATGCCATCTAGTCTCTTAGATGCCCAAAGAGGTCTGCCACCAGCGGGAATTGTGTTATTGTTGTTTAGTCGTGTCCGACTCTTCGTGACCCCATGGACCAGAGCACGCCAGGCACTCCTGTCTTCCACTGTCTCCCGCAGTTTGGTCAAACTCATGCTGGTAGCTTCGAGAACACTATCCAACCATCTCGTCCTCTGTCGTCCCCTTCTCCTTGTGCCCTCCATCTTTCCCAACATCAGGGTCTTTTCCAGGGAGTCTTCTCTTCTCATGTGGTGGCCAAAATATTGGAGTCTCAGCTTCAGGATCTGTCCTTCCAGTGACCACTCAGGGCTGATTTCCTTCACTACTGGGAAAACCAGAGCTTTAACTACACGGACCTTTGTTGGCAAGGTGATAGTCTTAATGGCTGTCAATACTCTAGTTGGATGTTCAACTTTATGGTAAAGTCCTTTTTATGTAAGCCCTCCTCAGTCATTACAATTTTAATAGTTTAAATATACGTGTACAGTTTTACTTCTATCATTGTTTAAATCAGGGGTAGTCAACCTTTTTATACCTACTGCCCACTAATGCATCTTTCTTGATGGTAAAATTTCCTTACCGCCCACCAGTTCTCGATGGAAGGAGGATTCAGCTTGTGCCGTAGAACCCGCTACCGCCCACCTAGAATCTTGAAACACCCACTAGTGGGCAGTAGGGACCAGGTTGATAACCCCTGGGTTAAATGTTTTAAAATTATTTTTATGCGAAATGATTTATAATGAATTGAAAAGGATGTTTAAGATAACCTTTGTTAAGAGACCAGAAGCCTTTTTGCTAGGCATTTCAGATCAAGATTTGCCAAAGCGTGTTCTCTACGTGGAGAGCATGTGTTGCGGTGGGGTCACCCCCTCTTGGTTACTGGGCGGGACCATTTGGATGACCATGACTGTGATTGGACCAATTTGGGTTGTTGGGGAGATTTTGATGTTACCATTTAGAGGATTAGCCCCAAGGTCATATATTCTTGGCACGCAGCTTTTTCGGTCTCTCTTTCTGCATCGGATCACCCGCCCACCCTCCCTAATTTAGGGCTGTTGTGTTTGACCTTGTGTAATGGTTATAAGGGGTTGCTTGTGCGTAAGTTACCATCGCTGCTGGCTAGCTTGCCTGGTTAACCTTGTCTCGGCTGACAGCCCTTCACTCCGTGGCCGATCAGTCGCTCGCAGAATCCGTCAGTGGGCGTTTCTTGAGCCTCTTCCAGCAAAGAAGCTGTTTGACGCCAAGTCTCCTCCTACTCTCCCTGCGCGGAAATCTTCTGCGCAGGGAAGGAGTGGGCAGAGGCGTGCCCGTGCTCTCCCCACTAGTTTCGGGCGAAGAGTCTTGGAGACCCCTCTCCGAATCCTCCATCTCCCTCCCTTCTCTACTGGTGTTGCGCTGATTTCCTTCTCCTCTGCTGGGCCCCTCTCCTGCATCGCTTGAGAGCCTTGCCTCCACCTCTCGCTCCGATGTCAGTTCCCTGACACCTTGCTATGCCTGTCATGGGGTCGTCTGCTTTTGGAGCAGGGGCCTGGTAGGAATTTTGTCCATTTGGCAGATTGGCTGGTGCCATTTGGTTTTTGCCTACTGCATAGCAAATCGTCACAACTTGTAAGGTTGCGGTTAGACATTGGTTAAAACTTGGTTGGTGGAGGGGTATGGATTGGCTGTGCCTGCCCCTCCAATGCTGCTGCTGCAAGGGAATTCCATTAAAGGAATCCAGGGGTTTGCCATACATTTGTCCGTATCCCAGGCAAGGGGCTAGGGCCATGCAAGCCCCTGGGAGCATGTGGGGAGGGGTGATGGTATGGTGCCTAGCCCCATTCTCTCCCCAATATGTTTTTCCCTTACTGGCTTTTGCTGGAACCTGGACGGGAACAGAGAGTCGTAACCAATGCTTAAGCAACCACTCACATTATGTCTTTTAATAAAGTTGTGGCCAAAATTATGCCAAAAACCATAAACAAAAATTCTGTGTGAATTGTGATTTATTTAGTGGGTGGCTTGGGGACCTCGACACACAAAAGATTAAAAAAAATTATTTATGTATGCCACAACAGCGGCTAGGAGTCTACTAGCCCAAAGATGGAAAACTGATGAAATACTAACAAAGGACCAATGGCAAGAAAAACTGATGGAATATTCTGAAATGGCAAAGCTAACTAAAAGACTTAAAGATTGGGAAAATAGAAACTTAAAAAAAGACTGGGAACCTTTTATGTTGTATTTACAGAAACAATGTAAGGAAATGGACTCACTAGCAGGGTTTGACTAAAAACATTTACAACCAGCAAAACAATTGTAGAAAATATAAAGATGAGGTTAAAAGGATAAGAATATAACAATGGTTAATGTAAAGATTACTATACTTAGGGACAGATAACAAGCAGGACAAGTTAATATGTTACAAACCAGAAAGGGAAGTTGGGGAAAATTGTTGGGAGTGGGGGGGGGGGGGCGGCTGGGAATTTATTTTGTGATTATACTATAAGATGTAATCTTGTTAAAGATGAAAAACCCGATAAAAATTATATTAAAAAATAAAATTGTTTTTATGTTTTCACTTTTATGTGTAAGCCACCTTGAGTCCCATCACGGAAAAAAGGGGTGTAAATAAATATAACAACAGCAATAACAACAACATCGTCTGAAGCATATTTGGTGGGGTGGGCGGTTAGTCCTGTCAGGAAATGTTGGATATCACCGGTGCTTTTTTCTGGGGGTGGGACGTGGGGGGACTCATACCCCTAAATATTTTGTGAATTGAAGTTTGGCCTCATTGAGGGGCAGTATTTCAATATGAGTAGGAAAAGGAGAGTACCCCTAAACATTTTTTTAGGAGGGGAAAGTGCTGGATATCACCCATATACTTTGTGGAGAGAGAGAGAGAGAGAGTTTTGGTATCTCAAAAGTTCGATTGACAATGCACTGTCCAGGTTTAGAAAATTTATGCTTCGGAGCTGATCTAGGGTTGCCATATTTTGAAAAGTAAAAACCAGGACACCACGAAATTGTTGAGTTTTTTGTTTGGTTTTGTTTTTTTAAAACAAAACTCTGCCTTTCCCCTCGGACGTCAATTGAGATCAGGACGTATCACAGCCCTAAGCTGATCAGGAATTATTTCACTGTGGCTGTCTTCTAAGATGGAAGTGAAATTCACAAAGGGAAATAATTGTCTGGAAATAATTTTTTTCTGAAGGGTGTGTGTGTGTCATTAATATTCTTTTCTCAAGGAGGCCAATTAGTAGGGAAAATCACTGAATTTGGGATTCTAATCTTGAGATTATCATTGTAATTTTCATTGTTTTTAAGGGGCGGTGGGGTGGTTAGGTCTTGGATGCAATAATTGCAGAAATATGTGGTTGGTAGTGGTAGCAATAAATAATAATTAATAATAATAATAATTTACTAGTAGTGACAAATAATAACTGTGTGGGGTTATTTTGTTTGTTTGATACTATGTTATATATTTTTGTGTTTTTATATTGTATAATCGCCCTGTGACCCTCGGATGAAGGGCACTATAGAAATTTAATAAATAAAAAGAAATAATAGTACTTACGATGCTGATAACACCATTTAAAGTGTTATTACATTGTTAGTGCAGTGCTTATTCTAGTGTGATTTTACATTGTTCAGTGGCAGATTATTTATAAATATAAAATAAATATTATATAAAATTAAATATACTATTTATTTTTAAAGTTTTTTTTTAAATAAAAAAAAATGACTTAGCAACCTTACCTTATGCACCACAGGAACAGATCGTGGGGACAAAGTGATATGGTAGAACTGATGGTGTGAGGTAATTTTTGTGGAAACAACTGTATTTTGTAAAAAAATACAGTTTTTACAATCCTGGGCAAAACACTATGTGACCAGGCTTAACCAAAAATTAAGCCAAACTTTGAAGTTGAGGGATGCCAAAAATTGGTTGAGTTTGTGTCTTAAATTGTGTTTTGATTTAATGCAGAATTGCTGTTTTACGGAAGGTGCTTATTTCTACACGTTTGCAAATGAGATTCTTCTTTTCAATACCCAGCCATACTGAATTACTTACAATAGTTTTTCATAATTTTTCTTCGCTGAGAATATATTTTAAAAAGAAAGTGCACTTGAAGGGGGAAAAGAAGGGAAATTACAACTGATTTCTTTCTGTTAAAAGAATGATTTCTTCCCTCATAGGACAGTGACAACCTCTGGTGGGATGCCTTTGCAACGGAGTTTTTTGAAGATGATGCAACCTTAACTCTTTCATTTTGTTTGGAAGATGGACCAAAGCGATACAGTAAGAGGCAAATGCATTATAATATTCACTTCTGCTTCGTTGTATTTATACAGTCTCAGAGCGCAGCTTAAGCATGCCACTGTCATGACACTCGTTTCAGTGTGTATCGAGTTGCAAATAATAGCTTGCCGTGGAGAAGAGCATTAGACTTCAGCTTTAGAGCATTAGACTTCAACTTTAGACTTCAACTTTTTTTGCTCAGCTACGACGCTAACTTGGGAAAGTCACTTGCTCTTAAACGGTGTCACAGGTTTGAGAATAAAATGAAACAACCCCTTGGATGATCGGTGGGATACAGATGAAACCTTTTGCTCAGAAAAATAGGCATTTTGAAATACATACTCATGCTCTGATCGTCGTCTGGGGCCTTGTGCTAAATCTTCTGGATTGCCTTGCTGACCACGGCCCATTGCTATACTTATAAAGACCTGGTAGTTGTTTTATTTAAATCTTTAGTTAGTTTTAAGATTTTGCTGTCTCAGTCCTTTGTTAGTTTTGTGCTGCTGAATTTTCTTAAATGGATACTGTCAATTTGCTAATTTGAATATCTATTGGATTTCATTTTGAGTCTCTTCAGAGAAATGGGTATGATAGAAAAATATAAAATAAGCCTTTCTTCTCTCTCTCTTTTTTTTTGGGAGGGTGTGGGGCACTGTGCTAGGGAGATGTTTGATTAAACGGTTACCTGGGAATGATTGAGCATAGAATACCATACCCTCCAACGTTCCTCAGATGAAAATAGGGACATTTCTCACTCTGCTGCAACTGACCCTCAGTCCCCCATTTTTTGCCCCCTCAGCACAGCGTTTCCTATCAGAAGAAGGGGGAGTCCACCACCAGCACACCAACGGGATATGGCACCCCCCCCTACACCGTCCTGAGAAAACTCATTAATCCCGGTTTTGTTTGGTTTTATTCTTTGGTAGATTTACAAAAAAGAAAAGCATTCACCAGCAGATAAATTTTAGAAAGGGGCAAAATTAGACGGTGATGCATACAGTTATACCTCAGGTTACAGCTGCTTCAGGTTGTGTTTTTTTGGGTTGCAGACCGGCGAAACCTGGAAGTACCGGAACGGGTTATTTCCGGGTTTCGTCGGTCGCGCATGAGCAGAAGCGCTAAATCGCACTTTGCGCATGCGCAGAAATGCCGGATTGCAACCCACGCGTGTGCAGACAGGGTTGTGAACATGCATCCCGCACGGATCACGTTCACGACCCCAGCGTCCGCTGTAAAGCATTTTTCAAAAAACGAAAGATGGACTCATTTTGTTCCGCACAGCTCCTCCTTTCTTTCCGCCCAGGGTACCCCTGCCCTCTGCCTCCACCTCAGAGCCGGCGTATCATGCGAGGGCCGATTGTGGTGGCGTCAGCCTCTCCTCCTCTTCACCTGCTCTCCAGCAGCCACTCGGATCTGCCCAAGAGAGGAGAACGGCTGTGGTGGCCATGGAGAGATCAAGGGATGCTGCCACTGCTCCTGCCGCTCAGGACAAGTGCCGGCTCATTTTCCTCCCCAAGTTCGGCAGCGGCACTGGAGGGGGAAATAGGGACATTCCGGGATCAAATCAGAAGCTGGGATGACTTTTATAATTCTGGGACGCTTGGAGGGTATGGAATTCTGGAAGTGGGTGGGGATTTTGAGTTAGAAGAATAGGCCTGAATAATAATAATAATAATAATAATAATAATAATAATAATAATAATTTATTTATACCCCACCCATCTGGCTGGGCTTCCCCAGCCACTCTGGGCGGCTTCCAACAAAATATTAAAATAGTGTAATACATCAAACATTAAAAGCTTCCCTAAACAGGGCTGCCTTCAGATGTCTTCTAAAAGTCTGGTAGTTGTTGTTCTCTTTGACATCTGGTGGGAGGGCGTTCCACAGGGCGGGTGCCACTACCAAGAAGGCCCTCTGCCTGGTTCCCTGTAACTTGGCTTCTTGCAGTGAGGGAACTGCCAGAAGGCCTTCAGTGCTGGACCTCAGTGTCCGGGTAGAACGATGGGGGTGGAGACGCTCATGACAACATGAGCTGATATTGGTTTGTAGAACCTAAAGCAGGCATCCCCAGACTCGGCCCTCCGGTTGTTTTGGGACTACAACTCCCATCATCCCTGACCACTGGTCCTGTTAGCTAGGGATGATGGGAGTTGTAGTCCCAAAACATCTGGAGGGCCGAGTTTGGGGATGCCTGACCTTACATAGGTGCCTCCTGTTCTCCTCTCATGTGATTCTGACCCTGAATCCATCTCTCCTGCCAGCCCCCTTCCCAGCCACCCACATATTGGGTGTGCCTGCTATAAGGGTGGAGGCTCCCTGTGCAAATTAAAAGCAACTAGGATTCTGAATTGTGTGGGCAGCTGGTGAATTCTGATTTGTGTGGGCACACAGCAGGCACCCCGCTTCGGGCATTTATCCCTAATATCCATAGCATGAGCACACAATTGTGGAGGAGGATCAGCAGACACAACACAGTTGTGGTTGTGTGAGGAGGAGAGAACAACTGAAGAGGACTCTGGGCCTGTTGGGCTCCGGGGGTCAAATCCTGTTAGGCTAACGCTTGACTGACTAATAAACTTTTGGACTTGTTAAAGCTTGCCGCAAGCTATGCAGAAAGAATTGGTTCATTGCTAGTTCTGACACAAATGGAAGAACCCAATATAATGTCAGCAAAGAAGCAAATATGTTATTGATGGTCCAAGAAGGTAGAACCCCTGAGTGAGGGGTGGCGAACCTGTGACCCCCTTGGATGTTGTTTGACTACAACTCCCATCATCCATGACCACTGACTGTGCTAGATGGAGATGATGGTGAGTTGAAGGGCATTTGAAGAGCACCTTGTTGGCTACCCCTGATCTAAATTCGGGTCAACAGATGCCCCCACCATCAACAGATGTTGCTGGAATAATTGACCTCAAAGCAGGGAATTATGGGATATAATAATAATGAATAAATGTAACTGACTGAAGTAGTTATGGAAGGGAAGGATACAATTAGTAGCTCTTGTAAGGAATAATTGGTTAACATTTTTGTTGCATTTGAATCACCAAACAAACAGAGCCATAATTATGGGCATATTAAATACGATTTGCTTAACTATACATTTGTATATAACACACACAAACATAAGTAATTTTTTTTAAAAAAAAGAACATGAACAAGAAGACGGAAGCCTCCATTGCCATTGTCGGTCCTCGTCTGAATTGAGCTTCCCCAGTTAAGGAGAAAACAAAAGCTGTACAAATCACAACAACAATTTGTTCTTAGATCACCAGCTCTCAAGGGGGTCCTGCAATTATTTCATCTTTCAGTCAAGGCTTCGGTTTACAGGCTTGCTCTGTTTTGAACTCTCCACATTTAGCAGACAGCACAGTCATTAGAAATTAGTTGTGGCGACAGGAATCTTTTTTACTCTTTGACAAATTCTTTCGTATGTAGCGGCCCTGTTTTGCAGAAGCACAGCCCTGTCCAATCTAACTGGACATTAATTGCTTTTTTACTGATATATCTTTGCCTCTTAGACTGATAATACAACTAGCAAATTTGATATCTGACAAGTTGACTCAACCTAATTGGGACAGATCAGCCACTACCAGTTTTGCTGGAGGCTGTAATTTGAAGGTCTGTACAGTTATCACTTGCTTTGAAACGCGAGAAATAGTAATTCTGTCAACAATAATCCTTTAAATGGTGTTCATAGTAGCTTTTCCTTTGGCTCCTCCGGAAAGAGGCAGCACTTGTCAAACAAACACCCAGAGATAACTGATAAAATGAATTAAATGTGTGTGGATGATGCACTGACAGCCAGTCACTACAAGAAATGTAAGAATCTTCCAAGATGTTGAACTCAAAACATGAAGGTGTTGCAGGTGGGAGAGAGGGAGAGAAAAGAAACGAGGATTGTTCCGACTGAATGTGTTGGAAAGTATTTGCTGCATGGCTTTGTAAGTTTTTAATCTGCCTTGTTTCATGATGATGTGAATCAGTTAAATACTTAAGTCATAGCAACAGAGCGACTCTGCCACTGCTGCCCAGACTTACTGCACAGAAGGGGCTGTTCTTCCACCCTGCTCAAGCAGCCTTTCTAGCACTTGGGGGGCCAGGCACCCCTCAACCTCTTAATGCACCTGCCCTAGATGCAGGCAGACACAAGCGACCACTTGTACTAGCTATCACAAATCTCTGATATGGGGAAAGGAATGGGAGCTTCACAGGATCCAGCGGTGGAGCAAGCTGATCAGGCGCCTGGGGCGGCGCAGGGGTGGGGTCAGCTGCCCGCGGGGCCAGCCAGGGCAGGAGGCTCTGTGGGGCCTCCGAGGAGTCTGCCTGCCTCCTCCCATTCAGCCACCCTACAGCTGATGGGGAGGCAGCGGGCAGACCATTTATGGCAGCGCAGAACCTGCAGGTGCCCAAGCCACCGTGTCACTCCCAGGTGTGCTGGTCCCGGGGAGTTACAGTGCGGCGTGGTCCAAGTCCAGTCCGAGGTCAAGGGTGTGGTATGGAGGCTGAAGCAAGGAGTCAGGTGAGGTCAGGAACTCTGGCAGAAGAGCAGGACAGGGTGCCGGCAGGAACAGGTTGCCAACAATGCTGCTCCCGCAACCTGGGACTAGGCTGACCGGCTTTTATCTGCCCTGAGGCACAGGGCAGCTCCTGTCCACAGGTGACTCACCTCTCCTGGCCTGGAGGCGAGCACTCCTCCTGCGAGAACTTAGTTCCCTCTGCCTCTCTGCCCTGAGCCTCTGCAGCTCAGGAGAGGCTGGAGGGTTACTGGACCCAGAGGCAACCTCACCTTCCCCTGACGGAGCTGAGAGTGGAGCACCTGCAGGCAATGGGTCCTCCATCACCTCAGGAGCCAGAGCAGACTCAGCTGGTGTCTGCTCCTGAGGATCCGGCACAGGTGAGGGCCCTTCAGGTTCAAGACCCAACCCCGGCTCAGCCGGTCCTGGAGGCAGGGACTCCTGTGCAGGCTGGGATTCCTCAGGTTCAGCCTCTGAATCTGATGCCCAGGCCATCACACCAGGAGAGACACGTGGCTCAGGTGTGCTGCAGGCCCTGTGGTGAGTGTCGCCTGGCATTTTGTCACCCCCCTCAGTGATGACACCCAGGGCGGACCGTCCCCACCACACCCCCTTCCTATGCCCCTGACTGGATCCTAAGCTGGACCTGCTCCTAATAATAATAATAATAATAATAATAATAATAATAATAATAATTTATATCCCGCCCTCCCCAGCCAAAGCCGAGCTCAGAGCGGCTAACAACAGTAAAATAACACAGCATTCTAAAATCAATTCATTATAAAATCAGTTCAAATCGAATTAATGGCCACCATTGGGCTAGAGTTCTATGAGGATTACAGAAGGAGAGAGGGGGTCAGACTGTTCCTTGGCCAAAGGCCTGGTGGAACAGCTCTGTCTTGCAGGCCCTGCGGAAAGATGTCAAGTCCCGCAGGGCCCTAGTCTCTTGTGACAGAGCGTTCCACCAGATCGGGGCCACAGCCGAAAAAGCCCTGACTCTGGTTGAGGCCAGCCTAACCTCTCTGTTACCCGGGACCTCCAAGATGTTTTTGTTTGAAGACCATGGGACATACCAGGAGAGGCGGTACTGTAGGTACGAGGGTCCTAGGCCGTATAGGGCTTTAAAGGTTAAAACCAGCACCTTAAACCTGATCCTGTACTCCACCGGGAGCCAGTACACCGAGTGAATGTGATCTCGCAGCGAGGACCCTGTAAGGAGTCTCGCCGCGGCATTCTGCACCCGCTGGAGTTTCTGGGTCAGTCTCAAGGGCAGCCCCACGTAGAGCGAGTTACAATAATCCGGTCTGGAGGTGACCGTCGCATGGATCACAGTGGCTAGGTCAGGGCGAGAGAGGTAAGGAGCCAACTGCTTAGCTTGGTGGAGGTGAAAAACAAGTTCTGGGGACTCAATCTGGGCTTATTTTCTGGGCTAGTCTGGGAACTGGAGTTGCAAAATGACAAGGTTTTCAGGGGGCCCTCCTGCCCTGGGGCATATGAATGGCAGGGTTGGAGACAGAATATTGGGGGGGGGGGTTCCCACCTCCCCATTAAGTCCTGATGCTGCCTTGACAGAATTAGGACTGCATCTTAACTTGTCAGTGGATAAAAACATTTTTATTTTTACAATTTAAATAAGTTTTTTTTTTTTTTTAAAAAAAATAGTACATGTTTAAAAAGGAACCATGGAGAAAAACATCATGCTGTTTATTACAGATAGGTAGCCGTGTTGGTCTGCCATAGTCAAAACAAAATAAAAAAATTCCTTCCAGTAGCACCTTAAAGACCAACTAAGTTAGTTCTTGGTATGAGCTTTCGTGTGCTCATACCACGTGTATCTGAAGAAGTGTGCATGCACACGAAAGCTCATACCAAGAACTAACTTAGTTGGTCTTTAAGGTGCTACTGGAAGGAATTTTTTTATTTTGTTTTGATCATGCTCTTTGGTTAAGCATTATAAATGCTACAAGAACTCATGTCGTGTATTGGATTTAGCATTGTGGAGTTTCTATGGGTACTAGAACCTAAGAGATTCCATTCTCTATGTCACCAGCGCCTAGATCTTGTATGTTATGTTATGTTATGGCCTTCAACTATCGGAGCTCCGCAAAATACATAGTTCTCAAATTGTGATTTATTTTTTTTAAAAAAAATGTAAAGCAAAGACATTTATTTTCCATCTCCTCCACAAACACAATTTTGCTCAGGAACCACTAGTCCAGTGCTCCAGTAATCTAATTATTAATTTATATATGACCTAAGACCAAAATAAGCTTATTTATTCAGTAAATTCCATATAGGACTTCTAAATAGGGGCATGTAGGATTGCAGCCTTAGTTGTCATATTGTGATCTCGGTTAGTAAAAAGGTAAAGGTAAAGGGACCTTTGACCATTAGGTCCAGTCGTGACCGACGGTGGGGTTGCGGTGCTCATCTCGCTTTATAAATACAGCAGACCATAGAAACATACCTTCTACACAAACACATACACCATTCATGGCCCCTGAAGGACCAGGTGTGCAGCCTAGGGGTCATTTTGGACTCACAGCTGTCCATGGATGTGCAGGTCAATTCTGTGCCCATGGCAGCTGTCTACCAGCTCCATCTGGTATACCGGCTGAGACCCTACCTGCCTGCAGACTGTCTCGCCAGAGTGATGTATGCTCTAGTTATCTCCCGCTTGGACTACTGCAATGCACTCTATGTAGAGATACCTTTGAAGGTGACTTGGAAACTACAACTAATCTAGAATGTGGCAAATAGACTGGTAACTAGAAGTGGACACCCGTGGCTCCTGGTACGTTTTCGAGCACAATTCAAAGTGTTGGTGCTGACCTTTAAAGCCCTAAACGGCCTTGGCCCAGTATACCTGAAGGAGCATCTCCACCCCCATCGTTCAGCCAGACACTGAGGTCCAGCTCCGAGGGCCTTCTGGCGGTTCCCTCCCTGCGAGAAGTGAGGTTAAAGGGAACCAGGCAGAGGGCCTTCTCGGTAGTGGTGCCCGCCCTGTGGAACACCCTCCCACCAGATGTCAAAGAATAAACAACTATCTGACTTTTGGCGCTGTGGGTTAAACCACAGAGCCTAGGACTTGCCGATCAGAAGATTGGCGGATCGAATCCCCGCGACGGGGTGAGCTCCCGTTGCTCGGTCCCTGCTCCTGCCAACCTAGCTGTTCGAAAGCACACCAGTGCAAGTAGATAAATAGGTACCACTCCAGCGGGAAGGTAAACGGCGTTTCCGTGTGCTGCTCTGGTTCTCCAGAAGCGGCTTAGTCATGCTGGCCACATGACCCGGAACCTGTACGCTGGCTCCCTCGGCCAATAAAGCGAGATGAGCGCCGCAACCCTAGAGTCGGCCACGACTGGACCTAATGGTCAGGGGTCCCTTTACCTTTACCTAAAGGCAACCCTATTTAGGGAAGTTTTTAATGTGTAATGTTTTACAATTTTTTATGTGCTATAAGCCGCCTAGAGTGGCTGGGGAAACCCAGCCAGATGGGCGGGGTATAAACATTATCATCATCATAATCATCATTACCCCCCCTCTCTCACACACACACACACACACACACACAGACACACAGCACCAACTTGAGCAAAACAAAACCTTCAGAAAAGCTCCTCCATAGGTGAAGGGAGTGCCTGTCATCTCCCCCCCCCCCATTAAAAAAAATTACAAGGACAACCCAACTGATGCCTGCCTTCAAGAAAATCTGAGACTGGGAGACTCAAATCTTGGGTACTGAATGTTGCACTTCGCTCTGCCATATATGTTCATTTAGATAGCTGACTAAAGGTGCAAGCCAATCCTTTTTTGAGCTGGCATCAAGAACTTGGGCTAACCACTGTGCCAGCTGCCGTCTGGCACAATGGGCTTCCTCTTTCCCCCTCCCACCCTTTCCATGCAGGGTTCGGATTGTGCCCAAACCCATCTCACCAATTCTTTTACCGACTTGCCTTCCCATGTGGACCTCTGTAAGTTGTCTCATTTGTATCCCATTGCAGACGACTACAAGGAATAAATTATCTTCCAATTTACCACCGTCTGGCGCTGTGGGTTAAACCACAGAGCCTAGGACTTGCTGATCAGAAGATCGGTAGTTCGAATCCCCGCAACTGGGTGTGCTCCCATTGCTCAGTCCCTGCTCCTGCCAACCTGGCTGTTCGTAAGCACGTCAAAGTGTAAGTTGATAAATAGGTACCGCCACAGTGGGAAGGTAAACGGCGTTTCCGTGCACTGCTCTGGTTTGCCAGAAGCGGCTTAGTCGTGCTGGCCACATGACCCAGAAGCTGTACGCCAGCTCCCTCGGCCAATAAAGTAAGATGAGTGCTGCAACCCCAGAGTCGGCCACGACTGGGGTCCCTTTTGTTATGTAGTGAAGTTTCACCCTGGGCCAGCAGGGGGATACTGTAGATAGTTTTTACTCAGGTCTGTAGATAGTTTTCACTCAGGTCCACGTCAGTTATTTTAGGCGGGAAACTCTGGGTTGTTGTTGCTACAATGTTGACAGCCGGCTGCATATCAAAGCAGGCCGGCTGAGCTGTTTGCTAGTCAGTTCTATTCCAGCTTACAAAATAAAGAGCTGCTTTGGAGAAATCGCTGTGTCGTCTGCTATGTCAACCCACAACTTAACACCTTTACCCTTTACCTTTTACATCGAATCCCTTGGAGTTAATTTTTACTGCAAGCCACTGGAAAAGTGACTATTTCAATGCCTCGATTTATCAAAAAAATTATTAGAAACAAAAGCCCCTCAACAATGGATACCCATATTAGCTTTTGGCAAAGCACTCCCTTCATAACTCCAGATTCTCCATGGTTAAATGGAAATAATAGCGATCCATTTTGGTGGATTGCTGGGATAAATGAGAAATTATCCCATTGCTTAGGCAATGTTTTCCTAAACAATAGATCTTAAATGTTAAATCATTGCCTAAATGCAATTTTCTTCATTTGTTGCACTCTGGTGGTTCAAAGAAATAATTACGTATGCAAAAAAAAAGGACCGACGATAAGGTACGGAGAAGAAATCTGCAGTTATCCCAATAATAAAACATCATTTTTCATGGAAGAAAAACATGTTAAGAGTTTCCTAATCATTGTACAAGAGTAAATGCTAGACTCTGATCCACTGTTGACCAAGTCCTTTGTTTCTCAGAGACAAAATATTTCCAGAACAGATAAAAGAAGCAAGCTTGATTGACAGTCCTTAGCAGAGTCTCATCAGCTGCTGTGCTGACAGTGTATTGGTGTTCATTTTGCTGATGTGGTGAGGGCTGACAGGTGATTGACAGCCCAAGACTGTGGAGACGGGAAAAGATGAAGCATGCTCAGTAAGAATAATCTGCAGTGTTTGTGCAGTACTGCAGAGAAGGAGAACTGGGAAGGTAGCAATTTCAGAGCCAGTTGGCAGAACACAACACATGCCCACAAGTGCTGAGAATGAGAGTTTGCAAAGAATTTTCCCCCACCTCCCCTCGCAGTTGTGTTTTGTGATTTATATTTTATTGCAGGAACTATAGGTTACGTAACACTCTCAGCGAAACACAAACAAGATTAATAAATTGCTAACAATGATCTCCATAACAATTGCTCAGACATTTCTGATGCTGCTTCAATACCACCACTTCAAACGTAGCATCATTTTTTGTGATTGTTTTGACTGCGCTATTAATCCGTTTTCTGATTTCTGCCACATAAGCTTGAAATTGAAACTAGCCAGCAATTGGAATCAAAATTTGGATGTGATTTCCTTGTAAAGATGAGAATCCTGTTAAACAGATACGTGTCACACATGACCGCTAAGAATGTAATGTTTCTTAAAGCATGGAGATGTTAGTCTTGATGTTTTTCATGTCACGTTTTCATTGGTACTTAGAAAATTTGTAGAGCGACACCCCCTCAAAAAAATCTACCCCCCCATCCATGGGTAGTTAATTGGAAGGTACATTTTATCAGTTTTCAGGGTGGAATTGAAATTCCTAGGATAATTTCAGAGAGACGTGCTTCCCATGGCAGCACATGGCAGCAGTTTCCTCTCTCTTTCTTCACTTTAAGCTGCTTTTAGAAGAAAAGAAAGAAAATCAAGTATTTTTGCCGCTGCCTGTTCTGCCTTTGGCAGCAGCCGGGTGTTTCTCGTCTGCTATTTCTGCCCTCAGATTGCCCCTGGGATGACACTATGTGATGTAGGGTTATTCTAGGGGCAGTCTGGCAAAGGGCCACTGGGCAGCCACCGCCATAAATAGCGGTAAAAATACTTTTCTTTTCTTTTCACAGTTTAAAGTGGGGGAAAGAGACAGAGGAAACAACTGCTATGGTAAGTGCACCTCCCCAGGCTGTTCAGGGAATTCCTGCACCCTAAGAATTCCACCAAGATTTTGAATAGTTACATTTGCAGAAACAAATGCTTTGTTTTATAGTGGAAAGCTGTAAAATTCATGGTAAGAGGGAGTGTAATATACTTTGCATAGTATACCCAATCATTTAGCTACAAGTCGATCAGGGCATTCAAGTGAAATATATTTTCCAGTCTTATCCCTTGTATTATTATTATTATTATTATTTGTGTGGCAAGACACAGGAGCAGTTTAATGTATTCGGGTCTCAAAGCACATTCTCGGTAGTACTAAAACAGCATGCTTTTCTCTGCCATGAATGTGCAGATTGTGGTCATTTCCAAGGGAAGGGTATTTTGAACTTTCCCTACACAAGCCCCATATGTAAATGGCTGGGAGAAGCAACTGCGCCCTTGCATGGCTCCCATTCATTTCAAAATTGTGTCTTGCATTAGTTTTTGTTTTCATAGGAATGTGTGAAACCTCCCCTTTTATTTCCTTGACTAATGGCTGCATCATCACAAAGATCTATATTGGCTCCCAGTACGTTTCTGAGCTGTTGTCTTTGTCCATGGAGTTTTCTTGGCAGGGATACTGGAGTGGCTTGCCGGTTCCTCCTCCAGAAGGCTGATCGCCGAAGAAGGCTGATCGCCGAAGAATTGATGCTTTTGAATTATGGTGCTGGAGGAGACTCTTGAGAGTCCCATGGACTGCAATAAGATCAAACCTCTCCATTCTGAAGGAAATCAGCCCTGGGTGCTCACTGGAAGGACAGATTGTGAAGCTGAGGCTCCAGTACTTTGGCCACCTCATGAGAAGAGAAGACTCCCTGGAGAAGACCCTGATGTTGGGAAAGATGGAGGGCACAAGGAGAAGGGGGTGACAGAGGATGAGATGGTTGGATAGTGTTTTCGAGGTTACCAGCATGAGTCTGACCAAACAGCGGGAGGCAGTGGAGGACAGGAGTGCCTGGCGTTCTCTGGTCCATGGGGTCACGAAGAGTCGGACACGACTAAACGACTAAACAACAACAACATTTCTGAGCACAATTCAAAGTGTTGGTGCTGACCTTTAAAGCCCTAAATGGCCTCGGTCCAGTATACTTGAAGGAGCGTCTCCATCCCCAGCGTTCTGCCCAGACACTGAGGTCCAGCACTGAGGGCCTTCTGGCGGTTCCCTCACCGTGAGAAGCCAAGTTACAGGGAACCAGGCAGAGGGCCTTCTTAAGAGTAGCGCCCGCCCTGTGGAACGCCCTCCCACCAGATGTCAAAGAGAAAAACAACTACCAGATTTTTAGAAGAAATCTTAAGGCAGCCCTATTTAGGGAAGCTTTTAATGTTTAACAGACCATTGTATTTTAATATTTTGTTAGAAGCCATCCAGAGTGGCTGGGGGGACCCAGCCAGATGGGCAGGGTATAAATAATAAATTATTATTATTATAAAGTGGCCATGCATTGTTCATGAGGAAGAAGCAGATGTTACACTTCCATTAGGGTGGGATTTCCCCCAGTTCCTCAAATGATCATTAGTGCCCATTTTATCCCCCCCCAAAAAAACCCTGTACATATGCCCCTCCAAATAAACATAAAATAAAAACAGCTGTGGGGGAAAACAGCTTAATTGTGAGTGGTTTCTTATTTAAGGCACTGACACTTACAGGTTAGCTATTGCACCAAAGAATCAACTACTAACTGGGGTACTGCATACAGTTATCACTCGTTTGTTCCCATGGTAGTGCCTAAACTCAAATCTCTTCCACAACTGCAACCAGGCACTTTGCTGCTGTTTGAAACTGCCCGCACACAGACTTCTTCTACACCCAAATCCAATTTTTCTTAATGTATACATGCATCTTAATCCTAGGGAATGCAGATAGTTTCCATCAGCTCAAAGACTGGGACTCCCCGGGCAAGGCATATTCTGGGATTTCCAAAGATCGCATACCAACAGCCATCATACTTGCTTTTTGTACCTGCTTCCATTGTTTGACAAATGGACAAAACCATTGCAAGTCTCTGCCACTCATTTTCTGTCCCTGTTACATGACAAAACTGTTATCTGACATTTCTTGCATAATTTTCTAGACAAAAATTGCATTTGCCAGAAGTAATAAATTGCTACTGTTTCCAGGGATAGGCTCGTGCCTATTCCTTTTCATTTCAGCAAAGTCCCAATAATTAAACATCACTCAATAATTACTACATGGCAGAATAATTCCTCCTTTTCTACTTTTTGAGGCTATTTTCTTTGTGTTCCTACTTATCCTCACCCCCCATTTTTTTTTGCCATGTTTTGAGATAATTGCTGTGCAGCCTGTGTTATGCATTGCATGCATAAAGCTGGAGTCTTTGAAAGCCATAAAAAAGAAAAGCTGAGTTTCCTTGACCCCTTGCTGTTTTAGCAGTTGCCTCTTGTAGTAATCATATCACAAATCCATCTATAGTGTTTATTTGTTTGAAACATACTGCTAGATCCTTCCAACAAACAGAAGCTAAGTGTGCCAGGGCATTAGGAAAGAATTACGGGTGATTGCCTAGCTGTTCCGATTCCCACATTGGCTCCTGGTATCGTGTTTTCTAGCTGGCAGCGTACCCCATCATTTGCCCTTGAATGGGTACACAGTCCCTGCCCAACGCCTTCCCCTTAAGGCAGTCTCTAGCTTATACATGAATTAGTTAGCCTTAAGTTGCTGTATGCTGTCAGTGCACATGTTCAAAGGGATTGGTTGAATGATGGGCAAGACCATGAACTTAATGGAAGAAGTAGCCAGGCTGCCACTTTTCCAATCAAATTATGCTAATAGGACTCAGCAAGGACTGATGTCTTGGGATGGGGAGAGCTGGAGGTGGGAACAAGCTGCCTGCTTTGTATACCCAAGGTAATAGTCCCCTTGATTCCTTCTGGCTAAGGAAGGAATCTTGCTACTGAAGGAGCTAAAACTGGGCATTTCTTGGCTTGAAGAAGCTGAGCTCATAGTCACCAGTTGTGTGTAGGGAGTAAGAGCAAAATGGCAAATTAGAAGTCCCCACTTCCCTCATTGGGTGGCGCAGTGGGTTAAACCACAGAGCCTAGGACTTGCCGATCAGAAGGTCGGCGGTTTGAATCCCCGCGACGGGGTGAGCTCCCGTTGCTCGGTCCCTGCTCCTGCCCACCTAGCAGTTTGAAAGCACGTCAAAGTGCAAGTAGATACAGTGGTACCTCGGGTTACAGACGCTTCAGGTTACAGACTCCGCTAACCCAGAAATAGCACCTCGGGTTAAGAACTTTGCTTCAGGATGAGAACAGATATCGTGCTCAGGTGGTGCAGTGGCAGCAGGTGGCCCCATTAGCTAAAGTGGTGCTTCAGGTTAAGAACAGTTTCAGGTTAAGAACGGACCTCCGGAATGAATTAAGTACTTAACCCGAGGTACCACTGTAAATAGGTACTGCTCCAGCGGGAAGGTAAACGGTGTTTCCGTGCACTGCTCTGATCTGCCAGAAGCGGCTTAGTCATGCTGGCCACATGACCCGGAAGCTGTACACTGGCTCCCTCGGCCAGTAAAGCGAGATGAGCGCTGCAACCCCAGAGTCGTCCGTGACTGGACCTAACGGTCAGGGGTCCCTTTACCTTTACCTTACTTCCCTCTTACAGGAGCAGCTTATGGCCTGACCTGGTCATATACGTGTGTGTATGTGTGTGTACTGTGTGTGTGTACACATACACAAATGTTGTACACGCACACGCAAATATCCTAAAATATACATACATACATATTATTATTATTATTATTATTATTCTTTATTGAATTTATTTATTGCCCTTCATCTGTAGATCTCAGGGCAGTGCACAACATAAAAATACAAGATAAAAACACAAAATAAACAACAGCAACAATAACAAAACAAAGTAATATCTCCACCTTCCCTTCCTCATACATACATATGGATTGTATATTTATTTTAGTAAAGGAAATAATGTGTGTTCTAGTTTTTTGGAAGCAATATATATTGAAACTATTCAAGAGAAGAGGATGGTACATTACCAAATTGTTTCTCTCTCCAACACACCTTTTCCTTCAGTCGGTTCACTATAATACCACAACTACACACATCCTTATCTCTGAAATACCACAGTATGTCATTGCAGCGACCAAGTGTCAAGATTCTAGTACTTGGATCGATTTCAGAGTTTAAATTTCAAGGAGGAAGCTAGGGTTGAATCAAGCCTAATGATAAAACAAAAACAAAAAACGCCTGACACAGTTTTCTCCACATCGAAAAGATGCTTGTCATTGCATTGAGCAGATATCCTTTGTTGAGCTTTATAGTTCTTTGGGGGAAAACAACTGTTTCAGTTTCCAATAATGGGGGAATTCAGTTGGCATGGGGCAGGGAACATTTTTCCGCCCAAGGAACATGTTGCCTTGTGAGTAACTTCTGAAGTCTGAATGCCAGCAATGGGCAGGGCACAGACAAATTTGGACAGAGCAATGTGTTCCAGCCTGGCAAATATATTCACGGAGGGTGCAGCACGAGGGGCCTCAGTCCACTATCAACATGTCAACAGTGTTCCTCCGATTTTGGCAGAGAATAGAGGCCAAAATTTCCAGGCTCAATCCATGCTGGGCAAATTTGGTGTGGCCACAAAGCAGCAACTGGGGCAAATTTCCTCCCACATCTTGCCTCACAAGAGGGAGAGGAGGGAAGAAGTCTTTATAATGCCCCCCCTTCAAGATTTGGGGGTCAATTTGCCCCGCAAGCTTCCCACCCACCCACTCTTGGGTTAGAGCTGTCAGTGAGTGGCCTGGGTCACTGGTTGACAGGGCTGAAAATAATTTTTCCCCTCTCAACCTGATTGGCCCTCGGTTGGGGCTGTTTTATAATAATTCTTATTAAGTTTTCAATTTCACATTTCAAAATAAACGTTCTACAAACATATCCAATGACTCCCCTTCTTCTCTTTCCAAGGTTCGTTTAACCCACAGCGCCACCCTCCTTACCCTTCCTGCTACAGTCAATAAAGATTTGGCCTGAGTTTATCCCAACACCCTGGTGTTCTTATAGGGCCATTTGCTGCTCTGCTGGGTCATAGAATAAGCCTGACAGAGCAACAGGAACTTACCTATGAGAGAAAAATGTAGATGATTTTAAGCTTTTAATTTTCTTTGGAATACAGTCGTACCTTGGAAGTCGAATGGAATCCTTTCAACTTGCAAAATGTTTGGAAGCCGAAGTGCAGCTTCTGATTGGCTGCAGGAAGCCCTGCAGCCAATCGGATGCCACGGAAGCCCCGTTCCAGACGTTCGGCTTCCAAAAATAGTTCTCAAACCGGAACAATCACTTCCAGGTTTGCAGCGTTCGGGAGCTAAAACATCCGAGAACTAAGCTGTTCAAAAAACAAGGTACAACTGTACAGACATAAAATATGTACATAGCCACACAAACATCTTCCGGGATTGAGATTGGGGTGTGTGTGTTCACTTATTGCTGATGTACTTAACCTTTTTTGTTTTATATATTTACAATGAAAATAGATTAGCGTAATGAACAAAAGCAGTAAGGCCAGGCTCCTAGCATTTATACAGTGGTACCTCGGGTTACATACACTTCAGGTTACATACGCTTCAGGTTACAGATTCCGCTAACCCAGAAACAGTACCTCGGGTTAAGAACTTTGCTTCAGGATGAGAACAGAAATCGTGCTCCGGCGGCGCAGCAGCAGCAGGAGGCCTCATTAGCTAAAGTGGTGTTTCAGGTTAAGAACAGTTTCAGGTTAAGAACGGACCTCCAGAACGAATTAAGTACTTAACCCGAGTGTCAGGGAACTGACATCGGAGCGAGAGGTGGAGGCAGGGCTCCAAAGCGATGCAGGAGAGGGGACCAGCAGGGGGGAAGGAATTCAGCATAACACCAGTAGAGAAGGGAGGGAGATGGAGGATTCGGAGAGAGGTCTCCAAGACTCTTCACCCGAGACCAGTGGAGAGAGCATGGGCACGCCTCTGCCCACTCCTTCCTTGCGCAGAAGAGTCCCGCGCAGGGAGAGTAGGCAGAGACTTGGCGTCAAACAGCTTCTATGCTGTAAGAGGTTCAAGAAACGCCCACTGACGGATTCTGCAAGCGACTGAACGGCCACGGAGTGAGGGCTGTCAGCCAAAGCATGGTTAGCCAGGCAATCTAGCCAAAAGTAACGGCAACGTACGCACAAGTAACCCTTTATAACCATTACACCGAGGTACCACTGTACTGGCTACATGTTGTGCACCCTTCTTCATATGTAAGCCTGAAGAGTGCTTCAGGACAGAGATTCACTAAAAATTTGCAAGGTCAACATCTGGGCATCTGATGGCCACTAGGGTTTCACCCATAGCTTCAGGATTTTAACCTCCTTCTGAAGGTTAAGAAGAAGCATAATCTCAGGGTAAGGGGGACAGGTGTTTTGGCATCCATTTAGCACCTCCTGTTTACCAGGCTCCTCCTTCAGGCATCAGGAACAGATAGGCTCTTCCCTGACATTTCAAACGTCTTCCTCTGCCCCAGCAGTCACCACTCAGATCTGTTGCATCCCTCCAAGTTCCTCCAGTCACTTGAGAACAACAGTGTTACAGAGCTACTGTATTGACTTCATGTTCTGTCGTGTGGTTGATATCTGCGGGAAAGAAGATGCAGGGCTAGATAAACCTCTGTTCTGATCCAGCGGGGCTTTTCTAATACTCCTGGATCTTCAGGTGCACTTGCTTAACACCCAGGCTCCTCACTGCGAGAAGTGAAGTAACAGGGAAGCAGGCAGAGGGCCTTCTCAGTGGTAGCACCCGCCTTGTGGAACGCCCTCCCATCAGATGTCAAAGAAATAAACAACTATCTGACGTTTAGAAGACATCTGAAGGCAACCCTGTTTAATGTATTTTTAATTTTTTGTTGGAGGACGCCCAGAGTGGCTGGGGAAACCCAGATGGGCGGGGTATCAATTTATTATTATTCTTATCAAGTCAAGTAACCTTTATTCACATAAGAATATTCAGAATACATTCAGGATAGGCCAGTGCGATTTCGTCACCACCCCAACAGCACAGTCACCCGCCAAAGGGCAGAAGAGGCAAGCAATCCGCCTCATCTCTGTGGGTTTCCAGCAAGGGCTGGATCCTGTAGCATACTTTGGCGACAAAAAAAATCAAATATAGGAACTCAGCTACTGTCTTGGTGAGCTCCTGGTCTCTCCCCTGTAATAAGAAGCACCTAACCTCCATCTCTGGTTTCCATGTAGGAATACATAGATGGTCTAGAAACTGTTGGCGGAGATCATCATACATTTTGCATTTAAGGGCCATGTGAGATAGCGTTTCCACCAAGTGGGCATTGCATGGGCAGATCCTATCTCCTGCCAAACCCGTAAACCTACCCCAAAGGAGGTTAGAAGGATTAGAATTGAACCTAGCCAGCGAAAAGGCCCTTCTTTCTTGAGGATTAAACAAAAATTGTAAATAATTAAGATTATATTCCTGCGCCCAAAAGAGTCGAAAATAAAGAGGGGAGCATGTTTTTTCTGCAGCTGAGATTAGTTCCTGGCGATCTGTGTCCCACAGCCTAGTTTTTAACATGGTCTTGGCGACTGGGAAAGCCACAGCGCCGAAGAGATCCTCTGAAAGCCCGAGTTGCCATATCTTTGTGCAAAACAGTTGTAGCCCTGGGGAAGGGAAGGAGTCAGGCAGAACTTCGCTGAGTAAGGTATCTTTGTTTGCTGAAAAACAGATGCTTAGCCAGCATAAAAGAAAATTCGTCCAGGCAACTGTCTCTAGCTTATGTCGGCCTCCCTCTAAACACAGGGCTGCGTAAGGTACACATCGTGGGACTCATATATCCAGTTGGGAAAGCCTGGGAAGATAAAAATGTCTTCAACTGCTTCCAGAAGCTGCAGATAGTGGGTGCCTGTTGTAGCTCATAAATGTTTTTAAGCAAAATGAAACACTAAAGAACTGTTTATTTAATCTCACACATGTAAAGCAAATTATATTTGCAGTTGCAACCAGATGCCCCGGGGCTTTGTTGCAATGCATCACACGTTTTGGTTTCATTTATTTATATCTAAAGCATTTGACGAACAGATCAATATTTTGGCTATGCGTGACTTTTTCACATTTCAAATACCTCTTTTTAGATGTACTTCTCTTTCAAATACAAAATAAATACATCAGTTTTACAAGTGTGGCTTCTTATGTTCCTTCAAAGTGTCCATAAAATTTTTTTTTTAGCTCATCAAAAGGTAAAACTCCCTAAAGAACAACAACTATTTGTTGGGCTCATTTATGATTTTTTACTGCACACCCAAGGTGTGTAGCTGCTATACAAATAACAACAAAAATAGGTCTCCAAGACCAGATAAAATGCAAACAGATATTACAAGAATAACAGGAGGATTAGAGTGAAGTTATTCAGAGGACAGGAAGCAAACAGTGAAACAGTGCTAGTTATTTAATAGGCTGTGGACTTTTTAGAAAGCTGCTTATTAGAAGTGTTTTTATAGCCATTGCAGCAGAGCAAAGTTGTAAAGAGGGAGCTTTCTGAAGAATATCAAAGTGGCGCTGTGGATGTTTAAAGGGAATGCCTCCCATTACAAGTTGCAGTTGGGGATGCTGTTGATTGGCTTTTTTAATTGCTCTTATCATCCATGTGGATTCTGCAAAGACACAGAAGCCCTGGACAGACATTGGAAATGGGAACGCAAGGGAAATGAGGTTATGCCTGCCAGTGTACCCCATGCGTAGGACACTTTGTGTGTACAGCCTCTTGTACAAAGTCTCTGCACACGGAACTTAAACATGTCGGTTTTGCTGGGTACAGATCTTTGCTAACATGGCCTATGCACTCTGAGCTGTATATACACCTTTCCCGCCCTGACTTGGCCACAGTGATCCATGCGACGGTCATCTCCAGGCTTGACTACTGTAATTCGCTCTACGCGGGGCTGCCCTTGAAGCTGTCCCAGAAACTCCAGCGGGTAAGAATGCTGCAGCGAGGCTCCTCACGGGGTCTCTGCCATGGAAGCATATTCACCCAGTGCTTTTCAAGCTGCACTGGCTCCCGGTGGAGTACAGGGTCAGATTTAAGGTGCTGCTTTTGACCTTTAAAGCCCTTCACGGCCTAGGACCCTCGTACCTACGGGACCGCCTCTCCTGGTATGCTCCACGGAGAGCCTCAAGGTCCATAAATAACAACACCCTAGTGGTCTCTGGCCCTAAGGAAGTCAGATTGGCTTCAACCAGACCCAGGGTCTTTTCAACACTGGCTCCGGCCTGGTGGAAAGCTCTGTCTCATGAGACCAGGGCCCTGCAGGATCTGATTTCCTTCCGCAGGGCCTGTAAGACAGAGTTGTTCCGCCTGGCCTTTGGCTTGGAGCCAATTTGATTCCCTCCCTCCCCCCCTCTCTCTTTTTTTTCCTTTTCCTTCTCCT
Source organism: Podarcis erhardii (assembly GCF_964252035.2). Taxonomy (NCBI): domain Eukaryota; kingdom Metazoa; phylum Chordata; class Lepidosauria; order Squamata; family Lacertidae; genus Podarcis; species Podarcis erhardii. Next base: position 8,500,044 of record NC_138512.1, on the reverse strand, counting down.
CCTGCGATGAGGCTACATTTTAATATTTTAATGTTCCATTATTTTAATGTTGTATTTTATTTTTGTTTTTAAGTTGTAATCATTCATCTTGTTTTTATTATTGCTTGTAAGCCGCTCTGAGCCCGGCCTTGGCTGGGGAGGGCGGGGTATAAATAAAAAATTATTATTATTATTATTATTATTATTATTATTATTATTATTATTATATTCAGGGGTCTTCAGATGCATGGAAGTCAGGATTAGAAGTGCAAATCCATTCCACTCCCCACCCTTCTGCATTTATTTGTACCATGTTTAAACATCTTCACAGTCATGCTGATCCTGATCAGATGAAAACATTATGAAGTTTCAGATTCCTGACCTTGCATGCCTCTAGCTCATCAGGGTAGATGACTAGTTAGGCTAATCTTCTATTTCTAAAGACAAACCCACCTTTCAATGACTTTTTCGGGGCTTTTGTGGCTGTGACAAGATGAACGAGGCGCCCAACAGAAACACAGAGCACCTCGAACTCCAGAAAAACAATTTACAAACAAGTCAAGTAATATTGATAGGATGTGTCATAATTTTGAGATAGGTGTTGATGCACAGACTTGAGTCTCTTAATGGCTCCTCAGATCACCCTGCAAAGCTCACACAAATCCTTTCCAGTTTCACTCCTGGAATGTGCGACAGGTATACAAACCATAGGTTTGGGGAGAGGGGCCATATCTCCATGAAAGACTACAAGCACGGTATGTAGAAAGTTCAAAGTTCAGTAGAGTATTTTAGCTTAAAGGATTTCAGATAACTGAACTGAGAAAGTCCTTCTCAGCTTGAGACCCAAGCTAGCTGCTTCTAATCAGAACAGAAATGACTGAGCTTGGTGTAACAAGCTCAGAAAAAGTTAGCTTCATGTGTTGATAAATGATCTGTCTATTCATCCATCCATCCATCCATCCATCCATATGGAAATTTTGCTCTTAATTTGTTTTTACCCACCCCAATCCATAGTTACCGGCTCCATTTCCTTGGAAGTGGGTAGGATAGAAAGAAATAGGTGCTTAAATGAAGACCATTTAAAAGAATCACTCAGTTGTCTCATTTTGGTCCTAGATGGCACCATCTGTGAAGGAAACCAAGACCAGGAGGGAAGGAAAATTTGCTGGTGAAACAAAACCAGGATTAGCCAAATTCTCAAAAGTGTTATGCTGATGGAATCACACTAGACCTTCAATCAGCTGGGCAAGATGAGAATTGATGTGTAAGCAAGTAGACAATGGTGACAAAAAACAAGTACTCTTGCACTATAAATGGTGGCAGGGCAGAATGTCAACAGAGTTTAATGCATTTCCTTTCCTTTATTACAGCAGAAGGAGAGATGGATTGATTGCATTAAATACATCCTAGTACATGATGTAACTGGTAGTAAAACAAGCTATGCAAAAATAATCATATTACTAAGGATGGACGTTCATGCCATTATTTATCTCTAGTTATAATCACAGTATCCTGAGTTGAAGATTTCACTGACCTTGGTGGTAACAGTTCTAAACAGAAACACTTGCCTGTGGCTACTTCCATTGACTTCTTCAAAGGACTGCCTGCCTTTAAGTGTGTTCTGGATCTCAGCTGGCTGTCTCACATATATTTCACCCTCACCACCTTCCCTATAAAATAAAGGTTATTGTAATTATGTAGCATTTATCATCTTGTATTAAAGTGATGTCCTCCCCTTCACACCATGGCATGCTCCCCAGATTGCATTTTATAAAGAAAGTGCATTGTGTAGGCATGAAATTGTAAATGAGAATTACTGAGTTTTGGAGAGCATAGCAATTCAAATTATGTCAATTTTTTCCTTTCATGCAGTTTTGAACAATACATTCTAAGGTTATACAAGAAAAAGAGTTAGAAGCCTGGGGTGGGGAAAGGTGTCTCTTGAAAGGCTGTTTTCCGTGCACTAATAACAGGACATAATATAACATGTATAGCAAGAAACATTACCTTTTATCACATATTCAGCAAAAGTACATATCTTTCTTTCTTTTGTATTTCCACCGATTTGAGAAATCATTTCTGAGCATTGGTTGTTTTGCATTGTTGCATTTTGGAAATGACACTGTTTGATATGTAAAGCTAGAATAACAGAACTGAGAATAGAAAAGAATAGAATAGAAAAGAAAAGAATAGAAAAGAATAGAAAAGAAAAGAAAAGAAAAGAAAAGAAAAGAAAAGAAAAGAAGAAAGAAAGAGCTTCTCCATGAACTAATAATAGCGCAAGATGAGTCAATAATGCTAGGGGGGGAAATATCTTATATGTTCTGTAGTGTGAAAGAGCAGTATCAACTATAGGGTTGTGTATAAAGGAGAGAGGTTATTGCAAACTAGGAAAAACCCAGGATAGTTTTGTGAGAAGTGCTTCTGAAATGTTCTTTTTGCAAAGTACCTTTGCAGAAAGCCTTTGCCCATCATTGGCCCAATGTGTGAAGACCCCGAGGCAGTTGACGCGTCGGGTTTGGCAGTCCCACTTCTCATTGTGGCGGCGGCACTATTTCAGACAGTGTTTTCCCTGGGCCACACTTTCAGAATAAAAATTTGCTCATGCCACACTGATTTTTTTAATTGCTAAGAAATACACAACAGTACAATAGGATTGTCCTCAGCATCACTTGAGGCTCTTGCTTTCTTTTTGAATAGATATCAGGGGAGGAATATTTTGAAACGATGCAATACAATACCATACTGAAATGCTTAAATGTTTCTTTGATTGCCGTTGCATATTCCCGCCACACTTGCCATCCTCTCATGCCACACCCTTTGAGAACCACTGCTTTTGAACATCGCCATCACAGCAACTGTCTGAGCCCCAGATCTGTTGGGGTGTTTGTGTTGCTCTGTTTCTTTTACAGAGAGCCAGCGTGGTGTAGTGGTTAAGAGCGACAGACTCGTAATCTGGTGGACTGGGTTCGATTCCCCGCTCCTCCACATGCAGCTGCTGGGTGACCTTGGGCCAGTCACACTTCTCTGAAGTCTCTCAGCCCCACTCACCTCACAAAGTGTTTGTTGTGGAGGAGGAAGGGAAAGGAGATTGTTAGCCGCTTTGAGACTCCTTTGGGTAGTGATAAAGCGGGGTATCAAATCCAAACTCCTCCTCCTCCTACAGAGGTTGAGGGAGAGACTGGGAGGATACAAGGCTGGGCTTGCTCCATAGTGGAATGCTGGCACCAGAACCCTCACTATAGATTCATTGTCCCTTAAAAAATCAGCAATCTTTACATAAATCTACCTTGCTTAATTTCTCCTGATTTTAGGGCTCCAAATTTAGCAGTGCCCAAGATCATCCTGGGATTCTGTTTGCCAGTAAGTGTATTTACAGAATTTGTGCTACAAGTAGTCATATGTGGATTCACACAGGACGGGAACATGTTAGTTCATTGAGCTGAGTTCTCTGAGCAAGCCTTCTGGAGTAAAAAAAATTGAAAATTTGAATTCGAAATTTGAAAAAGTACAAAGACTGGAGTTTGTCTTCTGTGGAAGTACAGACTTTCAAATGTCTTAAAACAGATAAATTTTCTGGGGTTGAAGCATTGTTGTACTGCACACTTGCAGAAATGTTTGTGTGTGTGTGTGTTTATCTCTAGATAGGTAGGTATGTATTAGTTTACCAGGAAGTTCTCTAAAAAAGGCTGTAGGGGGAAAATAGTAATGCAATATTAATTAATTATTTTATTTTAAAAGCCCTGCTTCCCCAGAAGATAATACACATTCTGTAATTTATTTATTTATTTATTTTGAAAAAAATGTTTCTGCCACAGTATATCAGGGAAGGGAAAGCTTTTTTTTAAAAAAAAACAAAACCCAACATTCTGGACTGCAGGTGTAGTGTAGAAAAAAATATTGAAGGAAACTTCAAAAGGAGAAAATGTGCTGTAAGCAAATTGTGAGGGTACATGTGCAAATCCATTATCTGCAGTCCAAAATTCTCTTTTCTCGCTTGGGGTAGAAAGCAGAGTGAAACCCGAGGCATAATGGAACTGTGGACTAATAATAAGGTAGGATTGGGGGAATTCATTCATCATTAGTAAAATCCTGTTTCCAGAAAGCTTTGTCTGTAAGCTGATTCGTTTGGATTTTTGAAGGACTGCAGTTGTCCTTTATGCAGGCGGTGCCTTGCTCTTTGTTGATAAACTTGAAATTAGAGTACTTTTACCATGCAGTACTGTGAGACGCGGGTGGCTCTGTGGGTTAAACCACTGAGCGTAGGACTTGCCGATCAGAAGGTCGGCGGTTTGAATCCCTGCAACGGGGTGAGTTCCCGTTGCTCGGTCCTTGCTCCTTGCCAACCTAGCAGTTCGAAAGCACGTCAAAGTGCAAGTAGATAAATAGGTACCACTCCGGCAGGAAGGTAAACGGCATTTCCATGCGCTGCTCTGGTTCGCCAGAAGCGGCTTAGTCATGCTGGCCACATGACCCGGAAGCTGTATGCCGGCTCCCTCGGCCAGTAAAGCGAGATGACCGCTGCAACCCCAGAGTCGGTCACGACTGGACTTAATGGTCAGGGGTCCCTTTACCTTTACCTTTAAACATGCAATACTATGTACATTTATTTTGAAGTAGGTTTAAGGGGGAGACTAGTCCTCTTCCCATGTTACTGGAGCAAAGCTGCTCCAGTGCCATGAATTTAACCCAGTCCAGAAGTTCATGTAGTTCCTCTTGGCCTCTAATGTGGAAAATCAGGGTTCTTCCTTGCAAAGGGAGCCTACATGGGCAGAGTTATCCCTTCAGAAGTTATCCCTCAACATTTGAGGGGCAGAGCTACTGTATTTTGAATCCGCCTCTTCCATCTGCTTCATCCCCCACATCCACTAAGACACTTGGGAACCGTCGAAGGAGCAGGCGCCTTGTTGGTGACTGCCTAAAACTGGTGTCTTTCTGAAATTTCAGAGGGATTGGCTTTAGCTTTGAGGCAGTGGGGAAGGGTGAGTGTTGGTTATTGGTTTCTTGTTTTAAAGTTATTATTTAGCCAATAACATCCACGCAGAGAAGAATGGCAGATGAAGTTGATGGACTATGCTGAAATGGCTAAAATCAGAAATCAGGAAGACCAGAATTTTAATAAGGAATGGGGGAAATTCATAA